>NW_027288677.1:600000-919036 GCF_037038585.1 Patagioenas fasciata | reverse complement strand
AGTTCAAGAATCAAGATCTAGGATACCTGCAGACAGGTGCCTGTTTGTGTGGAGACAGTCTGTTTGAAACTGTGTTCCTCAGCGCCCGCTCTTTCTCCCCGTCGCTCCACACGCCTGGGAGTCCGTTTCTTTCTCTCCACAAGCACGTGTGTTGACTTCGTCGCACATGTGCATCTGCACAAGCGTTGAGCTCAGCAGAGCGTGTCTCTTGACACTTGATGTGCGTTGGCTGTGTCTGCCTGCTCCAGTGAAGAGAGAAACGGGAAATCATCTTGGTAGAGGCAACAAAGCAAAAGCGAGGCAGGATTGACATCTGCTCAACAGAGACGGATTCCCTGCGCTGACACAGTTCACAGTTACACGAGAAGCAATCTGAGCGGTCCGTCGACCGGAGACGTGTTTCCCAAGAGGTCGTTTAGCGAGTGAACAGCAGTGTGCGCGACTTTTAGGAGTGTGCCTGGAAAGTGCCAGAATCACCAGGAGCATCTGTGCAAAAGCTGCTGCCTCTGTGACCGCATTGAGGCACGTTCGCGTGTCTGCGAGTATATAGACGGCTCTTTCGCGTTCACTCCGAGGGAAACGGTCCGCTATTGCTTCTGTGCGCACAGACGCGATTCCCTTGTCTCTTGCGAACACAGGGAACTCTGTGCATCCAAATCTACAGGCTAAGGACGCGTCTGCATATGTTTTGGTGAACAATCGAGTGTGCGTGTTCTGACAGCTGCCTCTATGCAGACGTCTCCACAGAGCCACTTCTGAATGCCCCGCAGCCCAGGACTGAATGGATACACTAACAAGTGCACCGGTGTGAGCAACCACATATGCAGAAGGACGTCTTTCATCTCACAGAAGCGCGAACGTCTTGGCGTTCAAGCACATGGCAGAAACAAGGTGTGAACAGATGAGCTGCTGCTATTTTCTCCGTTCGGCATGCTTCGTTGTAGCTCTCTTGCCGGTCGCCGGCTTAGCGGCTTGCTTTGCGCGACTAGCTCTGGGGAGAGAAGGAGATAGCGCCGGAAACCTCGCCTTTTGCCTTCTTCGGCGCTGGAACCTGGTTGCTGCGCCTTCTCTTTGTCCATGTGCACACACACGATTCCTCAGCGAAAACCATGCAGAAACCTTTCCACGAGCACCCAGGGATGTGCACCCAGCACCACGTGCACGCACACGCAGCTAGAGAAAAGCACCTACCTTTTCACACACTGATGCCTAAGCAAACGCGTGGCCACACACACGCACACATCCGCAAGCGCGCCTACTCCCATCTATTGAGGGAAAGACGGACGAGCTCTTTGGTTGCTCTTCACAGGCTTGTCCCTGATCTATAGCTGAGGGCAAACACTTGTGTGCTTGTGGGAGAGCCTGTGTCTTTCCTGGAAGCGTTTGGGAGTTTTGCTCAGACGCGTGTTTCCTCAAGTTCAAGAATCAAGATCTAGGATACCTGCAGACAGGTGCCTGTTTGTGTGGAGACAGTCTGTTTGAAACTGTGTTCCTCAGCGCCCGCTCTTTCTCCCCGTCGCTCCACACGCCTGGGAGTCCCTTTCTTTCTCTCCACAAGCACGTGTGTTGACTTCGTCGCACATGTGCATCTGCACAAGCGTTGAGCTCAGCAGAGCGTGTCTCTTGACACTTGATGTGCGTTGGCTGTGTCTGCCTGCTCCAGTGAAGAGAGAAACGGGAAATCATCTTGGTAGAGGCAACAAAGCAAAAGCGAGGCAGGATTGACATCTGCTCAACAGAGACGGATTCCCTGCGCTGACACAGTTCACAGTTACACGAGAAGCAATCTGAGCGGTCCGTCGACCGGAGACGTGTTTCCCAAGAGGTCGTTTAGCGAGTGAACAGCAGTGTGCGCGACTTTCAGGAGTGTGCCTGGAAAGTGCCAGAATCACCAGGAGCATCTGTGCAAAAGCTGCTGCCTCTGTGACCGCATTGAGGCACGTTCGCGTGTCTGCGAGTATATAGACGGCTCTTTCGCGTTCACTCCGAGGGAAACGGTCCGCTATTGCTTCTGTGCGCACAGACGCGATTCCCTTGTCTCTTGCGAACACAGGGAACTCTGTGCATCCAAATCTACAGGCTAAGGACGCGTCTGCATATGTTTTGGTGAACAATCGAGTGTGCGTGTTCTGACAGCTGCCTCTATGCAGACGTCTCCACAGAGCCACTTCTGAATGCCCCGCAGCCCAGGACTGAATGGATACACTAACAAGTGCACCGGTGTGAGCAACCACATATGCAGAAGGACGTCTTTCATCTCACAGAAGCGCGAACGTCTTGGCGTTCAAGCACATGGCAGAAACAAGGTGTGAACAGATGAGCTGCTGCTATTTTCTCCGTTCGGCATGCTTCGTTGTAGCTCTCTTGCCGGTCGCCGGCTTAGCGGCTTGCTTTGCGCGACTAGCTCTGGGGAGAGAAGGAGATAGCGCCGGAAACCTCGCCTTTTGCCTTCTTCGGCGCTGGAACCTGGTTGCTGCGCCTTCTCTTTGTCCATGTGCACACACACGATTCCTCAGCGAAAACCATGCAGAAACCTTTCCACGAGCACCCAGGGATGTGCACCCAGCACCACGTGCACGCACACGCAGCTAGAGAAAAGCACCTACCTTTTCACACACTGATGCCTAAGCAAACGCGTGGCCACACACACGCACACATCCGCAAGCGCGCCTACTCCCATCTATTGAGGGAAAGACGGACGAGCTCTTTGGTTGCTCTTCACAGGCTTGTCCCTGATCTATAGCTGAGGGCAAACACTTGTGTGCTTGTGGGAGAGCCTGTGTCTTTCCTGGAAGCGTTTGGGAGTTTTGCTCAGACGCGTGTTTCCTCAAGTTCAAGAATCAAGATCTAGGATACCTGCAGACAGGTGCCTGTTTGTGTGGAGACAGTCTGTTTGAAACTGTGTTCCTCAGCGCCCGCTCTTTCTCCCCGTCGCTCCACACGCCTGGGAGTCCCTTTCTTTCTCTCCACAAGCACGTGTGTTGACTTCGTCGCACATGTGCATCTGCACAAGCGTTGAGCTCAGCAGAGCGTGTCTCTTGACACTTGATGTGCGTTGGCTGTGTCTGCCTGCTCCAGTGAAGAGAGAAACGGGAAATCATCTTGGTAGAGGCAACAAAGCAAAAGCGAGGCAGGATTGACATCTGCTCAACAGAGACGGATTCCCTGCGCTGACACAGTTCACAGTTACACGAGAAGCAATCTGAGCGGTCCGTCGACCGGAGACGTGTTTCCCAAGAGGTCGTTTAGCGAGTGAACAGCAGTGTGCGCGACTTTCAGGAGTGTGCCTGGAAAGTGCCAGAATCACCAGGAGCATCTGTGCAAAAGCTGCTGCCTCTGTGACCGCATTGAGGCACGTTCGCGTGTCTGCGAGTATATAGACGGCTCTTTCGCGTTCACTCCGAGGGAAACGGTCCGCTATTGCTTCTGTGCGCACAGACGCGATTCCCTTGTCTCTTGCGAACACAGGGAACTCTGTGCATCCAAATCTACAGGCTAAGGACGCGTCTGCATATGTTTTGGTGAACAATCGAGTGTGCGTGTTCTGACAGCTGCCTCTATGCAGACGTCTCCACAGAGCCACTTCTGAATGCCCCGCAGCCCAGGACTGAATGGATACACTAACAAGTGCACCGGTGTGAGCAACCACATATGCAGAAGGACGTCTTTCATCTCACAGAAGCGCGAACGTCTTGGCGTTCAAGCACATGGCAGAAACAAGGTGTGAACAGATGAGCTGCTGCTATTTTCTCCGTTCGGCATGCTTCGTTGTAGCTCTCTTGCCGGTCGCCGGCTTAGCGGCTTGCTTTGCGCGACTAGCTCTGGGGAGAGAAGGAGATAGCGCCGGAAACCTCGCCTTTTGCCTTCTTCGGCGCTGGAACCTGGTTGCTGCGCCTTCTCTTTGTCCATGTGCACACACACGATTCCTCAGCGAAAACCATGCAGAAACCTTTCCACGAGCACCCAGGGATGTGCACCCAGCACCACGTGCACGCACACGCAGCTAGAGAAAAGCACCTACCTTTTCACACACTGATGCCTAAGCAAACGCGTGGCCACACACACGCACACATCCGCAAGCGCGCCTACTCCCATCTATTGAGAGAAAGACGGACGAGCTCTTTGGTTGCTCTTCACAGGCTTGTCCCTGATCTATAGCTGAGGGCAAACACTTGTGTGCTTGTGGGAGAGCCTGTGTCTTTCCTGGAAGCGTTTGGGAGTTTTGCTCAGACGCGTGTTTCCTCAAGTTCAAGAATCAAGATCTAGGATACCTGCAGACAGGTGCCTGTTTGTGTGGAGACAGTCTGTTTGAAACTGTGTTCCTCAGCGCCCGCTCTTTCTCCCCGTCGCTCCACACGCCTGGGAGTCCCTTTCTTTCTCTCCACAAGCACGTGTGTTGACTTCGTCGCACATGTGCATCTGCACAAGCGTTGAGCTCAGCAGAGCGTGTCTCTTGACACTTGATGTGCGTTGGCTGTGTCTGCCTGCTCCAGTGAAGAGAGAAACGGGAAATCATCTTGGTAGAGGCAACAAAGCAAAAGCGAGGCAGGATTGACATCTGCTCAACAGAGACGGATTCCCTGCGCTGACACAGTTCACAGTTACACGAGAAGCAATCTGAGCGGTCCGTCGACCGGAGACGTGTTTCCCAAGAGGTCGTTTAGCGAGTGAACAGCAGTGTGCGCGACTTTCAGGAGTGTGCCTGGAAAGTGCCAGAATCACCAGGAGCATCTGTGCAAAAGCTGCTGCCTCTGTGACCGCATTGAGGCACGTTCGCGTGTCTGCGAGTATATAGACGGCTCTTTCGCGTTCACTCCGAGGGAAACGGTCCGCTATTGCTTCTGTGCGCACAGACGCGATTCCCTTGTCTCTTGCGAACACAGGGAACTCTGTGCATCCAAATCTACAGGCTAAGGACGCGTCTGCATATGTTTTGGTGAACAATCGAGTGTGCGTGTTCTGACAGCTGCCTCTATGCAGACGTCTCCACAGAGCCACTTCTGAATGCCCCGCAGCCCAGGACTGAATGGATACACTAACAAGTGCACCGGTGTGAGCAACCACATATGCAGAAGGACGTCTTTCATCTCACAGAAGCGCGAACGTCTTGGCGTTCAAGCACATGGCAGAAACAAGGTGTGAACAGATGAGCTGCTGCTATTTTCTCCGTTCGGCATGCTTCGTTGTAGCTCTCTTGCCGGTCGCCGGCTTAGCGGCTTGCTTTGCGCGACTAGCTCTGGGGAGAGAAGGAGATAGCGCCGGAAACCTCGCCTTTTGCCTTCTTCGGCGCTGGAACCTGGTTGCTGCGCCTTCTCTTTGTCCATGTGCACACACACGATTCCTCAGCGAAAACCATGCAGAAACCTTTCCACGAGCACCCAGGGATGTGCACCCAGCACCACGTGCACGCACACGCAGCTAGAGAAAAGCACCTACCTTTTCACACACTGATGCCTAAGCAAACGCGTGGCCACACACACGCACACATCCGCAAGCGCGCCTACTCCCATCTATTGAGGGAAAGACGGACGAGCTCTTTGGTTGCTCTTCACAGGCTTGTCCCTGATCTATAGCTGAGGGCAAACACTTGTGTGCTTGTGGGAGAGCCTGTGTCTTTCCTGGAAGCGTTTGGGAGTTTTGCTCAGACGCGTGTTTCCTCAAGTTCAAGAATCAAGATCTAGGATACCTGCAGACAGGTGCCTGTTTGTGTGGAGACAGTCTGTTTGAAACTGTGTTCCTCAGCGCCCGCTCTTTCTCCCCGTCGCTCCACACGCCTGGGAGTCCCTTTCTTTCTCTCCACAAGCACGTGTGTTGACTTCGTCGCACATGTGCATCTGCACAAGCGTTGAGCTCAGCAGAGCGTGTCTCTTGACACTTGATGTGCGTTGGCTGTGTCTGCCTGCTCCAGTGAAGAGAGAAACGGGAAATCATCTTGGTAGAGGCAACAAAGCAAAAGCGAGGCAGGATTGACATCTGCTCAACAGAGACGGATTCCCTGCGCTGACACAGTTCACAGTTACACGAGAAGCAATCTGAGCGGTCCGTCGACCGGAGACGTGTTTCCCAAGAGGTCGTTTAGCGAGTGAACAGCAGTGTGCGCGACTTTCAGGAGTGTGCCTGGAAAGTGCCAGAATCACCAGGAGCATCTGTGCAAAAGCTGCTGCCTCTGTGACCGCATTGAGGCACGTTCGCGTGTCTGCGAGTATATAGACGGCTCTTTCGCGTTCACTCCGAGGGAAACGGTCCGCTATTGCTTCTGTGCGCACAGACGCGATTCCCTTGTCTCTTGCGAACACAGGGAACTCTGTGCATCCAAATCTACAGGCTAAGGACGCGTCTGCATATGTTTTGGTGAACAATCGAGTGTGCGTGTTCTGACAGCTGCCTCTATGCAGACGTCTCCACAGAGCCACTTCTGAATGCCCCGCAGCCCAGGACTGAATGGATACACTAACAAGTGCACCGGTGTGAGCAACCACATATGCAGAAGGACGTCTTTCATCTCACAGAAGCGCGAACGTCTTGGCGTTCAAGCACATGGCAGAAACAAGGTGTGAACAGATGAGCTGCTGCTATTTTCTCCGTTCGGCATGCTTCGTTGTAGCTCTCTTGCCGGTCGCCGGCTTAGCGGCTTGCTTTGCGCGACTAGCTCTGGGGAGAGAAGGAGATAGCGCCGGAAACCTCGCCTTTTGCCTTCTTCGGCGCTGGAACCTGGTTGCTGCGCCTTCTCTTTGTCCATGTGCACACACACGATTCCTCAGCGAAAACCATGCAGAAACCTTTCCACGAGCACCCAGGGATGTGCACCCAGCACCACGTGCACGCACACGCAGCTAGAGAAAAGCACCTACCTTTTCACACACTGATGCCTAAGCAAACGCGTGGCCACACACACGCACACATCCGCAAGCGCGCCTACTCCCATCTATTGAGGGAAAGACGGACGAGCTCTTTGGTTGCTCTTCACAGGCTTGTCCCTGATCTATAGCTGAGGGCAAACACTTGTGTGCTTGTGGGAGAGCCTGTGTCTTTCCTGGAAGCGTTTGGGAGTTTTGCTCAGACGCGTGTTTCCTCAAGTTCAAGAATCAAGATCTAGGATACCTGCAGACAGGTGCCTGTTTGTGTGGAGACAGTCTGTTTGAAACTGTGTTCCTCAGCGCCCGCTCTTTCTCCCCGTCGCTCCACACGCCTGGGAGTCCCTTTCTTTCTCTCCACAAGCACGTGTGTTGACTTCGTCGCACATGTGCATCTGCACAAGCGTTGAGCTCAGCAGAGCGTGTCTCTTGACACTTGATGTGCGTTGGCTGTGTCTGCCTGCTCCAGTGAAGAGAGAAACGGGAAATCATCTTGGTAGAGGCAACAAAGCAAAAGCGAGGCAGGATTGACATCTGCTCAACAGAGACGGATTCCCTGCGCTGACACAGTTCACAGTTACACGAGAAGCAATCTGAGCGGTCCGTCGACCGGAGACGTGTTTCCCAAGAGGTCGTTTAGCGAGTGAACAGCAGTGTGCGCGACTTTCAGGAGTGTGCCTGGAAAGTGCCAGAATCACCAGGAGCATCTGTGCAAAAGCTGCTGCCTCTGTGACCGCATTGAGGCACGTTCGCGTGTCTGCGAGTATATAGACGGCTCTTTCGCGTTCACTCCGAGGGAAACGGTCCGCTATTGCTTCTGTGCGCACAGACGCGATTCCCTTGTCTCTTGCGAACACAGGGAACTCTGTGCATCCAAATCTACAGGCTAAGGACGCGTCTGCATATGTTTTGGTGAACAATCGAGTGTGCGTGTTCTGACAGCTGCCTCTATGCAGACGTCTCCACAGAGCCACTTCTGAATGCCCCGCAGCCCAGGACTGAATGGATACACTAACAAGTGCACCGGTGTGAGCAACCACATATGCAGAAGGACGTCTTTCATCTCACAGAAGCGCGAACGTCTTGGCGTTCAAGCACATGGCAGAAACAAGGTGTGAACAGATGAGCTGCTGCTATTTTCTCCGTTCGGCATGCTTCGTTGTAGCTCTCTTGCCGGTCGCCGGCTTAGCGGCTTGCTTTGCGCGACTAGCTCTGGGGAGAGAAGGAGATAGCGCCGGAAACCTCGCCTTTTGCCTTCTTCGGCGCTGGAACCTGGTTGCTGCGCCTTCTCTTTGTCCATGTGCACACACACGATTCCTCAGCGAAAACCATGCAGAAACCTTTCCACGAGCACCCAGGGATGTGCACCCAGCACCACGTGCACGCACACGCAGCTAGAGAAAAGCACCTACCTTTTCACACACTGATGCCTAAGCAAACGCGTGGCCACACACACGCACACATCCGCAAGCGCGCCTACTCCCATCTATTGAGGGAAAGACGGACGAGCTCTTTGGTTGCTCTTCACAGGCTTGTCCCTGATCTATAGCTGAGGGCAAACACTTGTGTGCTTGTGGGAGAGCCTGTGTCTTTCCTGGAAGCGTTTGGGAGTTTTGCTCAGACGCGTGTTTCCTCAAGTTCAAGAATCAAGATCTAGGATACCTGCAGACAGGTGCCTGTTTGTGTGGAGACAGTCTGTTTGAAACTGTGTTCCTCAGCGCCCGCTCTTTCTCCCCGTCGCTCCACACGCCTGGGAGTCCCTTTCTTTCTCTCCACAAGCACGTGTGTTGACTTCGTCGCACATGTGCATCTGCACAAGCGTTGAGCTCAGCAGAGCGTGTCTCTTGACACTTGATGTGCGTTGGCTGTGTCTGCCTGCTCCAGTGAAGAGAGAAACGGGAAATCATCTTGGTAGAGGCAACAAAGCAAAAGCGAGGCAGGATTGACATCTGCTCAACAGAGACGGATTCCCTGCGCTGACACAGTTCACAGTTACACGAGAAGCAATCTGAGCGGTCCGTCGACCGGAGACGTGTTTCCCAAGAGGTCGTTTAGCGAGTGAACAGCAGTGTGCGCGACTTTCAGGAGTGTGCCTGGAAAGTGCCAGAATCACCAGGAGCATCTGTGCAAAAGCTGCTGCCTCTGTGACCGCATTGAGGCACGTTCGCGTGTCTGCGAGTATATAGACGGCTCTTTCGCGTTCACTCCGAGGGAAACGGTCCGCTATTGCTTCTGTGCGCACAGACGCGATTCCCTTGTCTCTTGCGAACACAGGGAACTCTGTGCATCCAAATCTACAGGCTAAGGACGCGTCTGCATATGTTTTGGTGAACAATCGAGTGTGCGTGTTCTGACAGCTGCCTCTATGCAGACGTCTCCACAGAGCCACTTCTGAATGCCCCGCAGCCCAGGACTGAATGGATACACTAACAAGTGCACCGGTGTGAGCAACCACATATGCAGAAGGACGTCTTTCATCTCACAGAAGCGCGAACGTCTTGGCGTTCAAGCACATGGCAGAAACAAGGTGTGAACAGATGAGCTGCTGCTATTTTCTCCGTTCGGCATGCTTCGTTGTAGCTCTCTTGCCGGTCGCCGGCTTAGCGGCTTGCTTTGCGCGACTAGCTCTGGGGAGAGAAGGAGATAGCGCCGGAAACCTCGCCTTTTGCCTTCTTCGGCGCTGGAACCTGGTTGCTGCGCCTTCTCTTTGTCCATGTGCACACACACGATTCCTCAGCGAAAACCATGCAGAAACCTTTCCACGAGCACCCAGGGATGTGCACCCAGCACCACGTGCACGCACACGCAGCTAGAGAAAAGCACCTACCTTTTCACACACTGATGCCTAAGCAAACGCGTGGCCACACACACGCACACATCCGCAAGCGCGCCTACTCCCATCTATTGAGGGAAAGACGGACGAGCTCTTTGGTTGCTCTTCACAGGCTTGTCCCTGATCTATAGCTGAGGGCAAACACTTGTGTGCTTGTGGGAGAGCCTGTGTCTTTCCTGGAAGCGTTTGGGAGTTTTGCTCAGACGCGTGTTTCCTCAAGTTCAAGAATCAAGATCTAGGATACCTGCAGACAGGTGCCTGTTTGTGTGGAGACAGTCTGTTTGAAACTGTGTTCCTCAGCGCCCGCTCTTTCTCCCCGTCGCTCCACACGCCTGGGAGTCCCTTTCTTTCTCTCCACAAGCACGTGTGTTGACTTCGTCGCACATGTGCATCTGCACAAGCGTTGAGCTCAGCAGAGCGTGTCTCTTGACACTTGATGTGCGTTGGCTGTGTCTGCCTGCTCCAGTGAAGAGAGAAACGGGAAATCATCTTGGTAGAGGCAACAAAGCAAAAGCGAGGCAGGATTGACATCTGCTCAACAGAGACGGATTCCCTGCGCTGACACAGTTCACAGTTACACGAGAAGCAATCTGAGCGGTCCGTCGACCGGAGACGTGTTTCCCAAGAGGTCGTTTAGCGAGTGAACAGCAGTGTGCGCGACTTTCAGGAGTGTGCCTGGAAAGTGCCAGAATCACCAGGAGCATCTGTGCAAAAGCTGCTGCCTCTGTGACCGCATTGAGGCACGTTCGCGTGTCTGCGAGTATATAGACGGCTCTTTCGCGTTCACTCCGAGGGAAACGGTCCGCTATTGCTTCTGTGCGCACAGACGCGATTCCCTTGTCTCTTGCGAACACAGGGAACTCTGTGCATCCAAATCTACAGGCTAAGGACGCGTCTGCATATGTTTTGGTGAACAATCGAGTGTGCGTGTTCTGACAGCTGCCTCTATGCAGACGTCTCCACAGAGCCACTTCTGAATGCCCCGCAGCCCAGGACTGAATGGATACACTAACAAGTGCACCGGTGTGAGCAACCACATATGCAGAAGGACGTCTTTCATCTCACAGAAGCGCGAACGTCTTGGCGTTCAAGCACATGGCAGAAACAAGGTGTGAACAGATGAGCTGCTGCTATTTTCTCCGTTCGGCATGCTTCGTTGTAGCTCTCTTGCCGGTCGCCGGCTTAGCGGCTTGCTTTGCGCGACTAGCTCTGGGGAGAGAAGGAGATAGCGCCGGAAACCTCGCCTTTTGCCTTCTTCGGCGCTGGAACCTGGTTGCTGCGCCTTCTCTTTGTCCATGTGCACACACACGATTCCTCAGCGAAAACCATGCAGAAACCTTTCCACGAGCACCCAGGGATGTGCACCCAGCACCACGTGCACGCACACGCAGCTAGAGAAAAGCACCTACCTTTTCACACACTGATGCCTAAGCAAACGCGTGGCCACACACACGCACACATCCGCAAGCGCGCCTACTCCCATCTATTGAGGGAAAGACGGACGAGCTCTTTGGTTGCTCTTCACAGGCTTGTCCCTGATCTATAGCTGAGGGCAAACACTTGTGTGCTTGTGGGAGAGCCTGTGTCTTTCCTGGAAGCGTTTGGGAGTTTTGCTCAGACGCGTGTTTCCTCAAGTTCAAGAATCAAGATCTAGGATACCTGCAGACAGGTGCCTGTTTGTGTGGAGACAGTCTGTTTGAAACTGTGTTCCTCAGCGCCCGCTCTTTCTCCCCGTCGCTCCACACGCCTGGGAGTCCCTTTCTTTCTCTCCACAAGCACGTGTGTTGACTTCGTCGCACATGTGCATCTGCACAAGCGTTGAGCTCAGCAGAGCGTGTCTCTTGACACTTGATGTGCGTTGGCTGTGTCTGCCTGCTCCAGTGAAGAGAGAAACGGGAAATCATCTTGGTAGAGGCAACAAAGCAAAAGCGAGGCAGGATTGACATCTGCTCAACAGAGACGGATTCCCTGCGCTGACACAGTTCACAGTTACACGAGAAGCAATCTGAGCGGTCCGTCGACCGGAGACGTGTTTCCCAAGAGGTCGTTTAGCGAGTGAACAGCAGTGTGCGCGACTTTCAGGAGTGTGCCTGGAAAGTGCCAGAATCACCAGGAGCATCTGTGCAAAAGCTGCTGCCTCTGTGACCGCATTGAGGCACGTTCGCGTGTCTGCGAGTATATAGACGGCTCTTTCGCGTTCACTCCGAGGGAAACGGTCCGCTATTGCTTCTGTGCGCACAGACGCGATTCCCTTGTCTCTTGCGAACACAGGGAACTCTGTGCATCCAAATCTACAGGCTAAGGACGCGTCTGCATATGTTTTGGTGAACAATCGAGTGTGCGTGTTCTGACAGCTGCCTCTATGCAGACGTCTCCACAGAGCCACTTCTGAATGCCCCGCAGCCCAGGACTGAATGGATACACTAACAAGTGCACCGGTGTGAGCAACCACATATGCAGAAGGACGTCTTTCATCTCACAGAAGCGCGAACGTCTTGGCGTTCAAGCACATGGCAGAAACAAGGTGTGAACAGATGAGCTGCTGCTATTTTCTCCGTTCGGCATGCTTCGTTGTAGCTCTCTTGCCGGTCGCCGGCTTAGCGGCTTGCTTTGCGCGACTAGCTCTGGGGAGAGAAGGAGATAGCGCCGGAAACCTCGCCTTTTGCCTTCTTCGGCGCTGGAACCTGGTTGCTGCGCCTTCTCTTTGTCCATGTGCACACACACGATTCCTCAGCGAAAACCATGCAGAAACCTTTCCACGAGCACCCAGGGATGTGCACCCAGCACCACGTGCACGCACACGCAGCTAGAGAAAAGCACCTACCTTTTCACACACTGATGCCTAAGCAAACGCGTGGCCACACACACGCACACATCCGCAAGCGCGCCTACTCCCATCTATTGAGGGAAAGACGGACGAGCTCTTTGGTTGCTCTTCACAGGCTTGTCCCTGATCTATAGCTGAGGGCAAACACTTGTGTGCTTGTGGGAGAGCCTGTGTCTTTCCTGGAAGCGTTTGGGAGTTTTGCTCAGACGCGTGTTTCCTCAAGTTCAAGAATCAAGATCTAGGATACCTGCAGACAGGTGCCTGTTTGTGTGGAGACAGTCTGTTTGAAACTGTGTTCCTCAGCGCCCGCTCTTTCTCCCCGTCGCTCCACACGCCTGGGAGTCCCTTTCTTTCTCTCCACAAGCACGTGTGTTGACTTCGTCGCACATGTGCATCTGCACAAGCGTTGAGCTCAGCAGAGCGTGTCTCTTGACACTTGATGTGCGTTGGCTGTGTCTGCCTGCTCCAGTGAAGAGAGAAACGGGAAATCATCTTGGTAGAGGCAACAAAGCAAAAGCGAGGCAGGATTGACATCTGCTCAACAGAGACGGATTCCCTGCGCTGACACAGTTCACAGTTACACGAGAAGCAATCTGAGCGGTCCGTCGACCGGAGACGTGTTTCCCAAGAGGTCGTTTAGCGAGTGAACAGCAGTGTGCGCGACTTTCAGGAGTGTGCCTGGAAAGTGCCAGAATCACCAGGAGCATCTGTGCAAAAGCTGCTGCCTCTGTGACCGCATTGAGGCACGTTCGCGTGTCTGCGAGTATATAGACGGCTCTTTCGCGTTCACTCCGAGGGAAACGGTCCGCTATTGCTTCTGTGCGCACAGACGCGATTCCCTTGTCTCTTGCGAACACAGGGAACTCTGTGCATCCAAATCTACAGGCTAAGGACGCGTCTGCATATGTTTTGGTGAACAATCGAGTGTGCGTGTTCTGACAGCTGCCTCTATGCAGACGTCTCCACAGAGCCACTTCTGAATGCCCCGCAGCCCAGGACTGAATGGATACACTAACAAGTGCACCGGTGTGAGCAACCACATATGCAGAAGGACGTCTTTCATCTCACAGAAGCGCGAACGTCTTGGCGTTCAAGCACATGGCAGAAACAAGGTGTGAACAGATGAGCTGCTGCTATTTTCTCCGTTCGGCATGCTTTGTTGTAGCTCTCTTGCCGGTCGCCGGCTTAGCGGCTTGCTTTGCGCGACTAGCTCTGGGGAGAGAAGGAGATAGCGCCGGAAACCTCGCCTTTTGCCTTCTTCGGCGCTGGAACCTGGTTGCTGCGCCTTCTCTTTGTCCATGTGCACACACACGATTCCTCAGCGAAAACCATGCAGAAACCTTTCCACGAGCACCCAGGGATGTGCACCCAGCACCACGTGCACGCACACGCAGCTAGAGAAAAGCACCTACCTTTTCACACACTGATGCCTAAGCAAACGCGTGGCCACACACACGCACACATCCGCAAGCGCGCCTACTCCCATCTATTGAGGGAAAGACGGACGAGCTCTTTGGTTGCTCTTCACAGGCTTGTCCCTGATCTATAGCTGAGGGCAAACACTTGTGTGCTTGTGGGAGAGCCTGTGTCTTTCCTGGAAGCGTTTGGGAGTTTTGCTCAGACGCGTGTTTCCTCAAGTTCAAGAATCAAGATCTAGGATACCTGCAGACAGGTGCCTGTTTGTGTGGAGACAGTCTGTTTGAAACTGTGTTCCTCAGCGCCCGCTCTTTCTCCCCGTCGCTCCACACGCCTGGGAGTCCCTTTCTTTCTCTCCACAAGCACGTGTGTTGACTTCGTCGCACATGTGCATCTGCACAAGCGTTGAGCTCAGCAGAGCGTGTCTCTTGACACTTGATGTGCGTTGGCTGTGTCTGCCTGCTCCAGTGAAGAGAGAAACGGGAAATCATCTTGGTAGAGGCAACAAAGCAAAAGCGAGGCAGGATTGACATCTGCTCAACAGAGACGGATTCCCTGCGCTGACACAGTTCACAGTTACACGAGAAGCAATCTGAGCGGTCCGTCGACCGGAGACGTGTTTCCCAAGAGGTCGTTTAGCGAGTGAACAGCAGTGTGCGCGACTTTCAGGAGTGTGCCTGGAAAGTGCCAGAATCACCAGGAGCATCTGTGCAAAAGCTGCTGCCTCTGTGACCGCATTGAGGCACGTTCGCGTGTCTGCGAGTATATAGACGGCTCTTTCGCGTTCACTCCGAGGGAAACGGTCCGCTATTGCTTCTGTGCGCACAGACGCGATTCCCTTGTCTCTTGCGAACACAGGGAACTCTGTGCATCCAAATCTACAGGCTAAGGACGCGTCTGCATATGTTTTGGTGAACAATCGAGTGTGCGTGTTCTGACAGCTGCCTCTATGCAGACGTCTCCACAGAGCCACTTCTGAATGCCCCGCAGCCCAGGACTGAATGGATACACTAACAAGTGCACCGGTGTGAGCAACCACATATGCAGAAGGACGTCTTTCATCTCACAGAAGCGCGAACGTCTTGGCGTTCAAGCACATGGCAGAAACAAGGTGTGAACAGATGAGCTGCTGCTATTTTCTCCGTTCGGCATGCTTCGTTGTAGCTCTCTTGCCGGTCGCCGGCTTAGCGGCTTGCTTTGCGCGACTAGCTCTGGGGAGAGAAGGAGATAGCGCCGGAAACCTCGCCTTTTGCCTTCTTCGGCGCTGGAACCTGGTTGCTGCGCCTTCTCTTTGTCCATGTGCACACACACGATTCCTCAGCGAAAACCATGCAGAAACCTTTCCACGAGCACCCAGGGATGTGCACCCAGCACCACGTGCACGCACACGCAGCTAGAGAAAAGCACCTACCTTTTCACACACTGATGCCTAAGCAAACGCGTGGCCACACACACGCACACATCCGCAAGCGCGCCTACTCCCATCTATTGAGGGAAAGACGGACGAGCTCTTTGGTTGCTCTTCACAGGCTTGTCCCTGATCTATAGCTGAGGGCAAACACTTGTGTGCTTGTGGGAGAGCCTGTGTCTTTCCTGGAAGCGTTTGGGAGTTTTGCTCAGACGCGTGTTTCCTCAAGTTCAAGAATCAAGATCTAGGATACCTGCAGACAGGTGCCTGTTTGTGTGGAGACAGTCTGTTTGAAACTGTGTTCCTCAGCGCCCGCTCTTTCTCCCCGTCGCTCCACACGCCTGGGAGTCCCTTTCTTTCTCTCCACAAGCACGTGTGTTGACTTCGTCGCACATGTGCATCTGCACAAGCGTTGAGCTCAGCAGAGCGTGTCTCTTGACACTTGATGTGCGTTGGCTGTGTCTGCCTGCTCCAGTGAAGAGAGAAACGGGAAATCATCTTGGTAGAGGCAACAAAGCAAAAGCGAGGCAGGATTGACATCTGCTCAACAGAGACGGATTCCCTGCGCTGACACAGTTCACAGTTACACGAGAAGCAATCTGAGCGGTCCGTCGACCGGAGACGTGTTTCCCAAGAGGTCGTTTAGCGAGTGAACAGCAGTGTGCGCGACTTTCAGGAGTGTGCCTGGAAAGTGCCAGAATCACCAGGAGCATCTGTGCAAAAGCTGCTGCCTCTGTGACCGCATTGAGGCACGTTTGCGTGTCTGCGAGTATATAGACGGCTCTTTCGCGTTCACTCCGAGGGAAACGGTCCGCTATTGCTTCTGTGCGCACAGACGCGATTCCCTTGTCTCTTGCGAACACAGGGAACTCTGTGCATCCAAATCTACAGGCTAAGGACGCGTCTGCATATGTTTTGGTGAACAATCGAGTGTGCGTGTTCTGACAGCTGCCTCTATGCAGACGCCTCCACAGAGCCACTTCTGAATGCCCCGCAGCCCAGGACTGAATGGATACACTAACAAGTGCACCGGTGTGAGCAACCACATATGCAGAAGGACGTCTTTCATCTCACAGAAGCGCGAACGTCTTGGCGTTCAAGCACATGGCAGAAACAAGGTGTGAACAGATGAGCTGCTGCTATTTTCTCCGTTCGGCATGCTTCGTTGTAGCTCTCTTGCCGGTCGCCGGCTTAGCGGCTTGCTTTGCGCGACTAGCTCTGGGGAGAGAAGGAGATAGCGCCGGAAACCTCGCCTTTTGCCTTCTTCGGCGCTGGAACCTGGTTGCTGCGCCTTCTCTTTGTCCATGTGCACACACACGATTCCTCAGCGAAAACCATGCAGAAACCTTTCCACGAGCACCCAGGGATGTGCACCCAGCACCACGTGCACGCACACGCAGCTAGAGAAAAGCACCTACCTTTTCACACACTGATGCCTAAGCAAACGCGTGGCCACACACACGCACACATCCGCAAGCGCGCCTACTCCCATCTATTGAGAGAAAGACGGACGAGCTCTTTGGTTGCTCTTCACAGGCTTGTCCCTGATCTATAGCTGAGGGCAAACACTTGTGTGCTTGTGGGAGAGCCTGTGTCTTTCCTGGAAGCGTTTGGGAGTTTTGCTCAGACGCGTGTTTCCTCAAGTTCAAGAATCAAGATCTAGGATACCTGCAGACAGGTGCCTGTTTGTGTGGAGACAGTCTGTTTGAAACTGTGTTCCTCAGCGCCCGCTCTTTCTCCCCGTCGCTCCACACGCCTGGGAGTCCCTTTCTTTCTCTCCACAAGCACGTGTGTTGACTTCGTCGCACATGTGCATCTGCACAAGCGTTGAGCTCAGCAGAGCGTGTCTCTTGACACTTGATGTGCGTTGGCTGTGTCTGCGTGCTCCAGTGAAGAGAGAAACGGGAAATCATCTTGGTAGAGGCAACAAAGCAAAAGCGAGGCAGGATTGACATCTGCTCAACAGAGACGGATTCCCTGCGCTGACACAGTTCACAGTTACACGAGAAGCAATCTGAGCGGTCCGTCGACCGGAGACGTGTTTCCCAAGAGGTCGTTTAGCGAGTGAACAGCAGTGTGCGCGACTTTCAGGAGTGTGCCTGGAAAGTGCCAGAATCACCAGGAGCATCTGTGCAAAAGCTGCTGCCTCTGTGACCGCATTGAGGCACGTTCGCGTGTCTGCGAGTATATAGACGGCTCTTTCGCGTTCACTCCGAGGGAAACGGTCCGCTATTGCTTCTGTGCGCACAGACGCGATTCCCTTGTCTCTTGCGAACACAGGGAACTCTGTGCATCCAAATCTACAGGCTAAGGACGCGTCTGCATATGTTTTGGTGAACAATCGAGTGTGCGTGTTCTGACAGCTGCCTCTATGCAGACGTCTCCACAGAGCCACTTCTGAATGCCCCGCAGCCCAGGACTGAATGGATACACTAACAAGTGCACCGGTGTGAGCAACCACATATGCAGAAGGACGTCTTTCATCTCACAGAAGCGCGAACGTCTTGGCGTTCAAGCACATGGCAGAAACAAGGTGTGAACAGATGAGCTGCTGCTATTTTCTCCGTTCGGCATGCTTCGTTGTAGCTCTCTTGCCGGTCGCCGGCTTAGCGGCTTGCTTTGCGCGACTAGCTCTGGGGAGAGAAGGAGATAGCGCCGGAAACCTCGCCTTTTGCCTTCTTCGGCGCTGGAACCTGGTTGCTGCGCCTTCTCTTTGTCCATGTGCACACACACGATTCCTCAGCGAAAACCATGCAGAAACCTTTCCACGAGCACCCAGGGATGTGCACCCAGCACCACGTGCACGCACACGCAGCTAGAGAAAAGCACCTACCTTTTCACACACTGATGCCTAAGCAAACGCGTGGCCACACACACGCACACATCCGCAAGCGCGCCTACTCCCATCTATTGAGGGAAAGACGGACGAGCTCTTTGGTTGCTCTTCACAGGCTTGTCCCTGATCTATAGCTGAGGGCAAACACTTGTGTGCTTGTGGGAGAGCCTGTGTCTTTCCTGGAAGCGTTTGGGAGTTTTGCTCAGACGCGTGTTTCCTCAAGTTCAAGAATCAAGATCTAGGATACCTGCAGACAGGTGCCTGTTTGTGTGGAGACAGTCTGTTTGAAACTGTGTTCCTCAGCGCCCGCTCTTTCTCCCCGTCGCTCCACACGCCTGGGAGTCCCTTTCTTTCTCTCCACAAGCACGTGTGTTGACTTCGTCGCACATGTGCATCTGCACAAGCGTTGAGCTCAGCAGAGCGTGTCTCTTGACACTTGATGTGCGTTGGCTGTGTCTGCCTGCTCCAGTGAAGAGAGAAACGGGAAATCATCTTGGTAGAGGCAACAAAGCAAAAGCGAGGCAGGATTGACATCTGCTCAACAGAGACGGATTCCCTGCGCTGACACAGTTCACAGTTACACGAGAAGCAATCTGAGCGGTCCGTCGACTGGAGACGTGTTTCCCAAGAGGTCGTTTAGCGAGTGAACAGCAGTGTGCGCGACTTTCAGGAGTGTGCCTGGAAAGTGCCAGAATCACCAGGAGCATCTGTGCAAAAGCTGCTGCCTCTGTGACCGCATTGAGGCACGTTCGCGTGTCTGCGAGTATATAGACGGCTCTTTCGCGTTCACTCCGAGGGAAACGGTCCGCTATTGCTTCTGTGCGCACAGACGCGATTCCCTTGTCTCTTGCGAACACAGGGAACTCTGTGCATCCAAATCTACAGGCTAAGGACGCGTCTGCATATGTTTTGGTGAACAATCGAGTGTGCGTGTTCTGACAGCTGCCTCTATGCAGACGTCTCCACAGAGCCACTTCTGAATGCCCCGCAGCCCAGGACTGAATGGATACACTAACAAGTGCACCGGTGTGAGCAACCACATATGCAGAAGGACGTCTTTCATCTCACAGAAGCGCGAACGTCTTGGCGTTCAAGCACATGGCAGAAACAAGGTGTGAACAGATGAGCTGCTGCTATTTTCTCCGTTCGGCATGCTTCGTTGTAGCTCTCTTGCCGGTCGCCGGCTTAGCGGCTTGCTTTGCGCGACTAGCTCTGGGGAGAGAAGGAGATAGCGCCGGAAACCTCGCCTTTTGCCTTCTTCGGCGCTGGAACCTGGTTGCTGCGCCTTCTCTTTGTCCATGTGCACACACACGATTCCTCAGCGAAAACCATGCAGAAACCTTTCCACGAGCACCCAGGGATGTGCACCCAGCACCACGTGCACGCACACGCAGCTAGAGAAAAGCACCTACCTTTTCACACACTGATGCCTAAGCAAACGCGTGGCCACACACACGCACACATCCGCAAGCGCGCCTACTCCCATCTATTGAGAGAAAGACGGACGAGCTCTTTGGTTGCTCTTCACAGGCTTGTCCCTGATCTATAGCTGAGGGCAAACACTTGTGTGCTTGTGGGAGAGCCTGTGTCTTTCCTGGAAGCGTTTGGGAGTTTTGCTCAGACGCGTGTTTCCTCAAGTTCAAGAATCAAGATCTAGGATACCTGCAGACAGGTGCCTGTTTGTGTGGAGACAGTCTGTTTGAAACTGTGTTCCTCAGCGCCCGCTCTTTCTCCCCGTCGCTCCACACGCCTGGGAGTCCCTTTCTTTCTCTCCACAAGCACGTGTGTTGACTTCGTCGCACATGTGCATCTGCACAAGCGTTGAGCTCAGCAGAGCGTGTCTCTTGACACTTGATGTGCGTTGGCTGTGTCTGCCTGCTCCAGTGAAGAGAGAAACGGGAAATCATCTTGGTAGAGGCAACAAAGCAAAAGCGAGGCAGGATTGACATCTGCTCAACAGAGACGGATTCCCTGCGCTGACACAGTTCACAGTTACACGAGAAGCAATCTGAGCGGTCCGTCGACCGGAGACGTGTTTCCCAAGAGGTCGTTTAGCGAGTGAACAGCAGTGTGCGCGACTTTCAGGAGTGTGCCTGGAAAGTGCCAGAATCACCAGGAGCATCTGTGCAAAAGCTGCTGCCTCTGTGACCGCATTGAGGCACGTTCGCGTGTCTGCGAGTATATAGACGGCTCTTTCGCGTTCACTCCGAGGGAAACGGTCCGCTATTGCTTCTGTGCGCACAGACGCGATTCCCTTGTCTCTTGCGAACACAGGGAACTCTGTGCATCCAAATCTACAGGCTAAGGACGCGTCTGCATATGTTTTGGTGAACAATCGAGTGTGCGTGTTCTGACAGCTGCCTCTATGCAGACGTCTCCACAGAGCCACTTCTGAATGCCCCGCAGCCCAGGACTGAATGGATACACTAACAAGTGCACCGGTGTGAGCAACCACATATGCAGAAGGACGTCTTTCATCTCACAGAAGCGCGAACGTCTTGGCGTTCAAGCACATGGCAGAAACAAGGTGTGAACAGATGAGCTGCTGCTATTTTCTCCGTTCGGCATGCTTCGTTGTAGCTCTCTTGCCGGTCGCCGGCTTAGCGGCTTGCTTTGCGCGACTAGCTCTGGGGAGAGAAGGAGATAGCGCCGGAAACCTCGCCTTTTGCCTTCTTCGGCGCTGGAACCTGGTTGCTGCGCCTTCTCTTTGTCCATGTGCACACACACGATTCCTCAGCGAAAACCATGCAGAAACCTTTCCACGAGCACCCAGGGATGTGCACCCAGCACCACGTGCACGCACACGCAGCTAGAGAAAAGCACCTACCTTTTCACACACTGATGCCTAAGCAAACGCGTGGCCACACACACGCACACATCCGCAAGCGCGCCTACTCCCATCTATTGAGAGAAAGACGGACGAGCTCTTTGGTTGCTCTTCACAGGCTTGTCCCTGATCTATAGCTGAGGGCAAACACTTGTGTGCTTGTGGGAGAGCCTGTGTCTTTCCTGGAAGCGTTTGGGAGTTTTGCTCAGACGCGTGTTTCCTCAAGTTCAAGAATCAAGATCTAGGATACCTGCAGACAGGTGCCTGTTTGTGTGGAGACAGTCTGTTTGAAACTGTGTTCCTCAGCGCCCGCTCTTTCTCCCCGTCGCTCCACACGCCTGGGAGTCCCTTTCTTTCTCTCCACAAGCACGTGTGTTGACTTCGTCGCACATGTGCATCTGCACAAGCGTTGAGCTCAGCAGAGCGTGTCTCTTGACACTTGATGTGCGTTGGCTGTGTCTGCCTGCTCCAGTGAAGAGAGAAACGGGAAATCATCTTGGTAGAGGCAACAAAGCAAAAGCGAGGCAGGATTGACATCTGCTCAACAGAGACGGATTCCCTGCGCTGACACAGTTCACAGTTACACGAGAAGCAATCTGAGCGGTCCGTCGACCGGAGACGTGTTTCCCAAGAGGTCGTTTAGCGAGTGAACAGCAGTGTGCGCGACTTTCAGGAGTGTGCCTGGAAAGTGCCAGAATCACCAGGAGCATCTGTGCAAAAGCTGCTGCCTCTGTGACCGCATTGAGGCACGTTCGCGTGTCTGCGAGTATATAGACGGCTCTTTCGCGTTCACTCCGAGGGAAACGGTCCGCTATTGCTTCTGTGCGCACAGACGCGATTCCCTTGTCTCTTGCGAACACAGGGAACTCTGTGCATCCAAATCTACAGGCTAAGGACGCGTCTGCATATGTTTTGGTGAACAATCGAGTGTGCGTGTTCTGACAGCTGCCTCTATGCAGACGTCTCCACAGAGCCACTTCTGAATGCCCCGCAGCCCAGGACTGAATGGATACACTAACAAGTGCACCGGTGTGAGCAACCACATATGCAGAAGGACGTCTTTCATCTCACAGAAGCGCGAACGTCTTGGCGTTCAAGCACATGGCAGAAACAAGGTGTGAACAGATGAGCTGCTGCTATTTTCTCCGTTCGGCATGCTTCGTTGTAGCTCTCTTGCCGGTCGCCGGCTTAGCGGCTTGCTTTGCGCGACTAGCTCTGGGGAGAGAAGGAGATAGCGCCGGAAACCTCGCCTTTTGCCTTCTTCGGCGCTGGAACCTGGTTGCTGCGCCTTCTCTTTGTCCATGTGCACACACACGATTCCTCAGCGAAAACCATGCAGAAACCTTTCCACGAGCACCCAGGGATGTGCACCCAGCACCACGTGCACGCACACGCAGCTAGAGAAAAGCACCTACCTTTTCACACACTGATGCCTAAGCAAACGCGTGGCCACACACACGCACACATCCGCAAGCGCGCCTACTCCCATCTATTGAGGGAAAGACGGACGAGCTCTTTGGTTGCTCTTCACAGGCTTGTCCCTGATCTATAGCTGAGGGCAAACACTTGTGTGCTTGTGGGAGAGCCTGTGTCTTTCCTGGAAGCGTTTGGGAGTTTTGCTCAGACGCGTGTTTCCTCAAGTTCAAGAATCAAGATCTAGGATACCTGCAGACAGGTGCCTGTTTGTGTGGAGACAGTCTGTTTGAAACTGTGTTCCTCAGCGCCCGCTCTTTCTCCCCGTCGCTCCACACGCCTGGGAGTCCCTTTCTTTCTCTCCACAAGCACGTGTGTTGACTTCGTCGCACATGTGCATCTGCACAAGCGTTGAGCTCAGCAGAGCGTGTCTCTTGACACTTGATGTGCGTTGGCTGTGTCTGCCTGCTCCAGTGAAGAGAGAAACGGGAAATCATCTTGGTAGAGGCAACAAAGCAAAAGCGAGGCAGGATTGACATCTGCTCAACAGAGACGGATTCCCTGCGCTGACACAGTTCACAGTTACACGAGAAGCAATCTGAGCGGTCCGTCGACCGGAGACGTGTTTCCCAAGAGGTCGTTTAGCGAGTGAACAGCAGTGTGCGCGACTTTCAGGAGTGTGCCTGGAAAGTGCCAGAATCACCAGGAGCATCTGTGCAAAAGCTGCTGCCTCTGTGACCGCATTGAGGCACGTTTGCGTGTCTGCGAGTATATAGACGGCTCTTTCGCGTTCACTCCGAGGGAAACGGTCCGCTATTGCTTCTGTGCGCACAGACGCGATTCCCTTGTCTCTTGCGAACACAGGGAACTCTGTGCATCCAAATCTACAGGCTAAGGACGCGTCTGCATATGTTTTGGTGAACAATCGAGTGTGCGTGTTCTGACAGCTGCCTCTATGCAGACGCCTCCACAGAGCCACTTCTGAATGCCCCGCAGCCCAGGACTGAATGGATACACTAACAAGTGCACCGGTGTGAGCAACCACATATGCAGAAGGACGTCTTTCATCTCACAGAAGCGCGAACGTCTTGGCGTTCAAGCACATGGCAGAAACAAGGTGTGAACAGATGAGCTGCTGCTATTTTCTCCGTTCGGCATGCTTCGTTGTAGCTCTCTTGCCGGTCGCCGGCTTAGCGGCTTGCTTTGCGCGACTAGCTCTGGGGAGAGAAGGAGATAGCGCCGGAAACCTCGCCTTTTGCCTTCTTCGGCGCTGGAACCTGGTTGCTGCGCCTTCTCTTTGTCCATGTGCACACACACGATTCCTCAGCGAAAACCATGCAGAAACCTTTCCACGAGCACCCAGGGATGTGCACCCAGCACCACGTGCACGCACACGCAGCTAGAGAAAAGCACCTACCTTTTCACACACTGATGCCTAAGCAAACGCGTGGCCACACACACGCACACATCCGCAAGCGCGCCTACTCCCATCTATTGAGAGAAAGACGGACGAGCTCTTTGGTTGCTCTTCACAGGCTTGTCCCTGATCTATAGCTGAGGGCAAACACTTGTGTGCTTGTGGGAGAGCCTGTGTCTTTCCTGGAAGCGTTTGGGAGTTTTGCTCAGACGCGTGTTTCCTCAAGTTCAAGAATCAAGATCTAGGATACCTGCAGACAGGTGCCTGTTTGTGTGGAGACAGTCTGTTTGAAACTGTGTTCCTCAGCGCCCGCTCTTTCTCCCCGTCGCTCCACACGCCTGGGAGTCCCTTTCTTTCTCTCCACAAGCACGTGTGTTGACTTCGTCGCACATGTGCATCTGCACAAGCGTTGAGCTCAGCAGAGCGTGTCTCTTGACACTTGATGTGCGTTGGCTGTGTCTGCGTGCTCCAGTGAAGAGAGAAACGGGAAATCATCTTGGTAGAGGCAACAAAGCAAAAGCGAGGCAGGATTGACATCTGCTCAACAGAGACGGATTCCCTGCGCTGACACAGTTCACAGTTACACGAGAAGCAATCTGAGCGGTCCGTCGACCGGAGACGTGTTTCCCAAGAGGTCGTTTAGCGAGTGAACAGCAGTGTGCGCGACTTTCAGGAGTGTGCCTGGAAAGTGCCAGAATCACCAGGAGCATCTGTGCAAAAGCTGCTGCCTCTGTGACCGCATTGAGGCACGTTCGCGTGTCTGCGAGTATATAGACGGCTCTTTCGCGTTCACTCCGAGGGAAACGGTCCGCTATTGCTTCTGTGCGCACAGACGCGATTCCCTTGTCTCTTGCGAACACAGGGAACTCTGTGCATCCAAATCTACAGGCTAAGGACGCGTCTGCATATGTTTTGGTGAACAATCGAGTGTGCGTGTTCTGACAGCTGCCTCTATGCAGACGTCTCCACAGAGCCACTTCTGAATGCCCCGCAGCCCAGGACTGAATGGATACACTAACAAGTGCACCGGTGTGAGCAACCACATATGCAGAAGGACGTCTTTCATCTCACAGAAGCGCGAACGTCTTGGCGTTCAAGCACATGGCAGAAACAAGGTGTGAACAGATGAGCTGCTGCTATTTTCTCCGTTCGGCATGCTTCGTTGTAGCTCTCTTGCCGGTCGCCGGCTTAGCGGCTTGCTTTGCGCGACTAGCTCTGGGGAGAGAAGGAGATAGCGCCGGAAACCTCGCCTTTTGCCTTCTTCGGCGCTGGAACCTGGTTGCTGCGCCTTCTCTTTGTCCATGTGCACACACACGATTCCTCAGCGAAAACCATGCAGAAACCTTTCCACGAGCACCCAGGGATGTGCACCCAGCACCACGTGCACGCACACGCAGCTAGAGAAAAGCACCTACCTTTTCACACACTGATGCCTAAGCAAACGCGTGGCCACACACACGCACACATCCGCAAGCGCGCCTACTCCCATCTATTGAGGGAAAGACGGACGAGCTCTTTGGTTGCTCTTCACAGGCTTGTCCCTGATCTATAGCTGAGGGCAAACACTTGTGTGCTTGTGGGAGAGCCTGTGTCTTTCCTGGAAGCGTTTGGGAGTTTTGCTCAGACGCGTGTTTCCTCAAGTTCAAGAATCAAGATCTAGGATACCTGCAGACAGGTGCCTGTTTGTGTGGAGACAGTCTGTTTGAAACTGTGTTCCTCAGCGCCCGCTCTTTCTCCCCGTCGCTCCACACGCCTGGGAGTCCCTTTCTTTCTCTCCACAAGCACGTGTGTTGACTTCGTCGCACATGTGCATCTGCACAAGCGTTGAGCTCAGCAGAGCGTGTCTCTTGACACTTGATGTGCGTTGGCTGTGTCTGCCTGCTCCAGTGAAGAGAGAAACGGGAAATCATCTTGGTAGAGGCAACAAAGCAAAAGCGAGGCAGGATTGACATCTGCTCAACAGAGACGGATTCCCTGCGCTGACACAGTTCACAGTTACACGAGAAGCAATCTGAGCGGTCCGTCGACCGGAGACGTGTTTCCCAAGAGGTCGTTTAGCGAGTGAACAGCAGTGTGCGCGACTTTCAGGAGTGTGCCTGGAAAGTGCCAGAATCACCAGGAGCATCTGTGCAAAAGCTGCTGCCTCTGTGACCGCATTGAGGCACGTTCGCGTGTCTGCGAGTATATAGACGGCTCTTTCGCGTTCACTCCGAGGGAAACGGTCCGCTATTGCTTCTGTGCGCACAGACGCGATTCCCTTGTCTCTTGCGAACACAGGGAACTCTGTGCATCCAAATCTACAGGCTAAGGACGCGTCTGCATATGTTTTGGTGAACAATCGAGTGTGCGTGTTCTGACAGCTGCCTCTATGCAGACGTCTCCACAGAGCCACTTCTGAATGCCCCGCAGCCCAGGACTGAATGGATACACTAACAAGTGCACCGGTGTGAGCAACCACATATGCAGAAGGACGTCTTTCATCTCACAGAAGCGCGAACGTCTTGGCGTTCAAGCACATGGCAGAAACAAGGTGTGAACAGATGAGCTGCTGCTATTTTCTCCGTTCGGCATGCTTCGTTGTAGCTCTCTTGCCGGTCGCCGGCTTAGCGGCTTGCTTTGCGCGACTAGCTCTGGGGAGAGAAGGAGATAGCGCCGGAAACCTCGCCTTTTGCCTTCTTCGGCGCTGGAACCTGGTTGCTGCGCCTTCTCTTTGTCCATGTGCACACACACGATTCCTCAGCGAAAACCATGCAGAAACCTTTCCACGAGCACCCAGGGATGTGCACCCAGCACCACGTGCACGCACACGCAGCTAGAGAAAAGCACCTACCTTTTCACACACTGATGCCTAAGCAAACGCGTGGCCACACACACGCACACATCCGCAAGCGCGCCTACTCCCATCTATTGAGAGAAAGACGGACGAGCTCTTTGGTTGCTCTTCACAGGCTTGTCCCTGATCTATAGCTGAGGGCAAACACTTGTGTGCTTGTGGGAGAGCCTGTGTCTTTCCTGGAAGCGTTTGGGAGTTTTGCTCAGACGCGTGTTTCCTCAAGTTCAAGAATCAAGATCTAGGATACCTGCAGACAGGTGCCTGTTTGTGTGGAGACAGTCTGTTTGAAACTGTGTTCCTCAGCGCCCGCTCTTTCTCCCCGTCGCTCCACACGCCTGGGAGTCCCTTTCTTTCTCTCCACAAGCACGTGTGTTGACTTCGTCGCACATGTGCATCTGCACAAGCGTTGAGCTCAGCAGAGCGTGTCTCTTGACACTTGATGTGCGTTGGCTGTGTCTGCGTGCTCCAGTGAAGAGAGAAACGGGAAATCATCTTGGTAGAGGCAACAAAGCAAAAGCGAGGCAGGATTGACATCTGCTCAACAGAGACGGATTCCCTGCGCTGACACAGTTCACAGTTACACGAGAAGCAATCTGAGCGGTCCGTCGACCGGAGACGTGTTTCCCAAGAGGTCGTTTAGCGAGTGAACAGCAGTGTGCGCGACTTTCAGGAGTGTGCCTGGAAAGTGCCAGAATCACCAGGAGCATCTGTGCAAAAGCTGCTGCCTCTGTGACCGCATTGAGGCACGTTCGCGTGTCTGCGAGTATATAGACGGCTCTTTCGCGTTCACTCCGAGGGAAACGGTCCGCTATTGCTTCTGTGCGCACAGACGCGATTCCCTTGTCTCTTGCGAACACAGGGAACTCTGTGCATCCAAATCTACAGGCTAAGGACGCGTCTGCATATGTTTTGGTGAACAATCGAGTGTGCGTGTTCTGACAGCTGCCTCTATGCAGACGTCTCCACAGAGCCACTTCTGAATGCCCCGCAGCCCAGGACTGAATGGATACACTAACAAGTGCACCGGTGTGAGCAACCACATATGCAGAAGGACGTCTTTCATCTCACAGAAGCGCGAACGTCTTGGCGTTCAAGCACATGGCAGAAACAAGGTGTGAACAGATGAGCTGCTGCTATTTTCTCCGTTCGGCATGCTTCGTTGTAGCTCTCTTGCCGGTCGCCGGCTTAGCGGCTTGCTTTGCGCGACTAGCTCTGGGGAGAGAAGGAGATAGCGCCGGAAACCTCGCCTTTTGCCTTCTTCGGCGCTGGAACCTGGTTGCTGCGCCTTCTCTTTGTCCATGTGCACACACACGATTCCTCAGCGAAAACCATGCAGAAACCTTTCCACGAGCACCCAGGGATGTGCACCCAGCACCACGTGCACGCACACGCAGCTAGAGAAAAGCACCTACCTTTTCACACACTGATGCCTAAGCAAACGCGTGGCCACACACACGCACACATCCGCAAGCGCGCCTACTCCCATCTATTGAGAGAAAGACGGACGAGCTCTTTGGTTGCTCTTCACAGGCTTGTCCCTGATCTATAGCTGAGGGCAAACACTTGTGTGCTTGTGGGAGAGCCTGTGTCTTTCCTGGAAGCGTTTGGGAGTTTTGCTCAGACGCGTGTTTCCTCAAGTTCAAGAATCAAGATCTAGGATACCTGCAGACAGGTGCCTGTTTGTGTGGAGACAGTCTGTTTGAAACTGTGTTCCTCAGCGCCCGCTCTTTCTCCCCGTCGCTCCACACGCCTGGGAGTCCCTTTCTTTCTCTCCACAAGCACGTGTGTTGACTTCGTCGCACATGTGCATCTGCACAAGCGTTGAGCTCAGCAGAGCGTGTCTCTTGACACTTGATGTGCGTTGGCTGTGTCTGCCTGCTCCAGTGAAGAGAGAAACGGGAAATCATCTTGGTAGAGGCAACAAAGCAAAAGCGAGGCAGGATTGACATCTGCTCAACAGAGACGGATTCCCTGCGCTGACACAGTTCACAGTTACACGAGAAGCAATCTGAGCGGTCCGTCGACCGGAGACGTGTTTCCCAAGAGGTCGTTTAGCGAGTGAACAGCAGTGTGCGCGACTTTCAGGAGTGTGCCTGGAAAGTGCCAGAATCACCAGGAGCATCTGTGCAAAAGCTGCTGCCTCTGTGACCGCATTGAGGCACGTTCGCGTGTCTGCGAGTATATAGACGGCTCTTTCGCGTTCACTCCGAGGGAAACGGTCCGCTATTGCTTCTGTGCGCACAGACGCGATTCCCTTGTCTCTTGCGAACACAGGGAACTCTGTGCATCCAAATCTACAGGCTAAGGACGCGTCTGCATATGTTTTGGTGAACAATCGAGTGTGCGTGTTCTGACAGCTGCCTCTATGCAGACGTCTCCACAGAGCCACTTCTGAATGCCCCGCAGCCCAGGACTGAATGGATACACTAACAAGTGCACCGGTGTGAGCAACCACATATGCAGAAGGACGTCTTTCATCTCACAGAAGCGCGAACGTCTTGGCGTTCAAGCACATGGCAGAAACAAGGTGTGAACAGATGAGCTGCTGCTATTTTCTCCGTTCGGCATGCTTCGTTGTAGCTCTCTTGCCGGTCGCCGGCTTAGCGGCTTGCTTTGCGCGACTAGCTCTGGGGAGAGAAGGAGATAGCGCCGGAAACCTCGCCTTTTGCCTTCTTCGGCGCTGGAACCTGGTTGCTGCGCCTTCTCTTTGTCCATGTGCACACACACGATTCCTCAGCGAAAACCATGCAGAAACCTTTCCACGAGCACCCAGGGATGTGCACCCAGCACCACGTGCACGCACACGCAGCTAGAGAAAAGCACCTACCTTTTCACACACTGATGCCTAAGCAAACGCGTGGCCACACACACGCACACATCCGCAAGCGCGCCTACTCCCATCTATTGAGGGAAAGACGGACGAGCTCTTTGGTTGCTCTTCACAGGCTTGTCCCTGATCTATAGCTGAGGGCAAACACTTGTGTGCTTGTGGGAGAGCCTGTGTCTTTCCTGGAAGCGTTTGGGAGTTTTGCTCAGACGCGTGTTTCCTCAAGTTCAAGAATCAAGATCTAGGATACCTGCAGACAGGTGCCTGTTTGTGTGGAGACAGTCTGTTTGAAACTGTGTTCCTCAGCGCCCGCTCTTTCTCCCCGTCGCTCCACACGCCTGGGAGTCCCTTTCTTTCTCTCCACAAGCACGTGTGTTGACTTCGTCGCACATGTGCATCTGCACAAGCGTTGAGCTCAGCAGAGCGTGTCTCTTGACACTTGATGTGCGTTGGCTGTGTCTGCCTGCTCCAGTGAAGAGAGAAACGGGAAATCATCTTGGTAGAGGCAACAAAGCAAAAGCGAGGCAGGATTGACATCTGCTCAACAGAGACGGATTCCCTGCGCTGACACAGTTCACAGTTACACGAGAAGCAATCTGAGCGGTCCGTCGACCGGAGACGTGTTTCCCAAGAGGTCGTTTAGCGAGTGAACAGCAGTGTGCGCGACTTTCAGGAGTGTGCCTGGAAAGTGCCAGAATCACCAGGAGCATCTGTGCAAAAGCTGCTGCCTCTGTGACCGCATTGAGGCACGTTCGCGTGTCTGCGAGTATATAGACGGCTCTTTCGCGTTCACTCCGAGGGAAACGGTCCGCTATTGCTTCTGTGCGCACAGACGCGATTCCCTTGTCTCTTGCGAACACAGGGAACTCTGTGCATCCAAATCTACAGGCTAAGGACGCGTCTGCATATGTTTTGGTGAACAATCGAGTGTGCGTGTTCTGACAGCTGCCTCTATGCAGACGTCTCCACAGAGCCACTTCTGAATGCCCCGCAGCCCAGGACTGAATGGATACACTAACAAGTGCACCGGTGTGAGCAACCACATATGCAGAAGGACGTCTTTCATCTCACAGAAGCGCGAACGTCTTGGCGTTCAAGCACATGGCAGAAACAAGGTGTGAACAGATGAGCTGCTGCTATTTTCTCCGTTCGGCATGCTTTGTTGTAGCTCTCTTGCCGGTCGCCGGCTTAGCGGCTTGCTTTGCGCGACTAGCTCTGGAGAGAGAAGGAGATAGCGCCGGAAACCTCGCCTTTTGCCTTCTTCGGCGCTGGAACCTGGTTGCTGCGCCTTCTCTTTGTCCATGTGCACACACACGATTCCTCAGCGAAAACCATGCAGAAACCTTTCCACGAGCACCCAGGGATGTGCACCCAGCACCACGTGCACGCACACGCAGCTAGAGAAAAGCACCTACCTTTTCACACACTGATGCCTAAGCAAACGCGTGGCCACACACACGCACACATCCGCAAGCGCGCCTACTCCCATCTATTGAGGGAAAGACGGACGAGCTCTTTGGTTGCTCTTCACAGGCTTGTCCCTGATCTATAGCTGAGGGCAAACACTTGTGTGCTTGTGGGAGAGCCTGTGTCTTTCCTGGAAGCGTTTGGGAGTTTTGCTCAGACGCGTGTTTCCTCAAGTTCAAGAATCAAGATCTAGGATACCTGCAGACAGGTGCCTGTTTGTGTGGAGACAGTCTGTTTGAAACTGTGTTCCTCAGCGCCCGCTCTTTCTCCCCGTCGCTCCACACGCCTGGGAGTCCCTTTCTTTCTCTCCACAAGCACGTGTGTTGACTTCGTCGCACATGTGCATCTGCACAAGCGTTGAGCTCAGCAGAGCGTGTCTCTTGACACTTGATGTGCGTTGGCTGTGTCTGCCTGCTCCAGTGAAGAGAGAAACGGGAAATCATCTTGGTAGAGGCAACAAAGCAAAAGCGAGGCAGGATTGACATCTGCTCAACAGAGACGGATTCCCTGCGCTGACACAGTTCACAGTTACACGAGAAGCAATCTGAGCGGTCCGTCGACCGGAGACGTGTTTCCCAAGAGGTCGTTTAGCGAGTGAACAGCAGTGTGCGCGACTTTCAGGAGTGTGCCTGGAAAGTGCCAGAATCACCAGGAGCATCTGTGCAAAAGCTGCTGCCTCTGTGACCGCATTGAGGCACGTTCGCGTGTCTGCGAGTATATAGACGGCTCTTTCGCGTTCACTCCGAGGGAAACGGTCCGCTATTGCTTCTGTGCGCACAGACGCGATTCCCTTGTCTCTTGCGAACACAGGGAACTCTGTGCATCCAAATCTACAGGCTAAGGACGCGTCTGCATATGTTTTGGTGAACAATCGAGTGTGCGTGTTCTGACAGCTGCCTCTATGCAGACGTCTCCACAGAGCCACTTCTGAATGCCCCGCAGCCCAGGACTGAATGGATACACTAACAAGTGCACCGGTGTGAGCAACCACATATGCAGAAGGACGTCTTTCATCTCACAGAAGCGCGAACGTCTTGGCGTTCAAGCACATGGCAGAAACAAGGTGTGAACAGATGAGCTGCTGCTATTTTCTCCGTTCGGCATGCTTCGTTGTAGCTCTCTTGCCGGTCGCCGGCTTAGCGGCTTGCTTTGCGCGACTAGCTCTGGGGAGAGAAGGAGATAGCGCCGGAAACCTCGCCTTTTGCCTTCTTCGGCGCTGGAACCTGGTTGCTGCGCCTTCTCTTTGTCCATGTGCACACACACGATTCCTCAGCGAAAACCATGCAGAAACCTTTCCACGAGCACCCAGGGATGTGCACCCAGCACCACGTGCACGCACACGCAGCTAGAGAAAAGCACCTACCTTTTCACACACTGATGCCTAAGCAAACGCGTGGCCACACACACGCACACATCCGCAAGCGCGCCTACTCCCATCTATTGAGAGAAAGACGGACGAGCTCTTTGGTTGCTCTTCACAGGCTTGTCCCTGATCTATAGCTGAGGGCAAACACTTGTGTGCTTGTGGGAGAGCCTGTGTCTTTCCTGGAAGCGTTTGGGAGTTTTGCTCAGACGCGTGTTTCCTCAAGTTCAAGAATCAAGATCTAGGATACCTGCAGACAGGTGCCTGTTTGTGTGGAGACAGTCTGTTTGAAACTGTGTTCCTCAGCGCCCGCTCTTTCTCCCCGTCGCTCCACACGCCTGGGAGTCCCTTTCTTTCTCTCCACAAGCACGTGTGTTGACTTCGTCGCACATGTGCATCTGCACAAGCGTTGAGCTCAGCAGAGCGTGTCTCTTGACACTTGATGTGCGTTGGCTGTGTCTGCGTGCTCCAGTGAAGAGAGAAACGGGAAATCATCTTGGTAGAGGCAACAAAGCAAAAGCGAGGCAGGATTGACATCTGCTCAACAGAGACGGATTCCCTGCGCTGACACAGTTCACAGTTACACGAGAAGCAATCTGAGCGGTCCGTCGACCGGAGACGTGTTTCCCAAGAGGTCGTTTAGCGAGTGAACAGCAGTGTGCGCGACTTTCAGGAGTGTGCCTGGAAAGTGCCAGAATCACCAGGAGCATCTGTGCAAAAGCTGCTGCCTCTGTGACCGCATTGAGGCACGTTCGCGTGTCTGCGAGTATATAGACGGCTCTTTCGCGTTCACTCCGAGGGAAACGGTCCGCTATTGCTTCTGTGCGCACAGACGCGATTCCCTTGTCTCTTGCGAACACAGGGAACTCTGTGCATCCAAATCTACAGGCTAAGGACGCGTCTGCATATGTTTTGGTGAACAATCGAGTGTGCGTGTTCTGACAGCTGCCTCTATGCAGACGTCTCCACAGAGCCACTTCTGAATGCCCCGCAGCCCAGGACTGAATGGATACACTAACAAGTGCACCGGTGTGAGCAACCACATATGCAGAAGGACGTCTTTCATCTCACAGAAGCGCGAACGTCTTGGCGTTCAAGCACATGGCAGAAACAAGGTGTGAACAGATGAGCTGCTGCTATTTTCTCCGTTCGGCATGCTTCGTTGTAGCTCTCTTGCCGGTCGCCGGCTTAGCGGCTTGCTTTGCGCGACTAGCTCTGGGGAGAGAAGGAGATAGCGCCGGAAACCTCGCCTTTTGCCTTCTTCGGCGCTGGAACCTGGTTGCTGCGCCTTCTCTTTGTCCATGTGCACACACACGATTCCTCAGCGAAAACCATGCAGAAACCTTTCCACGAGCACCCAGGGATGTGCACCCAGCACCACGTGCACGCACACGCAGCTAGAGAAAAGCACCTACCTTTTCACACACTGATGCCTAAGCAAACGCGTGGCCACACACACGCACACATCCGCAAGCGCGCCTACTCCCATCTATTGAGGGAAAGACGGACGAGCTCTTTGGTTGCTCTTCACAGGCTTGTCCCTGATCTATAGCTGAGGGCAAACACTTGTGTGCTTGTGGGAGAGCCTGTGTCTTTCCTGGAAGCGTTTGGGAGTTTTGCTCAGACGCGTGTTTCCTCAAGTTCAAGAATCAAGATCTAGGATACCTGCAGACAGGTGCCTGTTTGTGTGGAGACAGTCTGTTTGAAACTGTGTTCCTCAGCGCCCGCTCTTTCTCCCCGTCGCTCCACACGCCTGGGAGTCCCTTTCTTTCTCTCCACAAGCACGTGTGTTGACTTCGTCGCACATGTGCATCTGCACAAGCGTTGAGCTCAGCAGAGCGTGTCTCTTGACACTTGATGTGCGTTGGCTGTGTCTGCCTGCTCCAGTGAAGAGAGAAACGGGAAATCATCTTGGTAGAGGCAACAAAGCAAAAGCGAGGCAGGATTGACATCTGCTCAACAGAGACGGATTCCCTGCGCTGACACAGTTCACAGTTACACGAGAAGCAATCTGAGCGGTCCGTCGACCGGAGACGTGTTTCCCAAGAGGTCGTTTAGCGAGTGAACAGCAGTGTGCGCGACTTTCAGGAGTGTGCCTGGAAAGTGCCAGAATCACCAGGAGCATCTGTGCAAAAGCTGCTGCCTCTGTGACCGCATTGAGGCACGTTCGCGTGTCTGCGAGTATATAGACGGCTCTTTCGCGTTCACTCCGAGGGAAACGGTCCGCTATTGCTTCTGTGCGCACAGACGCGATTCCCTTGTCTCTTGCGAACACAGGGAACTCTGTGCATCCAAATCTACAGGCTAAGGACGCGTCTGCATATGTTTTGGTGAACAATCGAGTGTGCGTGTTCTGACAGCTGCCTCTATGCAGACGTCTCCACAGAGCCACTTCTGAATGCCCCGCAGCCCAGGACTGAATGGATACACTAACAAGTGCACCGGTGTGAGCAACCACATATGCAGAAGGACGTCTTTCATCTCACAGAAGCGCGAACGTCTTGGCGTTCAAGCACATGGCAGAAACAAGGTGTGAACAGATGAGCTGCTGCTATTTTCTCCGTTCGGCATGCTTTGTTGTAGCTCTCTTGCCGGTCGCCGGCTTAGCGGCTTGCTTTGCGCGACTAGCTCTGGAGAGAGAAGGAGATAGCGCCGGAAACCTCGCCTTTTGCCTTCTTCGGCGCTGGAACCTGGTTGCTGCGCCTTCTCTTTGTCCATGTGCACACACACGATTCCTCAGCGAAAACCATGCAGAAACCTTTCCACGAGCACCCAGGGATGTGCACCCAGCACCACGTGCACGCACACGCAGCTAGAGAAAAGCACCTACCTTTTCACACACTGATGCCTAAGCAAACGCGTGGCCACACACACGCACACATCCGCAAGCGCGCCTACTCCCATCTATTGAGGGAAAGACGGACGAGCTCTTTGGTTGCTCTTCACAGGCTTGTCCCTGATCTATAGCTGAGGGCAAACACTTGTGTGCTTGTGGGAGAGCCTGTGTCTTTCCTGGAAGCGTTTGGGAGTTTTGCTCAGACGCGTGTTTCCTCAAGTTCAAGAATCAAGATCTAGGATACCTGCAGACAGGTGCCTGTTTGTGTGGAGACAGTCTGTTTGAAACTGTGTTCCTCAGCGCCCGCTCTTTCTCCCCGTCGCTCCACACGCCTGGGAGTCCCTTTCTTTCTCTCCACAAGCACGTGTGTTGACTTCGTCGCACATGTGCATCTGCACAAGCGTTGAGCTCAGCAGAGCGTGTCTCTTGACACTTGATGTGCGTTGGCTGTGTCTGCCTGCTCCAGTGAAGAGAGAAACGGGAAATCATCTTGGTAGAGGCAACAAAGCAAAAGCGAGGCAGGATTGACATCTGCTCAACAGAGACGGATTCCCTGCGCTGACACAGTTCACAGTTACACGAGAAGCAATCTGAGCGGTCCGTCGACCGGAGACGTGTTTCCCAAGAGGTCGTTTAGCGAGTGAACAGCAGTGTGCGCGACTTTCAGGAGTGTGCCTGGAAAGTGCCAGAATCACCAGGAGCATCTGTGCAAAAGCTGCTGCCTCTGTGACCGCATTGAGGCACGTTCGCGTGTCTGCGAGTATATAGACGGCTCTTTCGCGTTCACTCCGAGGGAAACGGTCCGCTATTGCTTCTGTGCGCACAGACGCGATTCCCTTGTCTCTTGCGAACACAGGGAACTCTGTGCATCCAAATCTACAGGCTAAGGACGCGTCTGCATATGTTTTGGTGAACAATCGAGTGTGCGTGTTCTGACAGCTGCCTCTATGCAGACGTCTCCACAGAGCCACTTCTGAATGCCCCGCAGCCCAGGACTGAATGGATACACTAACAAGTGCACCGGTGTGAGCAACCACATATGCAGAAGGACGTCTTTCATCTCACAGAAGCGCGAACGTCTTGGCGTTCAAGCACATGGCAGAAACAAGGTGTGAACAGATGAGCTGCTGCTATTTTCTCCGTTCGGCATGCTTCGTTGTAGCTCTCTTGCCGGTCGCCGGCTTAGCGGCTTGCTTTGCGCGACTAGCTCTGGGGAGAGAAGGAGATAGCGCCGGAAACCTCGCCTTTTGCCTTCTTCGGCGCTGGAACCTGGTTGCTGCGCCTTCTCTTTGTCCATGTGCACACACACGATTCCTCAGCGAAAACCATGCAGAAACCTTTCCACGAGCACCCAGGGATGTGCACCCAGCACCACGTGCACGCACACGCAGCTAGAGAAAAGCACCTACCTTTTCACACACTGATGCCTAAGCAAACGCGTGGCCACACACACGCACACATCCGCAAGCGCGCCTACTCCCATCTATTGAGGGAAAGACGGACGAGCTCTTTGGTTGCTCTTCACAGGCTTGTCCCTGATCTATAGCTGAGGGCAAACACTTGTGTGCTTGTGGGAGAGCCTGTGTCTTTCCTGGAAGCGTTTGGGAGTTTTGCTCAGACGCGTGTTTCCTCAAGTTCAAGAATCAAGATCTAGGATACCTGCAGACAGGTGCCTGTTTGTGTGGAGACAGTCTGTTTGAAACTGTGTTCCTCAGCGCCCGCTCTTTCTCCCCGTCGCTCCACACGCCTGGGAGTCCCTTTCTTTCTCTCCACAAGCACGTGTGTTGACTTCGTCGCACATGTGCATCTGCACAAGCGTTGAGCTCAGCAGAGCGTGTCTCTTGACACTTGATGTGCGTTGGCTGTGTCTGCGTGCTCCAGTGAAGAGAGAAACGGGAAATCATCTTGGTAGAGGCAACAAAGCAAAAGCGAGGCAGGATTGACATCTGCTCAACAGAGACGGATTCCCTGCGCTGACACAGTTCACAGTTACACGAGAAGCAATCTGAGCGGTCCGTCGACCGGAGACGTGTTTCCCAAGAGGTCGTTTAGCGAGTGAACAGCAGTGTGCGCGACTTTCAGGAGTGTGCCTGGAAAGTGCCAGAATCACCAGGAGCATCTGTGCAAAAGCTGCTGCCTCTGTGACCGCATTGAGGCACGTTCGCGTGTCTGCGAGTATATAGACGGCTCTTTCGCGTTCACTCCGAGGGAAACGGTCCGCTATTGCTTCTGTGCGCACAGACGCGATTCCCTTGTCTCTTGCGAACACAGGGAACTCTGTGCATCCAAATCTACAGGCTAAGGACGCGTCTGCATATGTTTTGGTGAACAATCGAGTGTGCGTGTTCTGACAGCTGCCTCTATGCAGACGTCTCCACAGAGCCACTTCTGAATGCCCCGCAGCCCAGGACTGAATGGATACACTAACAAGTGCACCGGTGTGAGCAACCACATATGCAGAAGGACGTCTTTCATCTCACAGAAGCGCGAACGTCTTGGCGTTCAAGCACATGGCAGAAACAAGGTGTGAACAGATGAGCTGCTGCTATTTTCTCCGTTCGGCATGCTTCGTTGTAGCTCTCTTGCCGGTCGCCGGCTTAGCGGCTTGCTTTGCGCGACTAGCTCTGGGGAGAGAAGGAGATAGCGCCGGAAACCTCGCCTTTTGCCTTCTTCGGCGCTGGAACCTGGTTGCTGCGCCTTCTCTTTGTCCATGTGCACACACACGATTCCTCAGCGAAAACCATGCAGAAACCTTTCCACGAGCACCCAGGGATGTGCACCCAGCACCACGTGCACGCACACGCAGCTAGAGAAAAGCACCTACCTTTTCACACACTGATGCCTAAGCAAACGCGTGGCCACACACACGCACACATCCGCAAGCGCGCCTACTCCCATCTATTGAGGGAAAGACGGACGAGCTCTTTGGTTGCTCTTCACAGGCTTGTCCCTGATCTATAGCTGAGGGCAAACACTTGTGTGCTTGTGGGAGAGCCTGTGTCTTTCCTGGAAGCGTTTGGGAGTTTTGCTCAGACGCGTGTTTCCTCAAGTTCAAGAATCAAGATCTAGGATACCTGCAGACAGGTGCCTGTTTGTGTGGAGACAGTCTGTTTGAAACTGTGTTCCTCAGCGCCCGCTCTTTCTCCCCGTCGCTCCACACGCCTGGGAGTCCCTTTCTTTCTCTCCACAAGCACGTGTGTTGACTTCGTCGCACATGTGCATCTGCACAAGCGTTGAGCTCAGCAGAGCGTGTCTCTTGACACTTGATGTGCGTTGGCTGTGTCTGCCTGCTCCAGTGAAGAGAGAAACGGGAAATCATCTTGGTAGAGGCAACAAAGCAAAAGCGAGGCAGGATTGACATCTGCTCAACAGAGACGGATTCCCTGCGCTGACACAGTTCACAGTTACACGAGAAGCAATCTGAGCGGTCTGTCGACCGGAGACGTGTTTCCCAAGAGGTCGTTTAGCGAGTGAACAGCAGTGCGCGCGACTTTCAGGAGTGTGCCTGGAAAGTGCCAGAATCACCAGGAGCATCTGTGCAAAAGCTGCTGCCTCTGTGACCGCATTGAGGCACGTTCGCGTGTCTGCGAGTATATAGACGGCTCTTTCGCGTTCACTCCGAGGGAAACGGTCCGCTATTGCTTCTGTGCGCACAGACGCGATTCCCTTGTCTCTTGCGAACACAGGGAACTCTGTGCATCCAAATCTACAGGCTAAGGACGCGTCTGCATATGTTTTGGTGAACAATCGAGTGTGCGTGTTCTGACAGCTGCCTCTATGCAGACGTCTCCACAGAGCCACTTCTGAATGCCCCGCAGCCCAGGACTGAATGGATACACTAACAAGTGCACCGGTGTGAGCAACCACATATGCAGAAGGACGTCTTTCATCTCACAGAAGCGCGAACGTCTTGGCGTTCAAGCACATGGCAGAAACAAGGTGTGAACAGATGAGCTGCTGCTATTTTCTCCGTTCGGCATGCTTCGTTGTAGCTCTCTTGCCGGTCGCCGGCTTAGCGGCTTGCTTTGCGCGACTAGCTCTGGGGAGAGAAGGAGATAGCGCCGGAAACCTCGCCTTTTGCCTTCTTCGGCGCTGGAACCTGGTTGCTGCGCCTTCTCTTTGTCCATGTGCACACACACGATTCCTCAGCGAAAACCATGCAGAAACCTTTCCACGAGCACCCAGGGATGTGCACCCAGCACCACGTGCACGCACACGCAGCTAGAGAAAAGCACCTACCTTTTCACACACTGATGCCTAAGCAAACGCGTGGCCACACACACGCACACATCCGCAAGCGCGCCTACTCCCATCTATTGAGGGAAAGACGGACGAGCAACGTCCTGACAGGCTTGAGGGGAAAAACGTCCGTTGACGGTTGGCGTACTGCACGCCCGCCTACGGGGCTGCAGGGGAATCCACATTTGGAAGGTACCTGAAGATGTGTGCCTGTTCTTGGAGCTCCGCTAGTAGGGTAGCAAAGACACTCGTAGGCAGTACTGAATGCTGCTCCGTGCTACTTCTCCTCCGCTGGCAAATGCTTCACAGTCGCCCGAGGAAAGACGTTTAACAATCGATCTCCAAGAGGAACGAAACACATGATGCCATAAGGCGAAAGAATAGCAGGGCATCTCTTCACAGGCTTGTCCCTGATCTATAGCTGAGGGCAAACACTTGTGTGCTTGTGGGAGAGCCTGTGTCTTTCCTGGAAGCGTTTGGGAGTTTTGCTCAGACGCGTGTTTCCTCAAGTTCAAGAATCAAGATCTAGGATACCTGCAGACAGGTGCCTGTTTGTGTGGAGACAGTCTGTTTGAAACTGTGTTCCTCAGCGCCCGCTCTTTCTCCCCGTCGCTCCACACGCCTGGGAGTCCCTTTCTTTCTCTCCACAAGCACGTGTGTTGACTTCGTCGCACATGTGCATCTGCACAAGCGTTGAGCTCAGCAGAGCGTGTCTCTTGACACTTGATGTGCGTTGGCTGTGTCTGCCTGCTCCAGTGAAGAGAGAAACGGGAAATCATCTTGGTAGAGGCAACAAAGCAAAAGCGAGGCAGGATTGACATCTGCTCAACAGAGACGGATTCCCTGCGCTGACACAATTCACAGTTACACGAGAAGCAATCTGAGCGGTCCGTCGACCGGAGACGTGTTTCCCAAGAGGTCGTTTAGCGAGTGAACAGCAGTGTGCGCGACTTTCAGGAGTGTGCCTGGAAAGTGCCAGAATCACCAGGAGCATCTGTGCAAAAGCTGCTGCCTCTGTGACCGCATTGAGGCACGTTCGCGTGTCTGCGAGTATATAGACGGCTCTTTCGCGTTCACTCCGAGGGAAACGGTCCGCTATTGCTTCTGTGCGCACAGACGCGATTCCCTTGTCTCTTGCGAACACAGGGAACTCTGTGCATCCAAATCTACAGGCTAAGGACGCGTCTGCATATGTTTTGGTGAACAATCGAGTGTGCGTGTTCTGACAGCTGCCTCTATGCAGACGTCTCCACAGAGCCACTTCTGAATGCCCCGCAGCCCAGGACTGAATGGATACACTAACAAGTGCACCGGTGTGAGCAACCACATATGCAGAAGGACGTCTTTCATCTCACAGAAGCGCGAACGTCTTGGCGTTCAAGCACATGGCAGAAACAAGGTGTGAACAGATGAGCTGCTGCTATTTTCTCCGTTCGGCATGCTTCGTTGTAGCTCTCTTGCCGGTCGCCGGCTTAGCGGCTTGCTTTGCGCGACTAGCTCTGGGGAGAGAAGGAGATAGCGCCGGAAACCTCGCCTTTTGCCTTCTTCGGCGCTGGAACCTGGTTGCTGCGCCTTCTCTTTGTCCATGTGCACACACACGATTCCTCAGCGAAAACCATGCAGAAACCTTTCCACGAGCACCCAGGGATGTGCACCCAGCACCACGTGCACGCACACGCAGCTAGAGAAAAGCACCTACCTTTTCACACACTGATGCCTAAGCAAACGCGTGGCCACACACACGCACACATCCGCAAGCGCGCCTACTCCCATCTATTGAGGGAAAGACGGACGAGCTCTTTGGTTGCTCTTCACAGGCTTGTCCCTGATCTATAGCTGAGGGCAAACACTTGTGTGCTTGTGGGAGAGCCTGTGTCTTTCCTGGAAGCGTTTGGGAGTTTTGCTCAGACGCGTGTTTCCTCAAGTTCAAGAATCAAGATCTAGGATACCTGCAGACAGGTGCCTGTTTGTGTGGAGACAGTCTGTTTGAAACTGTGTTCCTCAGCGCCCGCTCTTTCTCCCCGTCGCTCCACACGCCTGGGAGTCCCTTTCTTTCTCTCCACAAGCACGTGTGTTGACTTCGTCGCACATGTGCATCTGCACAAGCGTTGAGCTCAGCAGAGCGTGTCTCTTGACACTTGATGTGCGTTGGCTGTGTCTGCCTGCTCCAGTGAAGAGAGAAACGGGAAATCATCTTGGTAGAGGCAACAAAGCAAAAGCGAGGCAGGATTGACATCTGCTCAACAGAGACGGATTCCCTGCGCTGACACAGTTCACAGTTACACGAGAAGCAATCTGAGCGGTCCGTCGACCGGAGACGTGTTTCCCAAGAGGTCGTTTAGCGAGTGAACAGCAGTGTGCGCGACTTTCAGGAGTGTGCCTGGAAAGTGCCAGAATCACCAGGAGCATCTGTGCAAAAGCTGCTGCCTCTGTGACCGCATTGAGGCACGTTCGCGTGTCTGCGAGTATATAGACGGCTCTTTCGCGTTCACTCCGAGGGAAACGGTCCGCTATTGCTTCTGTGCGCACAGACGCGATTCCCTTGTCTCTTGCGAACACAGGGAACTCTGTGCATCCAAATCTACAGGCTAAGGACGCGTCTGCATATGTTTTGGTGAACAATCGAGTGTGCGTGTTCTGACAGCTGCCTCTATGCAGACGTCTCCACAGAGCCACTTCTGAATGCCCCGCAGCCCAGGACTGAATGGATACACTAACAAGTGCACCGGTGTGAGCAACCACATATGCAGAAGGACGTCTTTCATCTCACAGAAGCGCGAACGTCTTGGCGTTCAAGCACATGGCAGAAACAAGGTGTGAACAGATGAGCTGCTGCTATTTTCTCCGTTCGGCATGCTTCGTTGTAGCTCTCTTGCCGGTCGCCGGCTTAGCGGCTTGCTTTGCGCGACTAGCTCTGGGGAGAGAAGGAGATAGCGCCGGAAACCTCGCCTTTTGCCTTCTTCGGCGCTGGAACCTGGTTGCTGCGCCTTCTCTTTGTCCATGTGCACACACACGATTCCTCAGCGAAAACCATGCAGAAACCTTTCCACGAGCACCCAGGGATGTGCACCCAGCACCACGTGCACGCACACGCAGCTAGAGAAAAGCACCTACCTTTTCACACACTGATGCCTAAGCAAACGCGTGGCCACACACACGCACACATCCGCAAGCGCGCCTACTCCCATCTATTGAGGGAAAGACGGACGAGCTCTTTGGTTGCTCTTCACAGGCTTGTCCCTGATCTATAGCTGAGGGCAAACACTTGTGTGCTTGTGGGAGAGCCTGTGTCTTTCCTGGAAGCGTTTGGGAGTTTTGCTCAGACGCGTGTTTCCTCAAGTTCAAGAATCAAGATCTAGGATACCTGCAGACAGGTGCCTGTTTGTGTGGAGACAGTCTGTTTGAAACTGTGTTCCTCAGCGCCCGCTCTTTCTCCCCGTCGCTCCACACGCCTGGGAGTCCCTTTCTTTCTCTCCACAAGCACGTGTGTTGACTTCGTCGCACATGTGCATCTGCACAAGCGTTGAGCTCAGCAGAGCGTGTCTCTTGACACTTGATGTGCGTTGGCTGTGTCTGCCTGCTCCAGTGAAGAGAGAAACGGGAAATCATCTTGGTAGAGGCAACAAAGCAAAAGCGAGGCAGGATTGACATCTGCTCAACAGAGACGGATTCCCTGCGCTGACACAGTTCACAGTTACACGAGAAGCAATCTGAGCGGTCTGTCGACCGGAGACGTGTTTCCCAAGAGGTCGTTTAGCGAGTGAACAGCAGTGTGCGCGACTTTCAGGAGTGTGCCTGGAAAGTGCCAGAATCACCAGGAGCATCTGTGCAAAAGCTGCTGCCTCTGTGACCGCATTGAGGCACGTTCGCGTGTCTGCGAGTATATAGACGGCTCTTTCGCGTTCACTCCGAGGGAAACGGTCCGCTATTGCTTCTGTGCGCACAGACGCGATTCCCTTGTCTCTTGCGAACACAGGGAACTCTGTGCATCCAAATCTACAGGCTAAGGACGCGTCTGCATATGTTTTGGTGAACAATCGAGTGTGCGTGTTCTGACAGCTGCCTCTATGCAGACGTCTCCACAGAGCCACTTCTGAATGCCCCGCAGCCCAGGACTGAATGGATACACTAACAAGTGCACCGGTGTGAGCAACCACATATGCAGAAGGACGTCTTTCATCTCACAGAAGCGCGAACGTCTTGGCGTTCAAGCACATGGCAGAAACAAGGTGTGAACAGATGAGCTGCTGCTATTTTCTCCGTTCGGCATGCTTCGTTGTAGCTCTCTTGCCGGTCGCCGGCTTAGCGGCTTGCTTTGCGCGACTAGCTCTGGGGAGAGAAGGAGATAGCGCCGGAAACCTCGCCTTTTGCCTTCTTCGGCGCTGGAACCTGGTTGCTGCGCCTTCTCTTTGTCCATGTGCACACACACGATTCCTCAGCGAAAACCATGCAGAAACCTTTCCACGAGCACCCAGGGATGTGCACCCAGCACCACGTGCACGCACACGCAGCTAGAGAAAAGCACCTACCTTTTCACACACTGATGCCTAAGCAAACGCGTGGCCACACACACGCACACATCCGCAAGCGCGCCTACTCCCATCTATTGAGGGAAAGACGGACGAGCAACGTCCTGACAGGCTTGAGGGGAAAAACGTCCGTTGACGGTTGGCGTACTGCACGCCCGCCTACGGGGCTGCAGGGGAATCCACATTTGGAAGGTACCTGAAGATGTGTGCCTGTTCTTGGAGCTCCGCTAGTAGGGTAGCAAAGACACTCGTAGGCAGTACTGAATGCTGCTCCGTGCTACTTCTCCTCCGCTGGCAAATGCTTCACAGTCGCCCGAGGAAAGACGTTTAACAATCGATCTCCAAGAGGAACGAAACACATGATGCCATAAGGCGAAAGAATAGCAGGGCATCTCTTCACAGGCTTGTCCCTGATCTATAGCTGAGGGCAAACACTTGTGTGCTTGTGGGAGAGCCTGTGTCTTTCCTGGAAGCGTTTGGGAGTTTTGCTCAGACGCGTGTTTCCTCAAGTTCAAGAATCAAGATCTAGGATACCTGCAGACAGGTGCCTGTTTGTGTGGAGACAGTCTGTTTGAAACTGTGTTCCTCAGCGCCCGCTCTTTCTCCCCGTCGCTCCACACGCCTGGGAGTCCCTTTCTTTCTCTCCACAAGCACGTGTGTTGACTTCGTCGCACATGTGCATCTGCACAAGCGTTGAGCTCAGCAGAGCGTGTCTCTTGACACTTGATGTGCGTTGGCTGTGTCTGCCTGCTCCAGTGAAGAGAGAAACGGGAAATCATCTTGGTAGAGGCAACAAAGCAAAAGCGAGGCAGGATTGACATCTGCTCAACAGAGACGGATTCCCTGCGCTGACACAGTTCACAGTTACACGAGAAGCAATCTGAGCGGTCCGTCGACCGGAGACGTGTTTCCCAAGAGGTCGTTTAGCGAGTGAACAGCAGTGTGCGCGACTTTCAGGAGTGTGCCTGGAAAGTGCCAGAATCACCAGGAGCATCTGTGCAAAAGCTGCTGCCTCTGTGACCGCATTGAGGCACGTTCGCGTGTCTGCGAGTATATAGACGGCTCTTTCGCGTTCACTCCGAGGGAAACGGTCCGCTATTGCTTCTGTGCGCACAGACGCGATTCCCTTGTCTCTTGCGAACACAGGGAACTCTGTGCATCCAAATCTACAGGCTAAGGACGCGTCTGCATATGTTTTGGTGAACAATCGAGTGTGCGTGTTCTGACAGCTGCCTCTATGCAGACGTCTCCACAGAGCCACTTCTGAATGCCCCGCAGCCCAGGACTGAATGGATACACTAACAAGTGCACCGGTGTGAGCAACCACATATGCAGAAGGACGTCTTTCATCTCACAGAAGCGCGAACGTCTTGGCGTTCAAGCACATGGCAGAAACAAGGTGTGAACAGATGAGCTGCTGCTATTTTCTCCGTTCGGCATGCTTCGTTGTAGCTCTCTTGCCGGTCGCCGGCTTAGCGGCTTGCTTTGCGCGACTAGCTCTGGGGAGAGAAGGAGATAGCGCCGGAAACCTCGCCTTTTGCCTTCTTCGGCGCTGGAACCTGGTTGCTGCGCCTTCTCTTTGTCCATGTGCACACACACGATTCCTCAGCGAAAACCATGCAGAAACCTTTCCACGAGCACCCAGGGATGTGCACCCAGCACCACGTGCACGCACACGCAGCTAGAGAAAAGCACCTACCTTTTCACACACTGATGCCTAAGCAAACGCGTGGCCACACACACGCACACATCCGCAAGCGCGCCTACTCCCATCTATTGAGGGAAAGACGGACGAGCTCTTTGGTTGCTCTTCACAGGCTTGTCCCTGATCTATAGCTGAGGGCAAACACTTGTGTGCTTGTGGGAGAGCCTGTGTCTTTCCTGGAAGCGTTTGGGAGTTTTGCTCAGACGCGTGTTTCCTCAAGTTCAAGAATCAAGATCTAGGATACCTGCAGACAGGTGCCTGTTTGTGTGGAGACAGTCTGTTTGAAACTGTGTTCCTCAGCGCCCGCTCTTTCTCCCCGTCGCTCCACACGCCTGGGAGTCCCTTTCTTTCTCTCCACAAGCACGTGTGTTGACTTCGTCGCACATGTGCATCTGCACAAGCGTTGAGCTCAGCAGAGCGTGTCTCTTGACACTTGATGTGCGTTGGCTGTGTCTGCGTGCTCCAGTGAAGAGAGAAACGGGAAATCATCTTGGTAGAGGCAACAAAGCAAAAGCGAGGCAGGATTGACATCTGCTCAACAGAGACGGATTCCCTGCGCTGACACAGTTCACAGTTACACGAGAAGCAATCTGAGCGGTCCGTCGACCGGAGACGTGTTTCCCAAGAGGTCGTTTAGCGAGTGAACAGCAGTGTGCGCGACTTTCAGGAGTGTGCCTGGAAAGTGCCAGAATCACCAGGAGCATCTGTGCAAAAGCTGCTGCCTCTGTGACCGCATTGAGGCACGTTCGCGTGTCTGCGAGTATATAGACGGCTCTTTCGCGTTCACTCCGAGGGAAACGGTCCGCTATTGCTTCTGTGCGCACAGACGCGATTCCCTTGTCTCTTGCGAACACAGGGAACTCTGTGCATCCAAATCTACAGGCTAAGGACGCGTCTGCATATGTTTTGGTGAACAATCGAGTGTGCGTGTTCTGACAGCTGCCTCTATGCAGACGTCTCCACAGAGCCACTTCTGAATGCCCCGCAGCCCAGGACTGAATGGATACACTAACAAGTGCACCGGTGTGAGCAACCACATATGCAGAAGGACGTCTTTCATCTCACAGAAGCGCGAACGTCTTGGCGTTCAAGCACATGGCAGAAACAAGGTGTGAACAGATGAGCTGCTGCTATTTTCTCCGTTCGGCATGCTTCGTTGTAGCTCTCTTGCCGGTCGCCGGCTTAGCGGCTTGCTTTGCGCGACTAGCTCTGGGGAGAGAAGGAGATAGCGCCGGAAACCTCGCCTTTTGCCTTCTTCGGCGCTGGAACCTGGTTGCTGCGCCTTCTCTTTGTCCATGTGCACACACACGATTCCTCAGCGAAAACCATGCAGAAACCTTTCCACGAGCACCCAGGGATGTGCACCCAGCACCACGTGCACGCACACGCAGCTAGAGAAAAGCACCTACCTTTTCACACACTGATGCCTAAGCAAACGCGTGGCCACACACACGCACACATCCGCAAGCGCGCCTACTCCCATCTATTGAGAGAAAGACGGACGAGCTCTTTGGTTGCTCTTCACAGGCTTGTCCCTGATCTATAGCTGAGGGCAAACACTTGTGTGCTTGTGGGAGAGCCTGTGTCTTTCCTGGAAGCGTTTGGGAGTTTTGCTCAGACGCGTGTTTCCTCAAGTTCAAGAATCAAGATCTAGGATACCTGCAGACAGGTGCCTGTTTGTGTGGAGACAGTCTGTTTGAAACTGTGTTCCTCAGCGCCCGCTCTTTCTCCCCGTCGCTCCACACGCCTGGGAGTCCCTTTCTTTCTCTCCACAAGCACGTGTGTTGACTTCGTCGCACATGTGCATCTGCACAAGCGTTGAGCTCAGCAGAGCGTGTCTCTTGACACTTGATGTGCGTTGGCTGTGTCTGCCTGCTCCAGTGAAGAGAGAAACGGGAAATCATCTTGGTAGAGGCAACAAAGCAAAAGCGAGGCAGGATTGACATCTGCTCAACAGAGACGGATTCCCTGCGCTGACACAGTTCACAGTTACACGAGAAGCAATCTGAGCGGTCCGTCGACCGGAGACGTGTTTCCCAAGAGGTCGTTTAGCGAGTGAACAGCAGTGTGCGCGACTTTCAGGAGTGTGCCTGGAAAGTGCCAGAATCACCAGGAGCATCTGTGCAAAAGCTGCTGCCTCTGTGACCGCATTGAGGCACGTTCGCGTGTCTGCGAGTATATAGACGGCTCTTTCGCGTTCACTCCGAGGGAAACGGTCCGCTATTGCTTCTGTGCGCACAGACGCGATTCCCTTGTCTCTTGCGAACACAGGGAACTCTGTGCATCCAAATCTACAGGCTAAGGACGCGTCTGCATATGTTTTGGTGAACAATCGAGTGTGCGTGTTCTGACAGCTGCCTCTATGCAGACGTCTCCACAGAGCCACTTCTGAATGCCCCGCAGCCCAGGACTGAATGGATACACTAACAAGTGCACCGGTGTGAGCAACCACATATGCAGAAGGACGTCTTTCATCTCACAGAAGCGCGAACGTCTTGGCGTTCAAGCACATGGCAGAAACAAGGTGTGAACAGATGAGCTGCTGCTATTTTCTCCGTTCGGCATGCTTCGTTGTAGCTCTCTTGCCGGTCGCCGGCTTAGCGGCTTGCTTTGCGCGACTAGCTCTGGGGAGAGAAGGAGATAGCGCCGGAAACCTCGCCTTTTGCCTTCTTCGGCGCTGGAACCTGGTTGCTGCGCCTTCTCTTTGTCCATGTGCACACACACGATTCCTCAGCGAAAACCATGCAGAAACCTTTCCACGAGCACCCAGGGATGTGCACCCAGCACCACGTGCACGCACACGCAGCTAGAGAAAAGCACCTACCTTTTCACACACTGATGCCTAAGCAAACGCGTGGCCACACACACGCACACATCCGCAAGCGCGCCTACTCCCATCTATTGAGGGAAAGACGGACGAGCTCTTTGGTTGCTCTTCACAGGCTTGTCCCTGATCTATAGCTGAGGGCAAACACTTGTGTGCTTGTGGGAGAGCCTGTGTCTTTCCTGGAAGCGTTTGGGAGTTTTGCTCAGACGCGTGTTTCCTCAAGTTCAAGAATCAAGATCTAGGATACCTGCAGACAGGTGCCTGTTTGTGTGGAGACAGTCTGTTTGAAACTGTGTTCCTCAGCGCCCGCTCTTTCTCCCCGTCGCTCCACACGCCTGGGAGTCCCTTTCTTTCTCTCCACAAGCACGTGTGTTGACTTCGTCGCACATGTGCATCTGCACAAGCGTTGAGCTCAGCAGAGCGTGTCTCTTGACACTTGATGTGCGTTGGCTGTGTCTGCCTGCTCCAGTGAAGAGAGAAACGGGAAATCATCTTGGTAGAGGCAACAAAGCAAAAGCGAGGCAGGATTGACATCTGCTCAACAGAGACGGATTCCCTGCGCTGACACAGTTCACAGTTACACGAGAAGCAATCTGAGCGGTCCGTCGACCGGAGACGTGTTTCCCAAGAGGTCGTTTAGCGAGTGAACAGCAGTGTGCGCGACTTTCAGGAGTGTGCCTGGAAAGTGCCAGAATCACCAGGAGCATCTGTGCAAAAGCTGCTGCCTCTGTGACCGCATTGAGGCACGTTCGCGTGTCTGCGAGTATATAGACGGCTCTTTCGCGTTCACTCCGAGGGAAACGGTCCGCTATTGCTTCTGTGCGCACAGACGCGATTCCCTTGTCTCTTGCGAACACAGGGAACTCTGTGCATCCAAATCTACAGGCTAAGGACGCGTCTGCATATGTTTTGGTGAACAATCGAGTGTGCGTGTTCTGACAGCTGCCTCTATGCAGACGTCTCCACAGAGCCACTTCTGAATGCCCCGCAGCCCAGGACTGAATGGATACACTAACAAGTGCACCGGTGTGAGCAACCACATATGCAGAAGGACGTCTTTCATCTCACAGAAGCGCGAACGTCTTGGCGTTCAAGCACATGGCAGAAACAAGGTGTGAACAGATGAGCTGCTGCTATTTTCTCCGTTCGGCATGCTTCGTTGTAGCTCTCTTGCCGGTCGCCGGCTTAGCGGCTTGCTTTGCGCGACTAGCTCTGGGGAGAGAAGGAGATAGCGCCGGAAACCTCGCCTTTTGCCTTCTTCGGCGCTGGAACCTGGTTGCTGCGCCTTCTCTTTGTCCATGTGCACACACACGATTCCTCAGCGAAAACCATGCAGAAACCTTTCCACGAGCACCCAGGGATGTGCACCCAGCACCACGTGCACGCACACGCAGCTAGAGAAAAGCACCTACCTTTTCACACACTGATGCCTAAGCAAACGCGTGGCCACACACACGCACACATCCGCAAGCGCGCCTACTCCCATCTATTGAGGGAAAGACGGATGAGCTCTTTGGTTGCTCTTCACAGGCTTGTCCCTGATCTATAGCTGAGGGCAAACACTTGTGTGCTTGTGGGAGAGCCTGTGTCTTTCCTGGAAGCGTTTGGGAGTTTTGCTCAGACGCGTGTTTCCTCAAGTTCAAGAATCAAGATCTAGGATACCTGCAGACAGGTGCCTGTTTGTGTGGAGACAGTCTGTTTGAAACTGTGTTCCTCAGCGCCCGCTCTTTCTCCCCGTCGCTCCACACGCCTGGGAGTCCCTTTCTTTCTCTCCACAAGCACGTGTGTTGACTTCGTCGCACATGTGCATCTGCACAAGCGTTGAGCTCAGCAGAGCGTGTCTCTTGACACTTGATGTGCGTTGGCTGTGTCTGCCTGCTCCAGTGAAGAGAGAAACGGGAAATCATCTTGGTAGAGGCAACAAAGCAAAAGCGAGGCAGGATTGACATCTGCTCAACAGAGACGGATTCCCTGCGCTGACACAGTTCACAGTTACACGAGAAGCAATCTGAGCGGTCCGTCGACCGGAGACGTGTTTCCCAAGAGGTCGTTTAGCGAGTGAACAGCAGTGTGCGCGACTTTCAGGAGTGTGCCTGGAAAGTGCCAGAATCACGAGGAGCATCTGTGCAAAAGCTGCTGCCTCTGTGACCGCATTGAGGCACGTTCGCGTGTCTGCGAGTATATAGACGGCTCTTTCGCGTTCACTCCGAGGGAAACGGTCCGCTATTGCTTCTGTGCGCACAGACGCGATTCCCTTGTCTCTTGCGAACACAGGGAACTCTGTGCATCCAAATCTACAGGCTAAGGACGCGTCTGCATATGTTTTGGTGAACAATCGAGTGTGCGTGTTCTGACAGCTGCCTCTATGCAGACGTCTCCACAGAGCCACTTCTGAATGCCCCGCAGCCCAGGACTGAATGGATACACTAACAAGTGCACCGGTGTGAGCAACCACATATGCAGAAGGACGTCTTTCATCTCACAGAAGCGCGAACGTCTTGGCGTTCAAGCACATGGCAGAAACAAGGTGTGAACAGATGAGCTGCTGCTATTTTCTCCGTTCGGCATGCTTCGTTGTAGCTCTCTTGCCGGTCGCCGGCTTAGCGGCTTGCTTTGCGCGACTAGCTCTGGGGAGAGAAGGAGATAGCGCCGGAAACCTCGCCTTTTGCCTTCTTCGGCGCTGGAACCTGGTTGCTGCGCCTTCTCTTTGTCCATGTGCACACACACGATTCCTCAGCGAAAACCATGCAGAAACCTTTCCACGAGCACCCAGGGATGTGCACCCAGCACCACGTGCACGCACACGCAGCTAGAGAAAAGCACCTACCTTTTCACACACTGATGCCTAAGCAAACGCGTGGCCACACACACGCACACATCCGCAAGCGCGCCTACTCCCATCTATTGAGGGAAAGACGGATGAGCTCTTTGGTTGCTCTTCACAGGCTTGTCCCTGATCTATAGCTGAGGGCAAACACTTGTGTGCTTGTGGGAGAGCCTGTGTCTTTCCTGGAAGCGTTTGGGAGTTTTGCTCAGACGCGTGTTTCCTCAAGTTCAAGAATCAAGATCTAGGATACCTGCAGACAGGTGCCTGTTTGTGTGGAGACAGTCTGTTTGAAACTGTGTTCCTCAGCGCCCGCTCTTTCTCCCCGTCGCTCCACACGCCTGGGAGTCCCTTTCTTTCTCTCCACAAGCACGTGTGTTGACTTCGTCGCACATGTGCATCTGCACAAGCGTTGAGCTCAGCAGAGCGTGTCTCTTGACACTTGATGTGCGTTGGCTGTGTCTGCCTGCTCCAGTGAAGAGAGAAACGGGAAATCATCTTGGTAGAGGCAACAAAGAAAAAGCGAGGCAGGATTGACATCTGCTCAACAGAGACGGATTCCCTGCGCTGACACAATTCACAGTTACACGAGAAGCAATCTGAGCGGTCCGTCGACCGGAGACGTGTTTCCCAAGAGGTCGTTTAGCGAGTGAACAGCAGTGTGCGCGACTTTCAGGAGTGTGCCTGGAAAGTGCCAGAATCACCAGGAGCATCTGTGCAAAAGCTGCTGCCTCTGTGACCGCATTGAGGCACGTTCGCGTGTCTGCGAGTATATAGACGGCTCTTTCGCGTTCACTCCGAGGGAAACGGTCCGCTATTGCTTCTGTGCGCACAGACGCGATTCCCTTGTCTCTTGCGAACACAGGGAACTCTGTGCATCCAAATCTACAGGCTAAGGACGCGTCTGCATATGTTTTGGTGAACAATCGAGTGTGCGTGTTCTGACAGCTGCCTCTATGCAGACGTCTCCACAGAGCCACTTCTGAATGCCCCGCAGCCCAGGACTGAATGGATACACTAACAAGTGCACCGGTGTGAGCAACCACATATGCAGAAGGACGTCTTTCATCTCACAGAAGCGCGAACGTCTTGGCGTTCAAGCACATGGCAGAAACAAGGTGTGAACAGATGAGCTGCTGCTATTTTCTCCGTTCGGCATGCTTCGTTGTAGCTCTCTTGCCGGTCGCCGGCTTAGCGGCTTGCTTTGCGCGACTAGCTCTGGGGAGAGAAGGAGATAGCGCCGGAAACCTCGCCTTTTGCCTTCTTCGGCGCTGGAACCTGGTTGCTGCGCCTTCTCTTTGTCCATGTGCACACACACGATTCCTCAGCGAAAACCATGCAGAAACCTTTCCACGAGCACCCAGGGATGTGCACCCAGCACCACGTGCACGCACACGCAGCTAGAGAAAAGCACCTACCTTTTCACACACTGATGCCTAAGCAAACGCGTGGCCACACACACGCACACATCCGCAAGCGCGCCTACTCCCATCTATTGAGGGAAAGACGGACGAGCTCTTTGGTTGCTCTTCACAGGCTTGTCCCTGATCTATAGCTGAGGGCAAACACTTGTGTGCTTGTGGGAGAGCCTGTGTCTTTCCTGGAAGCGTTTGGGAGTTTTGCTCAGACGCGTGTTTCCTCAAGTTCAAGAATCAAGATCTAGGATACCTGCAGACAGGTGCCTGTTTGTGTGGAGACAGTCTGTTTGAAACTGTGTTCCTCAGCGCCCGCTCTTTCTCCCCGTCGCTCCACACGCCTGGGAGTCCCTTTCTTTCTCTCCACAAGCACGTGTGTTGACTTCGTCGCACATGTGCATCTGCACAAGCGTTGAGCTCAGCAGAGCGTGTCTCTTGACACTTGATGTGCGTTGGCTGTGTCTGCCTGCTCCAGTGAAGAGAGAAACGGGAAATCATCTTGGTAGAGGCAACAAAGCAAAAGCGAGGCAGGATTGACATCTGCTCAACAGAGACGGATTCCCTGCGCTGACACAGTTCACAGTTACACGAGAAGCAATCTGAGCGGTCTGTCGACCGGAGACGTGTTTCCCAAGAGGTCGTTTAGCGAGTGAACAGCAGTGTGCGCGACTTTCAGGAGTGTGCCTGGAAAGTGCCAGAATCACCAGGAGCATCTGTGCAAAAGCTGCTGCCTCTGTGACCGCATTGAGGCACGTTCGCGTGTCTGCGAGTATATAGACGGCTCTTTCGCGTTCACTCCGAGGGAAACGGTCCGCTATTGCTTCTGTGCGCACAGACGCGATTCCCTTGTCTCTTGCGAACACAGGGAACTCTGTGCATCCAAATCTACAGGCTAAGGACGCGTCTGCATATGTTTTGGTGAACAATCGAGTGTGCGTGTTCTGACAGCTGCCTCTATGCAGACGTCTCCACAGAGCCACTTCTGAATGCCCCGCAGCCCAGGACTGAATGGATACACTAACAAGTGCACCGGTGTGAGCAACCACATATGCAGAAGGACGTCTTTCATCTCACAGAAGCGCGAACGTCTTGGCGTTCAAGCACATGGCAGAAACAAGGTGTGAACAGATGAGCTGCTGCTATTTTCTCCGTTCGGCATGCTTCGTTGTAGCTCTCTTGCCGGTCGCCGGCTTAGCGGCTTGCTTTGCGCGACTAGCTCTGGGGAGAGAAGGAGATAGCGCCGGAAACCTCGCCTTTTGCCTTCTTCGGCGCTGGAACCTGGTTGCTGCGCCTTCTCTTTGTCCATGTGCACACACACGATTCCTCAGCGAAAACCATGCAGAAACCTTTCCACGAGCACCCAGGGATGTGCACCCAGCACCACGTGCACGCACACGCAGCTAGAGAAAAGCACCTACCTTTTCACACACTGATGCCTAAGCAAACGCGTGGCCACACACACGCACACATCCGCAAGCGCGCCTACTCCCATCTATTGAGGGAAAGACGGACGAGCAACGTCCTGACAGGCTTGAGGGGAAAAACGTCCGTTGACGGTTGGCGTACTGCACGCCCGCCTACGGGGCTGCAGGGGAATCCACATTTGGAAGGTACCTGAAGATGTGTGCCTGTTCTTGGAGCTCCGCTAGTAGGGTAGCAAAGACACTCGTAGGCAGTACTGAATGCTGCTCCGTGCTACTTCTCCTCCGCTGGCAAATGCTTCACAGTCGCCCGAGGAAAGACGTTTAACAATCGATCTCCAAGAGGAACGAAACACATGATGCCATAAGGCGAAAGAATAGCAGGGCATCTCTTCACAGGCTTGTCCCTGATCTATAGCTGAGGGCAAACACTTGTGTGCTTGTGGGAGAGCCTGTGTCTTTCCTGGAAGCGTTTGGGAGTTTTGCTCAGACGCGTGTTTCCTCAAGTTCAAGAATCAAGATCTAGGATACCTGCAGACAGGTGCCTGTTTGTGTGGAGACAGTCTGTTTGAAACTGTGTTCCTCAGCGCCCGCTCTTTCTCCCCGTCGCTCCACACGCCTGGGAGTCCCTTTCTTTCTCTCCACAAGCACGTGTGTTGACTTCGTCGCACATGTGCATCTGCACAAGCGTTGAGCTCAGCAGAGCGTGTCTCTTGACACTTGATGTGCGTTGGCTGTGTCTGCCTGCTCCAGTGAAGAGAGAAACGGGAAATCATCTTGGTAGAGGCAACAAAGCAAAAGCGAGGCAGGATTGACATCTGCTCAACAGAGACGGATTCCCTGCGCTGACACAGTTCACAGTTACACGAGAAGCAATCTGAGCGGTCCGTCGACCGGAGACGTGTTTCCCAAGAGGTCGTTTAGCGAGTGAACAGCAGTGTGCGCGACTTTCAGGAGTGTGCCTGGAAAGTGCCAGAATCACCAGGAGCATCTGTGCAAAAGCTGCTGCCTCTGTGACCGCATTGAGGCACGTTCGCGTGTCTGCGAGTATATAGACGGCTCTTTCGCGTTCACTCCGAGGGAAACGGTCCGCTATTGCTTCTGTGCGCACAGACGCGATTCCCTTGTCTCTTGCGAACACAGGGAACTCTGTGCATCCAAATCTACAGGCTAAGGACGCGTCTGCATATGTTTTGGTGAACAATCGAGTGTGCGTGTTCTGACAGCTGCCTCTATGCAGACGTCTCCACAGAGCCACTTCTGAATGCCCCGCAGCCCAGGACTGAATGGATACACTAACAAGTGCACCGGTGTGAGCAACCACATATGCAGAAGGACGTCTTTCATCTCACAGAAGCGCGAACGTCTTGGCGTTCAAGCACATGGCAGAAACAAGGTGTGAACAGATGAGCTGCTGCTATTTTCTCCGTTCGGCATGCTTCGTTGTAGCTCTCTTGCCGGTCGCCGGCTTAGCGGCTTGCTTTGCGCGACTAGCTCTGGGGAGAGAAGGAGATAGCGCCGGAAACCTCGCCTTTTGCCTTCTTCGGCGCTGGAACCTGGTTGCTGCGCCTTCTCTTTGTCCATGTGCACACACACGATTCCTCAGCGAAAACCATGCAGAAACCTTTCCACGAGCACCCAGGGATGTGCACCCAGCACCACGTGCACGCACACGCAGCTAGAGAAAAGCACCTACCTTTTCACACACTGATGCCTAAGCAAACGCGTGGCCACACACACGCACACATCCGCAAGCGCGCCTACTCCCATCTATTGAGAGAAAGACGGACGAGCTCTTTGGTTGCTCTTCACAGGCTTGTCCCTGATCTATAGCTGAGGGCAAACACTTGTGTGCTTGTGGGAGAGCCTGTGTCTTTCCTGGAAGCGTTTGGGAGTTTTGCTCAGACGCGTGTTTCCTCAAGTTCAAGAATCAAGATCTAGGATACCTGCAGACAGGTGCCTGTTTGTGTGGAGACAGTCTGTTTGAAACTGTGTTCCTCAGCGCCCGCTCTTTCTCCCCGTCGCTCCACACGCCTGGGAGTCCCTTTCTTTCTCTCCACAAGCACGTGTGTTGACTTCGTCGCACATGTGCATCTGCACAAGCGTTGAGCTCAGCAGAGCGTGTCTCTTGACACTTGATGTGCGTTGGCTGTGTCTGCCTGCTCCAGTGAAGAGAGAAACGGGAAATCATCTTGGTAGAGGCAACAAAGCAAAAGCGAGGCAGGATTGACATCTGCTCAACAGAGACGGATTCCCTGCGCTGACACAGTTCACAGTTACACGAGAAGCAATCTGAGCGGTCCGTCGACCGGAGACGTGTTTCCCAAGAGGTCGTTTAGCGAGTGAACAGCAGTGTGCGCGACTTTCAGGAGTGTGCCTGGAAAGTGCCAGAATCACCAGGAGCATCTGTGCAAAAGCTGCTGCCTCTGTGACCGCATTGAGGCACGTTCGCGTGTCTGCGAGTATATAGACGGCTCTTTCGCGTTCACTCCGAGGGAAACGGTCCGCTATTGCTTCTGTGCGCACAGACGCGATTCCCTTGTCTCTTGCGAACACAGGGAACTCTGTGCATCCAAATCTACAGGCTAAGGACGCGTCTGCATATGTTTTGGTGAACAATCGAGTGTGCGTGTTCTGACAGCTGCCTCTATGCAGACGTCTCCACAGAGCCACTTCTGAATGCCCCGCAGCCCAGGACTGAATGGATACACTAACAAGTGCACCGGTGTGAGCAACCACATATGCAGAAGGACGTCTTTCATCTCACAGAAGCGCGAACGTCTTGGCGTTCAAGCACATGGCAGAAACAAGGTGTGAACAGATGAGCTGCTGCTATTTTCTCCGTTCGGCATGCTTCGTTGTAGCTCTCTTGCCGGTCGCCGGCTTAGCGGCTTGCTTTGCGCGACTAGCTCAGGGGAGAGAAGGAGATAGCGCCGGAAACCTCGCCTTTTGCCTTCTTCGGCGCTGGAACCTGGTTGCTGCGCCTTCTCTTTGTCCATGTGCACACACACGATTCCTCAGCGAAAACCATGCAGAAACCTTTCCACGAGCACCCAGGGATGTGCACCCAGCACCACGTGCACGCACACGCAGCTAGAGAAAAGCACCTACCTTTTCACACACTGATGCCTAAGCAAACGCGTGGCCACACACACGCACACATCCGCAAGCGCGCCTACTCCCATCTATTGAGGGAAAGACGGACGAGCTCTTTGGTTGCTCTTCACAGGCTTGTCCCTGATCTATAGCTGAGGGCAAACACTTGTGTGCTTGTGGGAGAGCCTGTGTCTTTCCTGGAAGCGTTTGGGAGTTTTGCTCAGACGCGTGTTTCCTCAAGTTCAAGAATCAAGATCTAGGATACCTGCAGACAGGTGCCTGTTTGTGTGGAGACAGTCTGTTTGAAACTGTGTTCCTCAGCGCCCGCTCTTTCTCCCCGTCGCTCCACACGCCTGGGAGTCCCTTTCTTTCTCTCCACAAGCACGTGTGTTGACTTCGTCGCACATGTGCATCTGCACAAGCGTTGAGCTCAGCAGAGCGTGTCTCTTGACACTTGATGTGCGTTGGCTGTGTCTGCGTGCTCCAGTGAAGAGAGAAACGGGAAATCATCTTGGTAGAGGCAACAAAGCAAAAGCGAGGCAGGATTGACATCTGCTCAACAGAGACGGATTCCCTGCGCTGACACAGTTCACAGTTACACGAGAAGCAATCTGAGCGGTCCGTCGACCGGAGACGTGTTTCCCAAGAGGTCGTTTAGCGAGTGAACAGCAGTGTGCGCGACTTTCAGGAGTGTGCCTGGAAAGTGCCAGAATCACCAGGAGCATCTGTGCAAAAGCTGCTGCCTCTGTGACCGCATTGAGGCACGTTTGCGTGTCTGCGAGTATATAGACGGCTCTTTCGCGTTCACTCCGAGGGAAACGGTCCGCTATTGCTTCTGTGCGTACAGACGCGATTCCCTTGTCTCTTGCGAACACAGGGAACTCTGTGCATCCAAATCTACAGGCTAAGGACGCGTCTGCATATGTTTTGGTGAACAATCGAGTGTGCGTGTTCTGACAGCTGCCTCTATGCAGACGTCTCCACAGAGCCACTTCTGAATGCCCCGCAGCCCAGGACTGAATGGATACACTAACAAGTGCACCGGTGTGAGCAACCACATATGCAGAAGGACGTCTTTCATCTCACAGAAGCGCGAACGTCTTGGCGTTCAAGCACATGGCAGAAACAAGGTGTGAACAGATGAGCTGCTGCTATTTTCTCCGTTCGGCATGCTTTGTTGTAGCTCTCTTGCCGGTCGCCGGCTTAGCGGCTTGCTTTGCGCGACTAGCTCTGGGGAGAGAAGGAGATAGCGCCGGAAACCTCGCCTTTTGCCTTCTTCGGCGCTGGAACCTGGTTGCTGCGCCTTCTCTTTGTCCATGTGCACACACACGATTCCTCAGCGAAAACCATGCAGAAACCTTTCCACGAGCACCCAGGGATGTGCACCCAGCACCACGTGCACGCACACGCAGCTAGAGAAAAGCACCTACCTTTTCACACACTGATGCCTAAGCAAACGCGTGGCCACACACACGCACACATCCGCAAGCGCGCCTACTCCCATCTATTGAGGGAAAGACGGACGAGCTCTTTGGTTGCTCTTCACAGGCTTGTCCCTGATCTATAGCTGAGGGCAAACACTTGTGTGCTTGTGGGAGAGCCTGTGTCTTTCCTGGAAGCGTTTGGGAGTTTTGCTCAGACGCGTGTTTCCTCAAGTTCAAGAATCAAGATCTAGGATACCTGCAGACAGGTGCCTGTTTGTGTGGAGACAGTCTGTTTGAAACTGTGTTCCTCAGCGCCCGCTCTTTCTCCCCGTCGCTCCACACGCCTGGGAGTCCCTTTCTTTCTCTCCACAAGCACGTGTGTTGACTTCGTCGCACATGTGCATCTGCACAAGCGTTGAGCTCAGCAGAGCGTGTCTCTTGACACTTGATGTGCGTTGGCTGTGTCTGCCTGCTCCAGTGAAGAGAGAAACGGGAAATCATCTTGGTAGAGGCAACAAAGCAAAAGCGAGGCAGGATTGACATCTGCTCAACAGAGACGGATTCCCTGCGCTGACACAGTTCACAGTTACACGAGAAGCAATCTGAGCGGTCCGTCGACCGGAGACGTGTTTCCCAAGAGGTCGTTTAGCGAGTGAACAGCAGTGTGCGCGACTTTCAGGAGTGTGCCTGGAAAGTGCCAGAATCACGAGGAGCATCTGTGCAAAAGCTGCTGCCTCTGTGACCGCATTGAGGCACGTTCGCGTGTCTGCGAGTATATAGACGGCTCTTTCGCGTTCACTCCGAGGGAAACGGTCCGCTATTGCTTCTGTGCGCACAGACGCGATTCCCTTGTCTCTTGCGAACACAGGGAACTCTGTGCATCCAAATCTACAGGCTAAGGACGCGTCTGCATATGTTTTGGTGAACAATCGAGTGTGCGTGTTCTGACAGCTGCCTCTATGCAGACGTCTCCACAGAGCCACTTCTGAATGCCCCGCAGCCCAGGACTGAATGGATACACTAACAAGTGCACCGGTGTGAGCAACCACATATGCAGAAGGACGTCTTTCATCTCACAGAAGCGCGAACGTCTTGGCGTTCAAGCACATGGCAGAAACAAGGTGTGAACAGATGAGCTGCTGCTATTTTCTCCGTTCGGCATGCTTCGTTGTAGCTCTCTTGCCGGTCGCCGGCTTAGCGGCTTGCTTTGCGCGACTAGCTCTGGGGAGAGAAGGAGATAGCGCCGGAAACCTCGCCTTTTGCCTTCTTCGGCGCTGGAACCTGGTTGCTGCGCCTTCTCTTTGTCCATGTGCACACACACGATTCCTCAGCGAAAACCATGCAGAAACCTTTCCACGAGCACCCAGGGATGTGCACCCAGCACCACGTGCACGCACACGCAGCTAGAGAAAAGCACCTACCTTTTCACACACTGATGCCTAAGCAAACGCGTGGCCACACACACGCACACATCCGCAAGCGCGCCTACTCCCATCTATTGAGGGAAAGACGGACGAGCTCTTTGGTTGCTCTTCACAGGCTTGTCCCTGATCTATAGCTGAGGGCAAACACTTGTGTGCTTGTGGGAGAGCCTGTGTCTTTCCTGGAAGCGTTTGGGAGTTTTGCTCAGACGCGTGTTTCCTCAAGTTCAAGAATCAAGATCTAGGATACCTGCAGACAGGTGCCTGTTTGTGTGGAGACAGTCTGTTTGAAACTGTGTTCCTCAGCGCCCGCTCTTTCTCCCCGTCGCTCCACACGCCTGGGAGTCCCTTTCTTTCTCTCCACAAGCACGTGTGTTGACTTCGTCGCACATGTGCATCTGCACAAGCGTTGAGCTCAGCAGAGCGTGTCTCTTGACACTTGATGTGCGTTGGCTGTGTCTGCCTGCTCCAGTGAAGAGAGAAACGGGAAATCATCTTGGTAGAGGCAACAAAGCAAAAGCGAGGCAGGATTGACATCTGCTCAACAGAGACGGATTCCCTGCGCTGACACAGTTCACAGTTACACGAGAAGCAATCTGAGCGGTCCGTCGACCGGAGACGTGTTTCCCAAGAGGTCGTTTAGCGAGTGAACAGCAGTGTGCGCGACTTTCAGGAGTGTGCCTGGAAAGTGCCAGAATCACCAGGAGCATCTGTGCAAAAGCTGCTGCCTCTGTGACCGCATTGAGGCACGTTCGCGTGTCTGCGAGTATATAGACGGCTCTTTCGCGTTCACTCCGAGGGAAACGGTCCGCTATTGCTTCTGTGCGCACAGACGCGATTCCCTTGTCTCTTGCGAACACAGGGAACTCTGTGCATCCAAATCTACAGGCTAAGGACGCGTCTGCATATGTTTTGGTGAACAATCGAGTGTGCGTGTTCTGACAGCTGCCTCTATGCAGACGTCTCCACAGAGCCACTTCTGAATGCCCCGCAGCCCAGGACTGAATGGATACACTAACAAGTGCACCGGTGTGAGCAACCACATATGCAGAAGGACGTCTTTCATCTCACAGAAGCGCGAACGTCTTGGCGTTCAAGCACATGGCAGAAACAAGGTGTGAACAGATGAGCTGCTGCTATTTTCTCCGTTCGGCATGCTTCGTTGTAGCTCTCTTGCCGGTCGCCGGCTTAGCGGCTTGCTTTGCGCGACTAGCTCTGGGGAGAGAAGGAGATAGCGCCGGAAACCTCGCCTTTTGCCTTCTTCGGCGCTGGAACCTGGTTCCTGCGCCTTCTCTTTGTCCATGTGCACACACACGATTCCTCAGCGAAAACCATGCAGAAACCTTTCCACGAGCACCCAGGGATGTGCACCCAGCACCACGTGCACGCACACGCAGCTAGAGAAAAGCACCTACCTTTTCACACACTGATGCCTAAGCAAACGCGTGGCCACACACACGCACACATCCGCAAGCGCGCCTACTCCCATCTATTGAGGGAAAGACGGACGAGCTCTTTGGTTGCTCTTCACAGGCTTGTCCCTGATCTATAGCTGAGGGCAAACACTTGTGTGCTTGTGGGAGAGCCTGTGTCTTTCCTGGAAGCGTTTGGGAGTTTTGCTCAGACGCGTGTTTCCTCAAGTTCAAGAATCAAGATCTAGGATACCTGCAGACAGGTGCCTGTTTGTGTGGAGACAGTCTGTTTGAAACTGTGTTCCTCAGCGCCCGCTCTTTCTCCCCGTCGCTCCACACGCCTGGGAGTCCCTTTCTTTCTCTCCACAAGCACGTGTGTTGACTTCGTCGCACATGTGCATCTGCACAAGCGTTGAGCTCAGCAGAGCGTGTCTCTTGACACTTGATGTGCGTTGGCTGTGTCTGCCTGCTCCAGTGAAGAGAGAAACGGGAAATCATCTTGGTAGAGGCAACAAAGCAAAAGCGAGGCAGGATTGACATCTGCTCAACAGAGACGGATTCCCTGCGCTGACACAGTTCACAGTTACACGAGAAGCAATCTGAGCGGTCCGTCGACCGGAGACGTGTTTCCCAAGAGGTCGTTTAGCGAGTGAACAGCAGTGTGCGCGACTTTCAGGAGTGTGCCTGGAAAGTGCCAGAATCACCAGGAGCATCTGTGCAAAAGCTGCTGCCTCTGTGACCGCATTGAGGCACGTTCGCGTGTCTGCGAGTATATAGACGGCTCTTTCGCGTTCACTCCGAGGGAAACGGTCCGCTATTGCTTCTGTGCGCACAGACGCGATTCCCTTGTCTCTTGCGAACACAGGGAACTCTGTGCATCCAAATCTACAGGCTAAGGACGCGTCTGCATATGTTTTGGTGAACAATCGAGTGTGCGTGTTCTGACAGCTGCCTCTATGCAGACGTCTCCACAGAGCCACTTCTGAATGCCCCGCAGCCCAGGACTGAATGGATACACTAACAAGTGCACCGGTGTGAGCAACCACATATGCAGAAGGACGTCTTTCATCTCACAGAAGCGCGAACGTCTTGGCGTTCAAGCACATGGCAGAAACAAGGTGTGAACAGATGAGCTGCTGCTATTTTCTCCGTTCGGCATGCTTCGTTGTAGCTCTCTTGCCGGTCGCCGGCTTAGCGGCTTGCTTTGCGCGACTAGCTCTGGGGAGAGAAGGAGATAGCGCCGGAAACCTCGCCTTTTGCCTTCTTCGGCGCTGGAACCTGGTTGCTGCGCCTTCTCTTTGTCCATGTGCACACACACGATTCCTCAGCGAAAACCATGCAGAAACCTTTCCACGAGCACCCAGGGATGTGCACCCAGCACCACGTGCACGCACACGCAGCTAGAGAAAAGCACCTACCTTTTCACACACTGATGCCTAAGCAAACGCGTGGCCACACACACGCACACATCCGCAAGCGCGCCTACTCCCATCTATTGAGGGAAAGACGGACGAGCTCTTTGGTTGCTCTTCACAGGCTTGTCCCTGATCTATAGCTGAGGGCAAACACTTGTGTGCTTGTGGGAGAGCCTGTGTCTTTCCTGGAAGCGTTTGGGAGTTTTGCTCAGACGCGTGTTTCCTCAAGTTCAAGAATCAAGATCTAGGATACCTGCAGACAGGTGCCTGTTTGTGTGGAGACAGTCTGTTTGAAACTGTGTTCCTCAGCGCCCGCTCTTTCTCCCCGTCGCTCCACACGCCTGGGAGTCCCTTTCTTTCTCTCCACAAGCACGTGTGTTGACTTCGTCGCACATGTGCATCTGCACAAGCGTTGAGCTCAGCAGAGCGTGTCTCTTGACACTTGATGTGCGTTGGCTGTGTCTGCCTGCTCCAGTGAAGAGAGAAACGGGAAATCATCTTGGTAGAGGCAACAAAGCAAAAGCGAGGCAGGATTGACATCTGCTCAACAGAGACGGATTCCCTGCGCTGACACAGTTCACAGTTACACGAGAAGCAATCTGAGCGGTCCGTCGACCGGAGACGTGTTTCCCAAGAGGTCGTTTAGCGAGTGAACAGCAGTGTGCGCGACTTTCAGGAGTGTGCCTGGAAAGTGCCAGAATCACCAGGAGCATCTGTGCAAAAGCTGCTGCCTCTGTGACCGCATTGAGGCACGTTCGCGTGTCTGCGAGTATATAGACGGCTCTTTCGCGTTCACTCCGAGGGAAACGGTCCGCTATTGCTTCTGTGCGCACAGACGCGATTCCCTTGTCTCTTGCGAACACAGGGAACTCTGTGCATCCAAATCTACAGGCTAAGGACGCGTCTGCATATGTTTTGGTGAACAATCGAGTGTGCGTGTTCTGACAGCTGCCTCTATGCAGACGTCTCCACAGAGCCACTTCTGAATGCCCCGCAGCCCAGGACTGAATGGATACACTAACAAGTGCACCGGTGTGAGCAACCACATATGCAGAAGGACGTCTTTCATCTCACAGAAGCGCGAACGTCTTGGCGTTCAAGCACATGGCAGAAACAAGGTGTGAACAGATGAGCTGCTGCTATTTTCTCCGTTCGGCATGCTTCGTTGTAGCTCTCTTGCCGGTCGCCGGCTTAGCGGCTTGCTTTGCGCGACTAGCTCTGGGGAGAGAAGGAGATAGCGCCGGAAACCTCGCCTTTTGCCTTCTTCGGCGCTGGAACCTGGTTCCTGCGCCTTCTCTTTGTCCATGTGCACACACACGATTCCTCAGCGAAAACCATGCAGAAACCTTTCCACGAGCACCCAGGGATGTGCACCCAGCACCACGTGCACGCACACGCAGCTAGAGAAAAGCACCTACCTTTTCACACACTGATGCCTAAGCAAACGCGTGGCCACACACACGCACACATCCGCAAGCGCGCCTACTCCCATCTATTGAGGGAAAGACGGACGAGCTCTTTGGTTGCTCTTCACAGGCTTGTCCCTGATCTATAGCTGAGGGCAAACACTTGTGTGCTTGTGGGAGAGCCTGTGTCTTTCCTGGAAGCGTTTGGGAGTTTTGCTCAGACGCGTGTTTCCTCAAGTTCAAGAATCAAGATCTAGGATACCTGCAGACAGGTGCCTGTTTGTGTGGAGACAGTCTGTTTGAAACTGTGTTCCTCAGCGCCCGCTCTTTCTCCCCGTCGCTCCACACGCCTGGGAGTCCCTTTCTTTCTCTCCACAAGCACGTGTGTTGACTTCGTCGCACATGTGCATCTGCACAAGCGTTGAGCTCAGCAGAGCGTGTCTCTTGACACTTGATGTGCGTTGGCTGTGTCTGCCTGCTCCAGTGAAGAGAGAAACGGGAAATCATCTTGGTAGAGGCAACAAAGCAAAAGCGAGGCAGGATTGACATCTGCTCAACAGAGACGGATTCCCTGCGCTGACACAGTTCACAGTTACACGAGAAGCAATCTGAGCGGTCCGTCGACCGGAGACGTGTTTCCCAAGAGGTCGTTTAGCGAGTGAACAGCAGTGTGCGCGACTTTCAGGAGTGTGCCTGGAAAGTGCCAGAATCACCAGGAGCATCTGTGCAAAAGCTGCTGCCTCTGTGACCGCATTGAGGCACGTTTGCGTGTCTGCGAGTATATAGACGGCTCTTTCGCGTTCACTCCGAGGGAAACGGTCCGCTATTGCTTCTGTGCGTACAGACGCGATTCCCTTGTCTCTTGCGAACACAGGGAACTCTGTGCATCCAAATCTACAGGCTAAGGACGCGTCTGCATATGTTTTGGTGAACAATCGAGTGTGCGTGTTCTGACAGCTGCCTCTATGCAGACGTCTCCACAGAGCCACTTCTGAATGCCCCGCAGCCCAGGACTGAATGGATACACTAACAAGTGCACCGGTGTGAGCAACCACATATGCAGAAGGACGTCTTTCATCTCACAGAAGCGCGAACGTCTTGGCGTTCAAGCACATGGCAGAAACAAGGTGTGAACAGATGAGCTGCTGCTATTTTCTCCGTTCGGCATGCTTTGTTGTAGCTCTCTTGCCGGTCGCCGGCTTAGCGGCTTGCTTTGCGCGACTAGCTCTGGGGAGAGAAGGAGATAGCGCCGGAAACCTCGCCTTTTGCCTTCTTCGGCGCTGGAACCTGGTTGCTGCGCCTTCTCTTTGTCCATGTGCACACACACGATTCCTCAGCGAAAACCATGCAGAAACCTTTCCACGAGCACCCAGGGATGTGCACCCAGCACCACGTGCACGCACACGCAGCTAGAGAAAAGCACCTACCTTTTCACACACTGATGCCTAAGCAAACGCGTGGCCACACACACGCACACATCCGCAAGCGCGCCTACTCCCATCTATTGAGGGAAAGACGGACGAGCTCTTTGGTTGCTCTTCACAGGCTTGTCCCTGATCTATAGCTGAGGGCAAACACTTGTGTGCTTGTGGGAGAGCCTGTGTCTTTCCTGGAAGCGTTTGGGAGTTTTGCTCAGACGCGTGTTTCCTCAAGTTCAAGAATCAAGATCTAGGATACCTGCAGACAGGTGCCTGTTTGTGTGGAGACAGTCTGTTTGAAACTGTGTTCCTCAGCGCCCGCTCTTTCTCCCCGTCGCTCCACACGCCTGGGAGTCCCTTTCTTTCTCTCCACAAGCACGTGTGTTGACTTCGTCGCACATGTGCATCTGCACAAGCGTTGAGCTCAGCAGAGCGTGTCTCTTGACACTTGATGTGCGTTGGCTGTGTCTGCCTGCTCCAGTGAAGAGAGAAACGGGAAATCATCTTGGTAGAGGCAACAAAGCAAAAGCGAGGCAGGATTGACATCTGCTCAACAGAGACGGATTCCCTGCGCTGACACAGTTCACAGTTAGACGAGAAGCAATCTGAGCGGTCCGTCGACCGGAGACGTGTTTCCCAAGAGGTCGTTTAGCGAGTGAACAGCAGTGTGCGCGACTTTCAGGAGTGTGCCTGGAAAGTGCCAGAATCACCAGGAGCATCTGTGCAAAAGCTGCTGCCTCTGTGACCGCATTGAGGCACGTTCGCGTGTCTGCGAGTATATAGACGGCTCTTTCGCGTTCACTCCGAGGGAAACGGTCCGCTATTGCTTCTGTGCGCACAGACGCGATTCCCTTGTCTCTTGCGAACACAGGGAACTCTGTGCATCCAAATCTACAGGCTAAGGACGCGTCTGCATATGTTTTGGTGAACAATCGAGTGTGCGTGTTCTGACAGCTGCCTCTATGCAGACGTCTCCACAGAGCCACTTCTGAATGCCCCGCAGCCCAGGACTGAATGGATACACTAACAAGTGCACCGGTGTGAGCAACCACATATGCAGAAGGACGTCTTTCATCTCACAGAAGCGCGAACGTCTTGGCGTTCAAGCACATGGCAGAAACAAGGTGTGAACAGATGAGCTGCTGCTATTTTCTCCGTTCGGCATGCTTCGTTGTAGCTCTCTTGCCGGTCGCCGGCTTAGCGGCTTGCTTTGCGCGACTAGCTCTGGGGAGAGAAGGAGATAGCGCCGGAAACCTCGCCTTTTGCCTTCTTCGGCGCTGGAACCTGGTTGCTGCGCCTTCTCTTTGTCCATGTGCACACACACGATTCCTCAGCGAAAACCATGCAGAAACCTTTCCACGAGCACCCAGGGATGTGCACCCAGCACCACGTGCACGCACACGCAGCTAGAGAAAAGCACCTACCTTTTCACACACTGATGCCTAAGCAAACGCGTGGCCACACACACGCACACATCCGCAAGCGCGCCTACTCCCATCTATTGAGAGAAAGACGGACGAGCTCTTTGGTTGCTCTTCACAGGCTTGTCCCTGATCTATAGCTGAGGGCAAACACTTGTGTGCTTGTGGGAGAGCCTGTGTCTTTCCTGGAAGCGTTTGGGAGTTTTGCTCAGACGCGTGTTTCCTCAAGTTCAAGAATCAAGATCTAGGATACCTGCAGACAGGTGCCTGTTTGTGTGGAGACAGTCTGTTTGAAACTGTGTTCCTCAGCGCCCGCTCTTTCTCCCCGTCGCTCCACACGCCTGGGAGTCCCTTTCTTTCTCTCCACAAGCACGTGTGTTGACTTCGTCGCACATGTGCATCTGCACAAGCGTTGAGCTCAGCAGAGCGTGTCTCTTGACACTTGATGTGCGTTGGCTGTGTCTGCCTGCTCCAGTGAAGAGAGAAACGGGAAATCATCTTGGTAGAGGCAACAAAGCAAAAGCGAGGCAGGATTGACATCTGCTCAACAGAGACGGATTCCCTGCGCTGACACAGTTCACAGTTAGACGAGAAGCAATCTGAGCGGTCCGTCGACCGGAGACGTGTTTCCCAAGAGGTCGTTTAGCGAGTGAACAGCAGTGTGCGCGACTTTCAGGAGTGTGCCTGGAAAGTGCCAGAATCACCAGGAGCATCTGTGCAAAAGCTGCTGCCTCTGTGACCGCATTGAGGCACGTTCGCGTGTCTGCGAGTATATAGACGGCTCTTTCGCGTTCACTCCGAGGGAAACGGTCCGCTATTGCTTCTGTGCGCACAGACGCGATTCCCTTGTCTCTTGCGAACACAGGGAACTCTGTGCATCCAAATCTACAGGCTAAGGACGCGTCTGCATATGTTTTGGTGAACAATCGAGTGTGCGTGTTCTGACAGCTGCCTCTATGCAGACGTCTCCACAGAGCCACTTCTGAATGCCCCGCAGCCCAGGACTGAATGGATACACTAACAAGTGCACCGGTGTGAGCAACCACATATGCAGAAGGACGTCTTTCATCTCACAGAAGCGCGAACGTCTTGGCGTTCAAGCACATGGCAGAAACAAGGTGTGAACAGATGAGCTGCTGCTATTTTCTCCGTTCGGCATGCTTCGTTGTAGCTCTCTTGCCGGTCGCCGGCTTAGCGGCTTGCTTTGCGCGACTAGCTCTGGGGAGAGAAGGAGATAGCGCCGGAAACCTCGCCTTTTGCCTTCTTCGGCGCTGGAACCTGGTTGCTGCGCCTTCTCTTTGTCCATGTGCACACACACGATTCCTCAGCGAAAACCATGCAGAAACCTTTCCACGAGCACCCAGGGATGTGCACCCAGCACCACGTGCACGCACACGCAGCTAGAGAAAAGCACCTACCTTTTCACACACTGATGCCTAAGCAAACGCGTGGCCACACACACGCACACATCCGCAAGCGCGCCTACTCCCATCTATTGAGGGAAAGACGGACGAGCTCTTTGGTTGCTCTTCACAGGCTTGTCCCTGATCTATAGCTGAGGGCAAACACTTGTGTGCTTGTGGGAGAGCCTGTGTCTTTCCTGGAAGCGTTTGGGAGTTTTGCTCAGACGCGTGTTTCCTCAAGTTCAAGAATCAAGATCTAGGATACCTGCAGACAGGTGCCTGTTTGTGTGGAGACAGTCTGTTTGAAACTGTGTTCCTCAGCGCCCGCTCTTTCTCCCCGTCGCTCCACACGCCTGGGAGTCTCTTTCTTTCTCTCCACAAGCACGTGTGTTGACTTCGTCGCACATGTGCATCTGCACAAGCGTTGAGCTCAGCAGAGCGTGTCTCTTGACACTTGATGTGCGTTGGCTGTGTCTGCCTGCTCCAGTGAAGAGAGAAACGGGAAATCATCTTGGTAGAGGCAACAAAGCAAAAGCGAGGCAGGATTGACATCTGCTCAACAGAGACGGATTCCCTGCGCTGACACAGTTCACAGTTAGACGAGAAGCAATCTGAGCGGTCTGTCGACCGGAGACGTGTTTCCCAAGAGGTCGTTTAGCGAGTGAACAGCAGTGTGCGCGACTTTCAGGAGTGTGCCTGGAAAGTGCCAGAATCACCAGGAGCATCTGTGCAAAAGCTGCTGCCTCTGTGACCGCATTGAGGCACGTTCGCGTGTCTGCGAGTATATAGACGGCTCTTTCGCGTTCACTCCGAGGGAAACGGTCCGCTATTGCTTCTGTGCGCACAGACGCGATTCCCTTGTCTCTTGCGAACACAGGGAACTCTGTGCATCCAAATCTACAGGCTAAGGACGCGTCTGCATATGTTTTGGTGAACAATCGAGTGTGCGTGTTCTGACAGCTGCCTCTATGCAGACGTCTCCACAGAGCCACTTCTGAATGCCCCGCAGCCCAGGACTGAATGGATACACTAACAAGTGCACCGGTGTGAGCAACCACATATGCAGAAGGACGTCTTTCATCTCACAGAAGCGCGAACGTCTTGGCGTTCAAGCACATGGCAGAAACAAGGTGTGAACAGATGAGCTGCTGCTATTTTCTCCGTTCGGCATGCTTCGTTGTAGCTCTCTTGCCGGTCGCCGGCTTAGCGGCTTGCTTTGCGCGACTAGCTCTGGGGAGAGAAGGAGATAGCGCCGGAAACCTCGCCTTTTGCCTTCTTCGGCGCTGGAACCTGGTTGCTGCGCCTTCTCTTTGTCCATGTGCACACACACGATTCCTCAGCGAAAACCATGCAGAAACCTTTCCACGAGCACCCAGGGATGTGCACCCAGCACCACGTGCACGCACACGCAGCTAGAGAAAAGCACCTACCTTTTCACACACTGATGCCTAAGCAAACGCGTGGCCACACACACGCACACATCCGCAAGCGCGCCTACTCCCATCTATTGAGGGAAAGACGGACGAGCTCTTTGGTTGCTCTTCACAGGCTTGTCCCTGATCTATAGCTGAGGGCAAACACTTGTGTGCTTGTGGGAGAGCCTGTGTCTTTCCTGGAAGCGTTTGGGAGTTTTGCTCAGACGCGTGTTTCCTCAAGTTCAAGAATCAAGATCTAGGATACCTGCAGACAGGTGCCTGTTTGTGTGGAGACAGTCTGTTTGAAACTGTGTTCCTCAGCGCCCGCTCTTTCTCCCCGTCGCTCCACACGCCTGGGAGTCCCTTTCTTTCTCTCCACAAGCACGTGTGTTGACTTCGTCGCACATGTGCATCTGCACAAGCGTTGAGCTCAGCAGAGCGTGTCTCTTGACACTTGATGTGCGTTGGCTGTGTCTGCCTGCTCCAGTGAAGAGAGAAACGGGAAATCATCTTGGTAGAGGCAACAAAGCAAAAGCGAGGCAGGATTGACATCTGCTCAACAGAGACGGATTCCCTGCGCTGACACAGTTCACAGTTACACGAGAAGCAATCTGAGCGGTCCGTCGACCGGAGACGTGTTTCCCAAGAGGTCGTTTAGCGAGTGAACAGCAGTGTGCGCGACTTTCAGGAGTGTGCCTGGAAAGTGCCAGAATCACGAGGAGCATCTGTGCAAAAGCTGCTGCCTCTGTGACCGCATTGAGGCACGTTCGCGTGTCTGCGAGTATATAGACGGCTCTTTCGCGTTCACTCCGAGGGAAACGGTCCGCTATTGCTTCTGTGCACACAGACGCGATTCCCTTGTCTCTTGCGAACACAGGGAACTCTGTGCATCCAAATCTACAGGCTAAGGACGCGTCTGCATATGTTTTGGTGAACAATCGAGTGTGCGTGTTCTGACAGCTGCCTCTATGCAGACGTCTCCACAGAGCCACTTCTGAATGCCCCGCAGCCCAGGACTGAATGGATACACTAACAAGTGCACCGGTGTGAGCAACCACATATGCAGAAGGACGTCTTTCATCTCACAGAAGCGCGAACGTCTTGGCGTTCAAGCACATGGCAGAAACAAGGTGTGAACAGATGAGCTGCTGCTATTTTCTCCGTTCGGCATGCTTCGTTGTAGCTCTCTTGCCGGTCGCCGGCTTAGCGGCTTGCTTTGCGCGACTAGCTCTGGGGAGAGAAGGAGATAGCGCCGGAAACCTCGCCTTTTGCCTTCTTCGGCGCTGGAACCTGGTTGCTGCGCCTTCTCTTTGTCCATGTGCACACACACGATTCCTCAGCGAAAACCATGCAGAAACCTTTCCACGAGCACCCAGGGATGTGCACCCAGCACCACGTGCACGCACACGCAGCTAGAGAAAAGCACCTACCTTTTCACACACTGATGCCTAAGCAAACGCGTGGCCACACACACGCACACATCCGCAAGCGCGCCTACTCCCATCTATTGAGAGAAAGACGGACGAGCTCTTTGGTTGCTCTTCACAGGCTTGTCCCTGATCTATAGCTGAGGGCAAACACTTGTGTGCTTGTGGGAGAGCCTGTGTCTTTCCTGGAAGCGTTTGGGAGTTTTGCTCAGACGCGTGTTTCCTCAAGTTCAAGAATCAAGATCTAGGATACCTGCAGACAGGTGCCTGTTTGTGTGGAGACAGTCTGTTTGAAACTGTGTTCCTCAGCGCCCGCTCTTTCTCCCCGTCGCTCCACACGCCTGGGAGTCCCTTTCTTTCTCTCCACAAGCACGTGTGTTGACTTCGTCGCACATGTGCATCTGCACAAGCGTTGAGCTCAGCAGAGCGTGTCTCTTGACACTTGATGTGCGTTGGCTGTGTCTGCCTGCTCCAGTGAAGAGAGAAACGGGAAATCATCTTGGTAGAGGCAACAAAGCAAAAGCGAGGCAGGATTGACATCTGCTCAACAGAGACGGATTCCCTGCGCTGACACAGTTCACAGTTACACGAGAAGCAATCTGAGCGGTCCGTCGACCGGAGACGTGTTTCCCAAGAGGTCGTTTAGCGAGTGAACAGCAGTGTGCGCGACTTTCAGGAGTGTGCCTGGAAAGTGCCAGAATTACCAGGAGCATCTGTGCAAAAGCTGCTGCCTCTGTGACCGCATTGAGGCACGTTCGCGTGTCTGCGAGTATATAGACGGCTCTTTCGCGTTCACTCCGAGGGAAACGGTCCGCTATTGCTTCTGTGCGCACAGACGCGATTCCCTTGTCTCTTGCGAACACAGGGAACTCTGTGCATCCAAATCTACAGGCTAAGGACGCGTCTGCATATGTTTTGGTGAACAATCGAGTGTGCGTGTTCTGACAGCTGCCTCTATGCAGACGTCTCCACAGAGCCACTTCTGAATGCCCCGCAGCCCAGGACTGAATGGATACACTAACAAGTGCACCGGTGTGAGCAACCACATATGCAGAAGGACGTCTTTCATCTCACAGAAGCGCGAACGTCTTGGCGTTCAAGCACATGGCAGAAACAAGGTGTGAACAGATGAGCTGCTGCTATTTTCTCCGTTCGGCATGCTTCGTTGTAGCTCTCTTGCCGGTCGCCGGCTTAGCGGCTTGCTTTGCGCGACTAGCTCTGGGGAGAGAAGGAGATAGCGCCGGAAACCTCGCCTTTTGCCTTCTTCGGCGCTGGAACCTGGTTGCTGCGCCTTCTCTTTGTCCATGTGCACACACACGATTCCTCAGCGAAAACCATGCAGAAACCTTTCCACGAGCACCCAGGGATGTGCACCCAGCACCACGTGCACGCACACGCAGCTAGAGAAAAGCACCTACCTTTTCACACACTGATGCCTAAGCAAACGCGTGGCCACACACACGCACACATCCGCAAGCGCGCCTACTCCCATCTATTGAGGGAAAGACGGACGAGCTCTTTGGTTGCTCTTCACAGGCTTGTCCCTGATCTATAGCTGAGGGCAAACACTTGTGTGCTTGTGGGAGAGCCTGTGTCTTTCCTGGAAGCGTTTGGGAGTTTTGCTCAGACGCGTGTTTCCTCAAGTTCAAGAATCAAGATCTAGGATACCTGCAGACAGGTGCCTGTTTGTGTGGAGACAGTCTGTTTGAAACTGTGTTCCTCAGCGCCCGCTCTTTCTCCCCGTCGCTCCACACGCCTGGGAGTCCCTTTCTTTCTCTCCACAAGCACGTGTGTTGACTTCGTCGCACATGTGCATCTGCACAAGCGTTGAGCTCAGCAGAGCGTGTCTCTTGACACTTGATGTGCGTTGGCTGTGTCTGCCTGCTCCAGTGAAGAGAGAAACGGGAAATCATCTTGGTAGAGGCAACAAAGCAAAAGCGAGGCAGGATTGACATCTGCTCAACAGAGACGGATTCCCTGCGCTGACACAGTTCACAGTTAGACGAGAAGCAATCTGAGCGGTCTGTCGACCGGAGACGTGTTTCCCAAGAGGTCGTTTAGCGAGTGAACAGCAGTGTGCGCGACTTTCAGGAGTGTGCCTGGAAAGTGCCAGAATCACCAGGAGCATCTGTGCAAAAGCTGCTGCCTCTGTGACCGCATTGAGGCACGTTCGCGTGTCTGCGAGTATATAGACGGCTCTTTCGCGTTCACTCCGAGGGAAACGGTCCGCTATTGCTTCTGTGCGCACAGACGCGATTCCCTTGTCTCTTGCGAACACAGGGAACTCTGTGCATCCAAATCTACAGGCTAAGGACGCGTCTGCATATGTTTTGGTGAACAATCGAGTGTGCGTGTTCTGACAGCTGCCTCTATGCAGACGTCTCCACAGAGCCACTTCTGAATGCCCCGCAGCCCAGGACTGAATGGATACACTAACAAGTGCACCGGTGTGAGCAACCACATATGCAGAAGGACGTCTTTCATCTCACAGAAGCGCGAACGTCTTGGCGTTCAAGCACATGGCAGAAACAAGGTGTGAACAGATGAGCTGCTGCTATTTTCTCCGTTCGGCATGCTTCGTTGTAGCTCTCTTGCCGGTCGCCGGCTTAGCGGCTTGCTTTGCGCGACTAGCTCTGGGGAGAGAAGGAGATAGCGCCGGAAACCTCGCCTTTTGCCTTCTTCGGCGCTGGAACCTGGTAGCTGCGCCTTCTCTTTGTCCATGTGCACACACACGATTCCTCAGCGAAAACCATGCAGAAACCTTTCCACGAGCACCCAGGGATGTGCACCCAGCACCACGTGCACGCACACGCAGCTAGAGAAAAGCACCTACCTTTTCACACACTGATGCCTAAGCAAACGCGTGGCCACACACACGCACACATCCGCAAGCGCGCCTACTCCCATCTATTGAGGGAAAGACGGACGAGCAACGTCCTGACAGGCTTGAGGGGAAAAACGTCCGTTGACGGTTGGCGTACTGCACGCCCGCCTACGGGGCTGCAGGGGAATCCACATTTGGAAGGTACCTGAAGATGTGTGCCTGTTCTTGGAGCTCCGCTAGTAGGGTAGCAAAGACACTCGTAGGCAGTACTGAATGCTGCTCCGTGCTACTTCTCCTCCGCTGGCAAATGCTTCACAGTCGCCCGAGGAAAGACGTTTAACAATCGATCTCCAAGAGGAACGAAACACATGATGCCATAAGGCGAAAGAATAGCAGGGCATCTCTTCACAGGCTTGTCCCTGATCTATAGCTGAGGGCAAACACTTGTGTGCTTGTGGGAGAGCCTGTGTCTTTCCTGGAAGCGTTTGGGAGTTTTGCTCAGACGCGTGTTTCCTCAAGTTCAAGAATCAAGATCTAGGATACCTGCAGACAGGTGCCTGTTTGTGTGGAGACAGTCTGTTTGAAACTGTGTTCCTCAGCGCCCGCTCTTTCTCCCCGTCGCTCCACACGCCTGGGAGTCCCTTTCTTTCTCTCCACAAGCACGTGTGTTGACTTCGTCGCACATGTGCATCTGCACAAGCGTTGAGCTCAGCAGAGCGTGTCTCTTGACACTTGATGTGCGTTGGCTGTGTCTGCCTGCTCCAGTGAAGAGAGAAACGGGAAATCATCTTGGTAGAGGCAACAAAGCAAAAGCGAGGCAGGATTGACATCTGCTCAACAGAGACGGATTCCCTGCGCTGACACAGTTCACAGTTACACGAGAAGCAATCTGAGCGGTCCGTCGACCGGAGACGTGTTTCCCAAGAGGTCGTTTAGCGAGTGAACAGCAGTGTGCGCGACTTTCAGGAGTGTGCCTGGAAAGTGCCAGAATTACGAGGAGCATCTGTGCAAAAGCTGCTGCCTCTGTGACCGCATTGAGGCACGTTCGCGTGTCTGCGAGTATATAGACGGCTCTTTCGCGTTCACTCCGAGGGAAACGGTCCGCTATTGCTTCTGTGCGCACAGACGCGATTCCCTTGTCTCTTGCGAACACAGGGAACTCTGTGCATCCAAATCTACAGGCTAAGGACGCGTCTGCATATGTTTTGGTGAACAATCGAGTGTGCGTGTTCTGACAGCTGCCTCTATGCAGACGTCTCCACAGAGCCACTTCTGAATGCCCCGCAGCCCAGGACTGAATGGATACACTAACAAGTGCACCGGTGTGAGCAACCACATATGCAGAAGGACGTCTTTCATCTCACAGAAGCGCGAACGTCTTGGCGTTCAAGCACATGGCAGAAACAAGGTGTGAACAGATGAGCTGCTGCTATTTTCTCCGTTCGGCATGCTTCGTTGTAGCTCTCTTGCCGGTCGCCGGCTTAGCGGCTTGCTTTGCGCGACTAGCTCTGGGGAGAGAAGGAGATAGCGCCGGAAACCTCGCCTTTTGCCTTCTTCGGCGCTGGAACCTGGTTGCTGCGCCTTCTCTTTGTCCATGTGCACACACACGATTCCTCAGCGAAAACCATGCAGAAACCTTTCCACGAGCACCCAGGGATGTGCACCCAGCACCACGTGCACGCACACGCAGCTAGAGAAAAGCACCTACCTTTTCACACACTGATGCCTAAGCAAACGCGTGGCCACACACACGCACACATCCGCAAGCGCGCCTACTCCCATCTATTGAGGGAAAGACGGACGAGCTCTTTGGTTGCTCTTCACAGGCTTGTCCCTGATCTATAGCTGAGGGCAAACACTTGTGTGCTTGTGGGAGAGCCTGTGTCTTTCCTGGAAGCGTTTGGGAGTTTTGCTCAGACGCGTGTTTCCTCAAGTTCAAGAATCAAGATCTAGGATACCTGCAGACAGGTGCCTGTTTGTGTGGAGACAGTCTGTTTGAAACTGTGTTCCTCAGCGCCCGCTCTTTCTCCCCGTCGCTCCACACGCCTGGGAGTCTCTTTCTTTCTCTCCACAAGCACGTGTGTTGACTTCGTCGCACATGTGCATCTGCACAAGCGTTGAGCTCAGCAGAGCGTGTCTCTTGACACTTGATGTGCGTTGGCTGTGTCTGCCTGCTCCAGTGAAGAGAGAAACGGGAAATCATCTTGGTAGAGGCAACAAAGCAAAAGCGAGGCAGGATTGACATCTGCTCAACAGAGACGGATTCCCTGCGCTGACACAGTTCACAGTTAGACGAGAAGCAATCTGAGCGGTCTGTCGACCGGAGACGTGTTTCCCAAGAGGTCGTTTAGCGAGTGAACAGCAGTGTGCGCGACTTTCAGGAGTGTGCCTGGAAAGTGCCAGAATCACCAGGAGCATCTGTGCAAAAGCTGCTGCCTCTGTGACCGCATTGAGGCACGTTCGCGTGTCTGCGAGTATATAGACGGCTCTTTCGCGTTCACTCCGAGGGAAACGGTCCGCTATTGCTTCTGTGCGCACAGACGCGATTCCCTTGTCTCTTGCGAACACAGGGAACTCTGTGCATCCAAATCTACAGGCTAAGGACGCGTCTGCATATGTTTTGGTGAACAATCGAGTGTGCGTGTTCTGACAGCTGCCTCTATGCAGACGTCTCCACAGAGCCACTTCTGAATGCCCCGCAGCCCAGGACTGAATGGATACACTAACAAGTGCACCGGTGTGAGCAACCACATATGCAGAAGGACGTCTTTCATCTCACAGAAGCGCGAACGTCTTGGCGTTCAAGCACATGGCAGAAACAAGGTGTGAACAGATGAGCTGCTGCTATTTTCTCCGTTCGGCATGCTTCGTTGTAGCTCTCTTGCCGGTCGCCGGCTTAGCGGCTTGCTTTGCGCGACTAGCTCTGGGGAGAGAAGGAGATAGCGCCGGAAACCTCGCCTTTTGCCTTCTTCGGCGCTGGAACCTGGTAGCTGCGCCTTCTCTTTGTCCATGTGCACACACACGATTCCTCAGCGAAAACCATGCAGAAACCTTTCCACGAGCACCCAGGGATGTGCACCCAGCACCACGTGCACGCACACGCAGCTAGAGAAAAGCACCTACCTTTTCACACACTGATGCCTAAGCAAACGCGTGGCCACACACACGCACACATCCGCAAGCGCGCCTACTCCCATCTATTGAGGGAAAGACGGACGAGCAACGTCCTGACAGGCTTGAGGGGAAAAACGTCCGTTGACGGTTGGCGTACTGCACGCCCGCCTACGGGGCTGCAGGGGAATCCACATTTGGAAGGTACCTGAAGATGTGTGCCTGTTCTTGGAGCTCCGCTAGTAGGGTAGCAAAGACACTCGTAGGCAGTACTGAATGCTGCTCCGTGCTACTTCTCCTCCGCTGGCAAATGCTTCACAGTCGCCCGAGGAAAGACGTTTAACAATCGATCTCCAAGAGGAACGAAACACATGATGCCATAAGGCGAAAGAATAGCAGGGCATCTCTTCACAGGCTTGTCCCTGATCTATAGCTGAGGGCAAACACTTGTGTGCTTGTGGGAGAGCCTGTGTCTTTCCTGGAAGCGTTTGGGAGTTTTGCTCAGACGCGTGTTTCCTCAAGTTCAAGAATCAAGATCTAGGATACCTGCAGACAGGTGCCTGTTTGTGTGGAGACAGTCTGTTTGAAACTGTGTTCCTCAGCGCCCGCTCTTTCTCCCCGTCGCTCCACACGCCTGGGAGTCCCTTTCTTTCTCTCCACAAGCACGTGTGTTGACTTCGTCGCACATGTGCATCTGCACAAGCGTTGAGCTCAGCAGAGCGTGTCTCTTGACACTTGATGTGCGTTGGCTGTGTCTGCCTGCTCCAGTGAAGAGAGAAACGGGAAATCATCTTGGTAGAGGCAACAAAGCAAAAGCGAGGCAGGATTGACATCTGCTCAACAGAGACGGATTCCCTGCGCTGACACAGTTCACAGTTACACGAGAAGCAATCTGAGCGGTCCGTCGACCGGAGACGTGTTTCCCAAGAGGTCGTTTAGCGAGTGAACAGCAGTGTGCGCGACTTTCAGGAGTGTGCCTGGAAAGTGCCAGAATCACGAGGAGCATCTGTGCAAAAGCTGCTGCCTCTGTGACCGCATTGAGGCACGTTCGCGTGTCTGCGAGTATATAGACGGCTCTTTCGCGTTCACTCCGAGGGAAACGGTCCGCTATTGCTTCTGTGCGCACAGACGCGATTCCCTTGTCTCTTGCGAACACAGGGAACTCTGTGCATCCAAATCTACAGGCTAAGGACGCGTCTGCATATGTTTTGGTGAACAATCGAGTGTGCGTGTTCTGACAGCTGCCTCTATGCAGACGTCTCCACAGAGCCACTTCTGAATGCCCCGCAGCCCAGGACTGAATGGATACACTAACAAGTGCACCGGTGTGAGCAACCACATATGCAGAAGGACGTCTTTCATCTCACAGAAGCGCGAACGTCTTGGCGTTCAAGCACATGGCAGAAACAAGGTGTGAACAGATGAGCTGCTGCTATTTTCTCCGTTCGGCATGCTTCGTTGTAGCTCTCTTGCCGGTCGCCGGCTTAGCGGCTTGCTTTGCGCGACTAGCTCTGGGGAGAGAAGGAGATAGCGCCGGAAACCTCGCCTTTTGCCTTCTTCGGCGCTGGAACCTGGTTGCTGCGCCTTCTCTTTGTCCATGTGCACACACACGATTCCTCAGCGAAAACCATGCAGAAACCTTTCCACGAGCACCCAGGGATGTGCACCCAGCACCACGTGCACGCACACGCAGCTAGAGAAAAGCACCTACCTTTTCACACACTGATGCCTAAGCAAACGCGTGGCCACACACACGCACACATCCGCAAGCGCGCCTACTCCCATCTATTGAGAGAAAGACGGACGAGCTCTTTGGTTGCTCTTCACAGGCTTGTCCCTGATCTATAGCTGAGGGCAAACACTTGTGTGCTTGTGGGAGAGCCTGTGTCTTTCCTGGAAGCGTTTGGGAGTTTTGCTCAGACGCGTGTTTCCTCAAGTTCAAGAATCAAGATCTAGGATACCTGCAGACAGGTGCCTGTTTGTGTGGAGACAGTCTGTTTGAAACTGTGTTCCTCAGCGCCCGCTCTTTCTCCCCGTCGCTCCACACGCCTGGGAGTCCCTTTCTTTCTCTCCACAAGCACGTGTGTTGACTTCGTCGCACATGTGCATCTGCACAAGCGTTGAGCTCAGCAGAGCGTGTCTCTTGACACTTGATGTGCGTTGGCTGTGTCTGCCTGCTCCAGTGAAGAGAGAAACGGGAAATCATCTTGGTAGAGGCAACAAAGCAAAAGCGAGGCAGGATTGACATCTGCTCAACAGAGACGGATTCCCTGCGCTGACACAGTTCACAGTTACACGAGAAGCAATCTGAGCGGTCCGTCGACCGGAGACGTGTTTCCCAAGAGGTCGTTTAGCGAGTGAACAGCAGTGTGCGCGACTTTCAGGAGTGTGCCTGGAAAGTGCCAGAATCACCAGGAGCATCTGTGCAAAAGCTGCTGCCTCTGTGACCGCATTGAGGCACGTTCGCGTGTCTGCGAGTATATAGACGACTCTTTCGCGTTCACTCCGAGGGAAACGGTCCGCTATTGCTTCTGTGCGCACAGACGCGATTCCCTTGTCTCTTGCGAACACAGGGAACTCTGTGCATCCAAATCTACAGGCTAAGGACGCGTCTGCATATGTTTTGGTGAACAACCGAGTGTGCGTGTTCTGACAGCTGCCTCTATGCAGACGTCTCCACAGAGCCACTTCTGAATGCCCCGCAGCCCAGGACTGAATGGATACACTAACAAGTGCACCGGTGTGAGCAACCACATATGCAGAAGGACGTCTTTCATCTCACAGAAGCGCGAACGTCTTGGCGTTCAAGCACATGGCAGAAACAAGGTGTGAACAGATGAGCTGCTGCTATTTTCTCCGTTCGGCATGCTTCGTTGTAGCTCTCTTGCCGGTCGCCGGCTTAGCGGCTTGCTTTGCGCGACTAGCTCTGGGGAGAGAAGGAGATAGCGCCGGAAACCTCGCCTTTTGCCTTCTTCGGCGCTGGAACCTGGTTGCTGCGCCTTCTCTTTGTCCATGTGCACACACACGATTCCTCAGCGAAAACCATGCAGAAACCTTTCCACGAGCACCCAGGGATGTGCACCCAGCACCACGTGCACGCACACGCAGCTAGAGAAAAGCACCTACCTTTTCACACACTGATGCCTAAGCAAACGCGTGGCCACACACACGCACACATCCGCAAGCGCGCCTACTCCCATCTATTGAGGGAAAGACGGACGAGCTCTTTGGTTGCTCTTCACAGGCTTGTCCCTGATCTATAGCTGAGGGCAAACACTTGTGTGCTTGTGGGAGAGCCTGTGTCTTTCCTGGAAGCGTTTGGGAGTTTTGCTCAGACGCGTGTTTCCTCAAGTTCAAGAATCAAGATCTAGGATACCTGCAGACAGGTGCCTGTTTGTGTGGAGACAGTCTGTTTGAAACTGTGTTCCTCAGCGCCCGCTCTTTCTCCCCGTCGCTCCACACGCCTGGGAGTCCCTTTCTTTCTCTCCACAAGCACGTGTGTTGACTTCGTCGCACATGTGCATCTGCACAAGCGTTGAGCTCAGCAGAGCGTGTCTCTTGACACTTGATGTGCGTTGGCTGTGTCTGCCTGCTCCAGTGAAGAGAGAAACGGGAAATCATCTTGGTAGAGGCAACAAAGCAAAAGCGAGGCAGGATTGACATCTGCTCAACAGAGACGGATTCCCTGCGCTGACACAGTTCACAGTTACACGAGAAGCAATCTGAGCGGTCCGTCGACCGGAGACGTGTTTCCCAAGAGGTCGTTTAGCGAGTGAACAGCAGTGTGCGCGACTTTCAGGAGTGTGCCTGGAAAGTGCCAGAATTACGAGGAGCATCTGTGCAAAAGCTGCTGCCTCTGTGACCGCATTGAGGCACGTTCGCGTGTCTGCGAGTATATAGACGGCTCTTTCGCGTTCACTCCGAGGGAAACGGTCCGCTATTGCTTCTGTGCGCACAGACGCGATTCCCTTGTCTCTTGCGAACACAGGGAACTCTGTGCATCCAAATCTACAGGCTAAGGACGCGTCTGCATATGTTTTGGTGAACAATCGAGTGTGCGTGTTCTGACAGCTGCCTCTATGCAGACGTCTCCACAGAGCCACTTCTGAATGCCCCGCAGCCCAGGACTGAATGGATACACTAACAAGTGCACCGGTGTGAGCAACCACATATGCAGAAGGACGTCTTTCATCTCACAGAAGCGCGAACGTCTTGGCGTTCAAGCACATGGCAGAAACAAGGTGTGAACAGATGAGCTGCTGCTATTTTCTCCGTTCGGCATGCTTCGTTGTAGCTCTCTTGCCGGTCGCCGGCTTAGCGGCTTGCTTTGCGCGACTAGCTCTGGGGAGAGAAGGAGATAGCGCCGGAAACCTCGCCTTTTGCCTTCTTCGGCGCTGGAACCTGGTTGCTGCGCCTTCTCTTTGTCCATGTGCACACACACGATTCCTCAGCGAAAACCATGCAGAAACCTTTCCACGAGCACCCAGGGATGTGCACCCAGCACCACGTGCACGCACACGCAGCTAGAGAAAAGCACCTACCTTTTCACACACTGATGCCTAAGCAAACGCGTGGCCACACACACGCACACATCCGCAAGCGCGCCTACTCCCATCTATTGAGGGAAAGACGGACGAGCTCTTTGGTTGCTCTTCACAGGCTTGTCCCTGATCTATAGCTGAGGGCAAACACTTGTGTGCTTGTGGGAGAGCCTGTGTCTTTCCTGGAAGCGTTTGGGAGTTTTGCTCAGACGCGTGTTTCCTCAAGTTCAAGAATCAAGATCTAGGATACCTGCAGACAGGTGCCTGTTTGTGTGGAGACAGTCTGTTTGAAACTGTGTTCCTCAGCGCCCGCTCTTTCTCCCCGTCGCTCCACACGCCTGGGAGTCCCTTTCTTTCTCTCCACAAGCACGTGTGTTGACTTCGTCGCACATGTGCATCTGCACAAGCGTTGAGCTCAGCAGAGCGTGTCTCTTGACACTTGATGTGCGTTGGCTGTGTCTGCCTGCTCCAGTGAAGAGAGAAACGGGAAATCATCTTGGTAGAGGCAACAAAGCAAAAGCGAGGCAGGATTGACATCTGCTCAACAGAGACGGATTCCCTGCGCTGACACAGTTCACAGTTACACGAGAAGCAATCTGAGCGGTCCGTCGACCGGAGACGTGTTTCCCAAGAGGTCGTTTAGCGAGTGAACAGCAGTGTGCGCGACTTTCAGGAGTGTGCCTGGAAAGTGCCAGAATCACCAGGAGCATCTGTGCAAAAGCTGCTGCCTCTGTGACCGCATTGAGGCACGTTCGCGTGTCTGCGAGTATATAGACGGCTCTTTCGCGTTCACTCCGAGGGAAACGGTCCGCTCTTGCTTCTGTGCGCACAGACGCGATTCCCTTGTCTCTTGCGAACACAGGGAACTCTGTGCATCCAAATCTACAGGCTAAGGACGCGTCTGCATATGTTTTGGTGAACAATCGAGTGTGCGTGTTCTGACAGCTGCCTCTATGCAGACGTCTCCACAGAGCCACTTCTGAATGCCCCGCAGCCCAGGACTGAATGGATACACTAACAAGTGCACCGGTGTGAGCAACCACATATGCAGAAGGACGTCTTTCATCTCACAGAAGCGCGAACGTCTTGGCGTTCAAGCACATGGCAGAAACAAGGTGTGAACAGATGAGCTGCTGCTATTTTCTCCGTTCGGCATGCTTCGTTGTAGCTCTCTTGCCGGTCGCCGGCTTAGCGGCTTGCTTTGCGCGACTAGCTCTGGGGAGAGAAGGAGATAGCGCCGGAAACCTCGCCTTTTGCCTTCTTCGGCGCTGGAACCTGGTTGCTGCGCCTTCTCTTTGTCCATGTGCACACACACGATTCCTCAGCGAAAACCATGCAGAAACCTTTCCACGAGCACCCAGGGATGTGCACCCAGCACCACGTGCACGCACACGCAGCTAGAGAAAAGCACCTACCTTTTCACACACTGATGCCTAAGCAAACGCGTGGCCACACACACGCACACATCCGCAAGCGCGCCTACTCCCATCTATTGAGGGAAAGACGGACGAGCTCTTTGGTTGCTCTTCACAGGCTTGTCCCTGATCTATAGCTGAGGGCAAACACTTGTGTGCTTGTGGGAGAGCCTGTGTCTTTCCTGGAAGCGTTTGGGAGTTTTGCTCAGACGCGTGTTTCCTCAAGTTCAAGAATCAAGATCTAGGATACCTGCAGACAGGTGCCTGTTTGTGTGGAGACAATCTGTTTGAAACTGTGTTCCTCAGCGCCCGCTCTTTCTCCCCGTCGCTCCACACGCCTGGGAGTCCCTTTCTTTCTCTCCACAAGCACGTGTGTTGACTTCGTCGCACATGTGCATCTGCACAAGCGTTGAGCTCAGCAGAGCGTGTCTCTTGACACTTGATGTGCGTTGGCTGTGTCTGCCTGCTCCAGTGAAGAGAGAAACGGGAAATCATCTTGGTAGAGGCAACAAAGCAAAAGCGAGGCAGGATTGACATCTGCTCAACAGAGACGGATTCCCTGCGCTGACACAGTTCACAGTTACACGAGAAGCAATCTGAGCGGTCCGTCGACCGGAGACGTGTTTCCCAAGAGGTCGTTTAGCGAGTGAACAGCAGTGTGCGCGACTTTCAGGAGTGTGCCTGGAAAGTGCCAGAATCACCAGGAGCATCTGTGCAAAAGCTGCTGCCTCTGTGACCGCATTGAGGCACGTTCGCGTGTCTGCGAGTATATAGACGGCTCTTTCGCGTTCACTCCGAGGGAAACGGTCCGCTATTGCTTCTGTGCGCACAGACGCGATTCCCTTGTCTCTTGCGAACACAGGGAACTCTGTGCATCCAAATCTACAGGCTAAGGACGCGTCTGCATATGTTTTGGTGAACAATCGAGTGTGCGTGTTCTGACAGCTGCCTCTATGCAGACGTCTCCACAGAGCCACTTCTGAATGCCCCGCAGCCCAGGACTGAATGGATACACTAACAAGTGCACCGGTGTGAGCAACCACATATGCAGAAGGACGTCTTTCATCTCACAGAAGCGCGAACGTCTTGGCGTTCAAGCACATGGCAGAAACAAGGTGTGAACAGATGAGCTGCTGCTATTTTCTCCGTTCGGCATGCTTCGTTGTAGCTCTCTTGCCGGTCGCCGGCTTAGCGGCTTGCTTTGCGCGACTAGCTCTGGGGAGAGAAGGAGATAGCGCCGGAAACCTCGCCTTTTGCCTTCTTCGGCGCTGGAACCTGGTTGCTGCGCCTTCTCTTTGTCCATGTGCACACACACGATTCCTCAGCGAAAACCATGCAGAAACCTTTCCACGAGCACCCAGGGATGTGCACCCAGCACCACGTGCACGCACACGCAGCTAGAGAAAAGCACCTACCTTTTCACACACTGATGCCTAAGCAAACGCGTGGCCACACACACGCACACATCCGCAAGCGCGCCTACTCCCATCTATTGAGGGAAAGACGGACGAGCTCTTTGGTTGCTCTTCACAGGCTTGTCCCTGATCTATAGCTGAGGGCAAACACTTGTGTGCTTGTGGGAGAGCCTGTGTCTTTCCTGGAAGCGTTTGGGAGTTTTGCTCAGACGCGTGTTTCCTCAAGTTCAAGAATCAAGATCTAGGATACCTGCAGACAGGTGCCTGTTTGTGTGGAGACAGTCTGTTTGAAACTGTGTTCCTCAGCGCCCGCTCTTTCTCCCCGTCGCTCCACACGCCTGGGAGTCCCTTTCTTTCTCTCCACAAGCACGTGTGTTGACTTCGTCGCACATGTGCATCTGCACAAGCGTTGAGCTCAGCAGAGCGTGTCTCTTGACACTTGATGTGCGTTGGCTGTGTCTGCGTGCTCCAGTGAAGAGAGAAACGGGAAATCATCTTGGTAGAGGCAACAAAGCAAAAGCGAGGCAGGATTGACATCTGCTCAACAGAGACGGATTCCCTGCGCTGACACAGTTCACAGTTACACGAGAAGCAATCTGAGCGGTCCGTCGACCGGAGACGTGTTTCCCAAGAGGTCGTTTAGCGAGTGAACAGCAGTGTGCGCGACTTTCAGGAGTGTGCCTGGAAAGTGCCAGAATCACCAGAGCATCTGTGCAAAAGCTGCTGCCTCTGTGACCGCATTGAGGCACGTTCCCGTGTCTGCGAGTATATAGACGGCTCTTTCGCGTTCACTCCGAGGGAAACGGTCCGCTATTGCTTCTGTGCGTACAGACGCGATTCCCTTGTCTCTTGCGAACACAGGGAACTCTGTGCATCCAAATCTACAGGCTAAGGACGCGTCTGCATATGTTTTGGTGAACAATCGAGTGTGCGTGTTCTGACAGCTGCCTCTATGCAGACGTCTCCACAGAGCCACTTCTGAATGCCCCGCAGCCCAGGACTGAATGGATACACTAACAAGTGCACCGGTGTGAGCAACCACATATGCAGAAGGACGTCTTTCATCTCACAGAAGCGCGAACGTCTTGGCGTTCAAGCACATGGCAGAAACAAGGTGTGAACAGATGAGCTGCTGCTATTTTCTCCGTTCGGCATGCTTCGTTGTAGCTCTCTTGCCGGTCGCCGGCTTAGCGGCTTGCTTTGCGCGACTAGCTCTGGGGAGAGAAGGAGATAGCGCCGGAAACCTCGCCTTTTGCCTTCTTCGGCGCTGGAACCTGGTTGCTGCGCCTTCTCTTTGTCCATGTGCACACACACGATTCCTCAGCGAAAACCATGCAGAAACCTTTCCACGAGCACCCAGGGATGTGCACCCAGCACCACGTGCACGCACACGCAGCTAGAGAAAAGCACCTACCTTTTCACACACTGATGCCGAAGCAAACGCGTGGCCACACACACGCACACATCCGCAAGCGCGCCTACTCCCATCTATTGAGGGAAAGACGGACGAGCAACGTCCTGACAGGCTTGAGGGGAAAAACGTCCGTTGACGGTTGGCGTACTGCACGCCCGCCTACGGGGCTGCAGGGGAATCCACATTTGGAAGGTACCTGAAGATGTGTGCCTGTTCTTGGAGCTCCGCTAGTAGGGTAGCAAAGACACTCGTAGGCAGTACTGAATGCTGCTCCGTGCTACTTCTCCTCCGCTGGCAAATGCTTCACAGTCGCCCTAGGAAAGACGTTTAACAATCGATCTCCAAGAGGAACGAAACACATGATGCCATAAGGCGAAAGAATAGCAGGGCATCTCTTCACAGGCTTGTCCCTGATCTATAGCTGAGGGCAAACACTTGTGTGCTTGTGGGAGAGCCTGTGTCTTTCCTGGAAGCGTTTGGGAGTTTTGCTCAGACGCGTGTTTCCTCAAGTTCAAGAATCAAGATCTAGGATACCTGCAGACAGGTGCCTGTTTGTGTGGAGACAGTCTGTTTGAAACTGTGTTCCTCAGCGCCCGCTCTTTCTCCCCGTCGCTCCACACGCCTGGGAGTCCCTTTCTTTCTCTCCACAAGCACGTGTGTTGACTTCGTCGCACATGTGCATCTGCACAAGCGTTGAGCTCAGCAGAGCGTGTCTCTTGACACTTGATGTGCGTTGGCTGTGTCTGCCTGCTCCAGTGAAGAGAGAAACGGGAAATCATCTTGGTAGAGGCAACAAAGCAAAAGCGAGGCAGGATTGACATCTGCTCAACAGAGACGGATTCCCTGCGCTGACACAGTTCACAGTTACACGAGAAGCAATCTGAGCGGTCCGTCGACCGGAGACGTGTTTCCCAAGAGGTCGTTTAGCGAGTGAACAGCAGTGTGCGCGACTTTCAGGAGTGTGCCTGGAAAGTGCCAGAATCACCAGAGCATCTGTGCAAAAGCTGCTGCCTCTGTGACCGCATTGAGGCACGTTCCCGTGTCTGCGAGTATATAGACGGCTCTTTCGCGTTCACTCCGAGGGAAACGGTCCGCTATTGCTTCTGTGCGTACAGACGCGATTCCCTTGTCTCTTGCGAACACAGGGAACTCTGTGCATCCAAATCTACAGGCTAAGGACGCGTCTGCATATGTTTTGGTGAACAATCGAGTGTGCGTGTTCTGACAGCTGCCTCTATGCAGACGTCTCCACAGAGCCACTTCTGAATGCCCCGCAGCCCAGGACTGAATGGATACACTAACAAGTGCACCGGTGTGAGCAACCACATATGCAGAAGGACGTCTTTCATCTCACAGAAGCGCGAACGTCTTGGCGTTCAAGCACATGGCAGAAACAAGGTGTGAACAGATGAGCTGCTGCTATTTTCTCCGTTCGGCATGCTTCGTTGTAGCTCTCTTGCCGGTCGCCGGCTTAGCGGCTTGCTTTGCGCGACTAGCTCTGGGGAGAGAAGGAGATAGCGCCGGAAACCTCGCCTTTTGCCTTCTTCGGCGCTGGAACCTGGTTGCTGCGCCTTCTCTTTGTCCATGTGCACACACACGATTCCTCAGCGAAAACCATGCAGAAACCTTTCCACGAGCACCCAGGGATGTGCACCCAGCACCACGTGCACGCACACGCAGCTAGAGAAAAGCACCTACCTTTTCACACACTGATGCCTAAGCAAACGCGTGGCCACACACACGCACACATCCGCAAGCGCGCCTACTCCCATCTATTGAGGGAAAGACGGACGAGCAACGTCCTGACAGGCTTGAGGGGAAAAACGTCCGTTGACGGTTGGCGTACTGCACGCCCGCCTACGGGGCTGCAGGGGAATCCACATTTGGAAGGTACCTGAAGATGTGTGCCTGTTCTTGGAGCTCCGCTAGTAGGGTAGCAAAGACACTCGTAGGCAGTACTGAATGCTGCTCCGTGCTACTTCTCCTCCGCTGGCAAATGCTTCACAGTCGCCCTAGGAAAGACGTTTAACAATCGATCTCCAAGAGGAACGAAACACATGATGCCATAAGGCGAAAGAATAGCAGGGCATCTCTTCACAGGCTTGTCCCTGATCTATAGCTGAGGGCAAACACTTGTGTGCTTGTGGGAGAGCCTGTGTCTTTCCTGGAAGCGTTTGGGAGTTTTGCTCAGACGCGTGTTTCCTCAAGTTCAAGAATCAAGATCTAGGATACCTGCAGACAGGTGCCTGTTTGTGTGGAGACAGTCTGTTTGAAACTGTGTTCCTCAGCGCCCGCTCTTTCTCCCCGTCGCTCCACACGCCTGGGAGTCCCTTTCTTTCTCTCCACAAGCACGTGTGTTGACTTCGTCGCACATGTGCATCTGCACAAGCGTTGAGCTCAGCAGAGCGTGTCTCTTGACACTTGATGTGCGTTGGCTGTGTCTGCCTGCTCCAGTGAAGAGAGAAACGGGAAATCATCTTGGTAGAGGCAACAAAGCAAAAGCGAGGCAGGATTGACATCTGCTCAACAGAGACGGATTCCCTGCGCTGACACAGTTCACAGTTACACGAGAAGCAATCTGAGCGGTCCGTCGACCGGAGACGTGTTTCCCAAGAGGTCGTTTAGCGAGTGAACAGCAGTGTGCGCGACTTTCAGGAGTGTGCCTGGAAAGTGCCAGAATCACCAGGAGCATCTGTGCAAAAGCTGCTGCCTCTGTGACCGCATTGAGGCACGTTCGCGTGTCTGCGAGTATATAGACGGCTCTTTCGCGTTCACTCCGAGGGAAACGGTCCGCTATTGCTTCTGTGCGCACAGACGCGATTCCCTTGTCTCTTGCGAACACAGGGAACTCTGTGCATCCAAATCTACAGGCTAAGGACGCGTCTGCATATGTTTTGGTGAACAATCGAGTGTGCGTGTTCTGACAGCTGCCTCTATGCAGACGTCTCCACAGAGCCACTTCTGAATGCCCCGCAGCCCAGGACTGAATGGATACACTAACAAGTGCACCGGTGTGAGCAACCACATATGCAGAAGGACGTCTTTCATCTCACAGAAGCGCGAACGTCTTGGCGTTCAAGCACATGGCAGAAACAAGGTGTGAACAGATGAGCTGCTGCTATTTTCTCCGTTCGGCATGCTTCGTTGTAGCTCTCTTGCCGGTCGCCGGCTTAGCGGCTTGCTTTGCGCGACTAGCTCTGGGGAGAGAAGGAGATAGCGCCGGAAACCTCGCCTTTTGCCTTCTTCGGCGCTGGAACCTGGTTGCTGCGCCTTCTCTTTGTCCATGTGCACACACACGATTCCTCAGCGAAAACCATGCAGAAACCTTTCCACGAGCACCCAGGGATGTGCACCCAGCACCACGTGCACGCACACGCAGCTAGAGAAAAGCACCTACCTTTTCACACACTGATGCCTAAGCAAACGCGTGGCCACACACACGCACACATCCGCAAGCGCGCCTACTCCCATCTATTGAGGGAAAGACGGACGAGCTCTTTGGTTGCTCTTCACAGGCTTGTCCCTGATCTATAGCTGAGGGCAAACACTTGTGTGCTTGTGGGAGAGCCTGTGTCTTTCCTGGAAGCGTTTGGGAGTTTTGCTCAGACGCGTGTTTCCTCAAGTTCAAGAATCAAGATCTAGGATACCTGCAGACAGGTGCCTGTTTGTGTGGAGACAGTCTGTTTGAAACTGTGTTCCTCAGCGCCCGCTCTTTCTCCCCGTCGCTCCACACGCCTGGGAGTCCCTTTCTTTCTCTCCACAAGCACGTGTGTTGACTTCGTCGCACATGTGCATCTGCACAAGCGTTGAGCTCAGCAGAGCGTGTCTCTTGACACTTGATGTGCGTTGGCTGTGTCTGCGTGCTCCAGTGAAGAGAGAAACGGGAAATCATCTTGGTAGAGGCAACAAAGCAAAAGCGAGGCAGGATTGACATCTGCTCAACAGAGACGGATTCCCTGCGCTGACACAGTTCACAGTTACACGAGAAGCAATCTGAGCGGTCCGTCGACCGGAGACGTGTTTCCCAAGAGGTCGTTTAGCGAGTGAACAGCAGTGTGCGCGACTTTCAGGAGTGTGCCTGGAAAGTGCCAGAATCACCAGGAGCATCTGTGCAAAAGCTGCTGCCTCTGTGACCGCATTGAGGCACGTTCGCGTGTCTGCGAGTATATAGACGGCTCTTTCGCGTTCACTCCGAGGGAAACGGTCCGCTATTGCTTCTGTGCGCACAGACGCGATTCCCTTGTCTCTTGCGAACACAGGGAACTCTGTGCATCCAAATCTACAGGCTAAGGACGCGTCTGCATATGTTTTGGTGAACAATCGAGTGTGCGTGTTCTGACAGCTGCCTCTATGCAGACGTCTCCACAGAGCCACTTCTGAATGCCCCGCAGCCCAGGACTGAATGGATACACTAACAAGTGCACCGGTGTGAGCAACCACATATGCAGAAGGACGTCTTTCATCTCACAGAAGCGCGAACGTCTTGGCGTTCAAGCACATGGCAGAAACAAGGTGTGAACAGATGAGCTGCTGCTATTTTCTCCGTTCGGCATGCTTCGTTGTAGCTCTCTTGCCGGTCGCCGGCTTAGCGGCTTGCTTTGCGCGACTAGCTCTGGGGAGAGAAGGAGATAGCGCCGGAAACCTCGCCTTTTGCCTTCTTCAGCGCTGGAACCTGGTTGCTGCGCCTTCTCTTTGTCCATGTGCACACACACGATTCCTCAGCGAAAACCATGCAGAAACCTTTCCACGAGCACCCAGGGATGTGCACCCAGCACCACGTGCACGCACACGCAGCTAGAGAAAAGCACCTACCTTTTCACACACTGATGCCTAAGCAAACGCGTGGCCACACACACGCACACATCCGCAAGCGCGCCTACTCCCATCTATTGAGGGAAAGACGGACGAGCTCTTTGGTTGCTCTTCACAGGCTTGTCCCTGATCTATAGCTGAGGGCAAACACTTGTGTGCTTGTGGGAGAGCCTGTGTCTTTCCTGGAAGCGTTTGGGAGTTTTGCTCAGACGCGTGTTTCCTCAAGTTCAAGAATCAAGATCTAGGATACCTGCAGACAGGTGCCTGTTTGTGTGGAGACAGTCTGTTTGAAACTGTGTTCCTCAGCGCCCGCTCTTTCTCCCCGTCGCTCCACACGCCTGGGAGTCCCTTTCTTTCTCTCCACAAGCACGTGTGTTGACTTCGTCGCACATGTGCATCTGCACAAGCGTTGAGCTCAGCAGAGCGTGTCTCTTGACACTTGATGTGCGTTGGCTGTGTCTGCCTGCTCCAGTGAAGAGAGAAACGGGAAATCATCTTGGTAGAGGCAACAAAGCAAAAGCGAGGCAGGATTGACATCTGCTCAACAGAGACGGATTCCCTGCGCTGACACAGTTCACAGTTACACGAGAAGCAATCTGAGCGGTCCGTCGACCGGAGACGTGTTTCCCAAGAGGTCGTTTAGCGAGTGAACAGCAGTGTGCGCGACTTTCAGGAGTGTGCCTGGAAAGTGCCAGAATCACCAGGAGCATCTGTGCAAAAGCTGCTGCCTCTGTGACCGCATTGAGGCACGTTCGCGTGTCTGCGAGTATATAGACGGCTCTTTCGCGTTCACTCCGAGGGAAACGGTCCGCTATTGCTTCTGTGCGCACAGACGCGATTCCCTTGTCTCTTGCGAACACAGGGAACTCTGTGCATCCAAATCTACAGGCTAAGGACGCGTCTGCATATGTTTTGGTGAACAATCGAGTGTGCGTGTTCTGACAGCTGCCTCTATGCAGACGTCTCCACAGAGCCACTTCTGAATGCCCCGCAGCCCAGGACTGAATGGATACACTAACAAGTGCACCGGTGTGAGCAACCACATATGCAGAAGGACGTCTTTCATCTCACAGAAGCGCGAACGTCTTGGCGTTCAAGCACATGGCAGAAACAAGGTGTGAACAGATGAGCTGCTGCTATTTTCTCCGTTCGGCATGCTTCGTTGTAGCTCTCTTGCCGGTCGCCGGCTTAGCGGCTTGCTTTGCGCGACTAGCTCTGGGGAGAGAAGGAGATAGCGCCGGAAACCTCGCCTTTTGCCTTCTTCGGCGCTGGAACCTGGTTGCTGCGCCTTCTCTTTGTCCATGTGCACACACACGATTCCTCAGCGAAAACCATGCAGAAACCTTTCCACGAGCACCCAGGGATGTGCACCCAGCACCACGTGCACGCACACGCAGCTAGAGAAAAGCACCTACCTTTTCACACACTGATGCCTAAGCAAACGCGTGGCCACACACACGCACACATCCGCAAGCGCGCCTACTCCCATCTATTGAGGGAAAGACGGACGAGCTCTTTGGTTGCTCTTCACAGGCTTGTCCCTGATCTATAGCTGAGGGCAAACACTTGTGTGCTTGTGGGAGAGCCTGTGTCTTTCCTGGAAGCGTTTGGGAGTTTTGCTCAGACGCGTGTTTCCTCAAGTTCAAGAATCAAGATCTAGGATACCTGCAGACAGGTGCCTGTTTGTGTGGAGACAGTCTGTTTGAAACTGTGTTCCTCAGCGCCCGCTCTTTCTCCCCGTCGCTCCACACGCCTGGGAGTCCCTTTCTTTCTCTCCACAAGCACGTGTGTTGACTTCGTCGCACATGTGCATCTGCACAAGCGTTGAGCTCAGCAGAGCGTGTCTCTTGACACTTGATGTGCGTTGGCTGTGTCTGCCTGCTCCAGTGAAGAGAGAAACGGGAAATCATCTTGGTAGAGGCAACAAAGCAAAAGCGAGGCAGGATTGACATCTGCTCAACAGAGACGGATTCCCTGCGCTGACACAGTTCACAGTTACACGAGAAGCAATCTGAGCGGTCCGTCGACCGGAGACGTGTTTCCCAAGAGGTCGTTTAGCGAGTGAACAGCAGTGTGCGCGACTTTCAGGAGTGTGCCTGGAAAGTGCCAGAATCACCAGGAGCATCTGTGCAAAAGCTGCTGCCTCTGTGACCGCATTGAGGCACGTTCGCGTGTCTGCGAGTATATAGACGGCTCTTTCGCGTTCACTCCGAGGGAAACGGTCCGCTATTGCTTCTGTGCGCACAGACGCGATTCCCTTGTCTCTTGCGAACACAGGGAACTCTGTGCATCCAAATCTACAGGCTAAGGACGCGTCTGCATATGTTTTGGTGAACAATCGAGTGTGCGTGTTCTGACAGCTGCCTCTATGCAGACGTCTCCACAGAGCCACTTCTGAATGCCCCGCAGCCCAGGACTGAATGGATACACTAACAAGTGCACCGGTGTGAGCAACCACATATGCAGAAGGACGTCTTTCATCTCACAGAAGCGCGAACGTCTTGGCGTTCAAGCACATGGCAGAAACAAGGTGTGAACAGATGAGCTGCTGCTATTTTCTCCGTTCGGCATGCTTCGTTGTAGCTCTCTTGCCGGTCGCCGGCTTAGCGGCTTGCTTTGCGCGACTAGCTCTGGGGAGAGAAGGAGATAGCGCCGGAAACCTCGCCTTTTGCCTTCTTCGGCGCTGGAACCTGGTTGCTGCGCCTTCTCTTTGTCCATGTGCACACACACGATTCCTCAGCGAAAACCATGCAGAAACCTTTCCACGAGCACCCAGGGATGTGCACCCAGCACCACGTGCACGCACACGCAGCTAGAGAAAAGCACCTACCTTTTCACACACTGATGCCTAAGCAAACGCGTGGCCACACACACGCACACATCCGCAAGCGCGCCTACTCCCATCTATTGAGGGAAAGACGGACGAGCTCTTTGGTTGCTCTTCACAGGCTTGTCCCTGATCTATAGCTGAGGGCAAACACTTGTGTGCTTGTGGGAGAGCCTGTGTCTTTCCTGGAAGCGTTTGGGAGTTTTGCTCAGACGCGTGTTTCCTCAAGTTCAAGAATCAAGATCTAGGATACCTGCAGACAGGTGCCTGTTTGTGTGGAGACAGTCTGTTTGAAACTGTGTTCCTCAGCGCCCGCTCTTTCTCCCCGTCGCTCCACACGCCTGGGAGTCCCTTTCTTTCTCTCCACAAGCACGTGTGTTGACTTCGTCGCACATGTGCATCTGCACAAGCGTTGAGCTCAGCAGAGCGTGTCTCTTGACACTTGATGTGCGTTGGCTGTGTCTGCCTGCTCCAGTGAAGAGAGAAACGGGAAATCATCTTGGTAGAGGCAACAAAGCAAAAGCGAGGCAGGATTGACATCTGCTCAACAGAGACGGATTCCCTGCGCTGACACAGTTCACAGTTACACGAGAAGCAATCTGAGCGGTCCGTCGACCGGAGACGTGTTTCCCAAGAGGTCGTTTAGCGAGTGAACAGCAGTGTGCGCGACTTTCAGGAGTGTGCCTGGAAAGTGCCAGAATCACCAGGAGCATCTGTGCAAAAGCTGCTGCCTCTGTGACCGCATTGAGGCACGTTCGCGTGTCTGCGAGTATATAGACGGCTCTTTCGCGTTCACTCCGAGGGAAACGGTCCGCTATTGCTTCTGTGCGCACAGACGCGATTCCCTTGTCTCTTGCGAACACAGGGAACTCTGTGCATCCAAATCTACAGGCTAAGGACGCGTCTGCATATGTTTTGGTGAACAATCGAGTGTGCGTGTTCTGACAGCTGCCTCTATGCAGACGTCTCCACAGAGCCACTTCTGAATGCCCCGCAGCCCAGGACTGAATGGATACACTAACAAGTGCACCGGTGTGAGCAACCACATATGCAGAAGGACGTCTTTCATCTCACAGAAGCGCGAACGTCTTGGCGTTCAAGCACATGGCAGAAACAAGGTGTGAACAGATGAGCTGCTGCTATTTTCTCCGTTCGGCATGCTTCGTTGTAGCTCTCTTGCCGGTCGCCGGCTTAGCGGCTTGCTTTGCGCGACTAGCTCTGGGGAGAGAAGGAGATAGCGCCGGAAACCTCGCCTTTTGCCTTCTTCGGCGCTGGAACCTGGTTGCTGCGCCTTCTCTTTGTCCATGTGCACACACACGATTCCTCAGCGAAAACCATGCAGAAACCTTTCCACGAGCACCCAGGGATGTGCACCCAGCACCACGTGCACGCACACGCAGCTAGAGAAAAGCACCTACCTTTTCACACACTGATGCCTAAGCAAACGCGTGGCCACACACACGCACACATCCGCAAGCGCGCCTACTCCCATCTATTGAGGGAAAGACGGACGAGCTCTTTGGTTGCTCTTCACAGGCTTGTCCCTGATCTATAGCTGAGGGCAAACACTTGTGTGCTTGTGGGAGAGCCTGTGTCTTTCCTGGAAGCGTTTGGGAGTTTTGCTCAGACGCGTGTTTCCTCAAGTTCAAGAATCAAGATCTAGGATACCTGCAGACAGGTGCCTGTTTGTGTGGAGACAGTCTGTTTGAAACTGTGTTCCTCAGCGCCCGCTCTTTCTCCCCGTCGCTCCACACGCCTGGGAGTCCCTTTCTTTCTCTCCACAAGCACGTGTGTTGACTTCGTCGCACATGTGCATCTGCACAAGCGTTGAGCTCAGCAGAGCGTGTCTCTTGACACTTGATGTGCGTTGGCTGTGTCTGCCTGCTCCAGTGAAGAGAGAAACGGGAAATCATCTTGGTAGAGGCAACAAAGCAAAAGCGAGGCAGGATTGACATCTGCTCAACAGAGACGGATTCCCTGCGCTGACACAGTTCACAGTTACACGAGAAGCAATCTGAGCGGTCCGTCGACCGGAGACGTGTTTCCCAAGAGGTCGTTTAGCGAGTGAACAGCAGTGTGCGCGACTTTCAGGAGTGTGCCTGGAAAGTGCCAGAATCACCAGGAGCATCTGTGCAAAAGCTGCTGCCTCTGTGACCGCATTGAGGCACGTTCGCGTGTCTGCGAGTATATAGACGGCTCTTTCGCGTTCACTCCGAGGGAAACGGTCCGCTATTGCTTCTGTGCGCACAGACGCGATTCCCTTGTCTCTTGCGAACACAGGGAACTCTGTGCATCCAAATCTACAGGCTAAGGACGCGTCTGCATATGTTTTGGTGAACAATCGAGTGTGCGTGTTCTGACAGCTGCCTCTATGCAGACGTCTCCACAGAGCCACTTCTGAATGCCCCGCAGCCCAGGACTGAATGGATACACTAACAAGTGCACCGGTGTGAGCAACCACATATGCAGAAGGACGTCTTTCATCTCACAGAAGCGCGAACGTCTTGGCGTTCAAGCACATGGCAGAAACAAGGTGTGAACAGATGAGCTGCTGCTATTTTCTCCGTTCGGCATGCTTCGTTGTAGCTCTCTTGCCGGTCGCCGGCTTAGCGGCTTGCTTTGCGCGACTAGCTCTGGGGAGAGAAGGAGATAGCGCCGGAAACCTCGCCTTTTGCCTTCTTCGGCGCTGGAACCTGGTTGCTGCGCCTTCTCTTTGTCCATGTGCACACACACGATTCCTCAGCGAAAACCATGCAGAAACCTTTCCACGAGCACCCAGGGATGTGCACCCAGCACCACGTGCACGCACACGCAGCTAGAGAAAAGCACCTACCTTTTCACACACTGATGCCTAAGCAAACGCGTGGCCACACACACGCACACATCCGCAAGCGCGCCTACTCCCATCTATTGAGGGAAAGACGGACGAGCTCTTTGGTTGCTCTTCACAGGCTTGTCCCTGATCTATAGCTGAGGGCAAACACTTGTGTGCTTGTGGGAGAGCCTGTGTCTTTCCTGGAAGCGTTTGGGAGTTTTGCTCAGACGCGTGTTTCCTCAAGTTCAAGAATCAAGATCTAGGATACCTGCAGACAGGTGCCTGTTTGTGTGGAGACAGTCTGTTTGAAACTGTGTTCCTCAGCGCCCGCTCTTTCTCCCCGTCGCTCCACACGCCTGGGAGTCCCTTTCTTTCTCTCCACAAGCACGTGTGTTGACTTCGTCGCACATGTGCATCTGCACAAGCGTTGAGCTCAGCAGAGCGTGTCTCTTGACACTTGATGTGCGTTGGCTGTGTCTGCCTGCTCCAGTGAAGAGAGAAACGGGAAATCATCTTGGTAGAGGCAACAAAGCAAAAGCGAGGCAGGATTGACATCTGCTCAACAGAGACGGATTCCCTGCGCTGACACAGTTCACAGTTACACGAGAAGCAATCTGAGCGGTCTGTCGACCGGAGACGTGTTTCCCAAGAGGTCGTTTAGCGAGTGAACAGCAGTGTGCGCGACTTTCAGGAGTGTGCCTGGAAAGTGCCAGAATCACCAGGAGCATCTGTGCAAAAGCTGCTGCCTCTGTGACCGCATTGAGGCACGTTCGCGTGTCTGCGAGTATATAGACGGCTCTTTCGCGTTCACTCCGAGGGAAACGGTCCGCTATTGCTTCTGTGCGCACAGACGCGATTCCCTTGTCTCTTGCGAACACAGGGAACTCTGTGCATCCAAATCTACAGGCTAAGGACGCGTCTGCATATGTTTTGGTGAACAATCGAGTGTGCGTGTTCTGACAGCTGCCTCTATGCAGACGTCTCCACAGAGCCACTTCTGAATGCCCCGCAGCCCAGGACTGAATGGATACACTAACAAGTGCACCGGTGTGAGCAACCACATATGCAGAAGGACGTCTTTCATCTCACAGAAGCGCGAACGTCTTGGCGTTCAAGCACATGGCAGAAACAAGGTGTGAACAGATGAGCTGCTGCTATTTTCTCCGTTCGGCATGCTTCGTTGTAGCTCTCTTGCCGGTCGCCGGCTTAGCGGCTTGCTTTGCGCGACTAGCTCTGGGGAGAGAAGGAGATAGCGCCGGAAACCTCGCCTTTTGCCTTCTTCGGCGCTGGAACCTGGTTGCTGCGCCTTCTCTTTGTCCATGTGCACACACACGATTCCTCAGCGAAAACCATGCAGAAACCTTTCCACGAGCACCCAGGGATGTGCACCCAGCACCACGTGCACGCACACGCAGCTAGAGAAAAGCACCTACCTTTTCACACACTGAAGCCTAAGCAAACGCGTGGCCACACACACGCACACATCCGCAAGCGCGCCTACTCCCATCTATTGAGGGAAAGACGGACGAGCAACGTCCTGACAGGCTTGAGGGGAAAAACGTCCGTTGACGGTTGGCGTACTGCACGCCCGCCTACGGGGCTGCAGGGGAATCCACATTTGGAAGGTACCTGAAGATGTGTGCCTGTTCTTGGAGCTCCGCTAGTAGGGTAGCAAAGACACTCGTAGGCAGTACTGAATGCTGCTCCGTGCTACTTCTCCTCCGCTGGCAAATGCTTCACAGTCGCCCTAGGAAAGACGTTTAACAATCGATCTCCAAGAGGAACGAAACACATGATGCCATAAGGCGAAAGAATAGCAGGGCATCTCTTCACAGGCTTGTCCCTGATCTATAGCTGAGGGCAAACACTTGTGTGCTTGTGGGAGAGCCTGTGTCTTTCCTGGAAGCGTTTGGGAGTTTTGCTCAGACGCGTGTTTCCTCAAGTTCAAGAATCAAGATCTAGGATACCTGCAGACAGGTGCCTGTTTGTGTGGAGACAGTCTGTTTGAAACTGTGTTCCTCAGCGCCCGCTCTTTCTCCCCGTCGCTCCACACGCCTGGGAGTCCCTTTCTTTCTCTCCACAAGCACGTGTGTTGACTTCGTCGCACATGTGCATCTGCACAAGCGTTGAGCTCAGCAGAGCGTGTCTCTTGACACTTGATGTGCGTTGGCTGTGTCTGCCTGCTCCAGTGAAGAGAGAAACGGGAAATCATCTTGGTAGAGGCAACAAAGCAAAAGCGAGGCAGGATTGACATCTGCTCAACAGAGACGGATTCCCTGCGCTGACACAGTTCACAGTTACACGAGAAGCAATCTGAGCGGTCCGTCGCCCGGAGACGTGTTTCCCAAGAGGTCGTTTAGCGAGTGAACAGCAGTGTGCGCGACTTTCAGGAGTGTGCCTGGAAAGTGCCAGAATCACCAGGAGCATCTGTGCAAAAGCTGCTGCCTCTGTGACCGCATTGAGGCACGTTCGCGTGTCTGCGAGTATATAGACGGCTCTTTCGCGTTCACTCCGAGGGAAACGGTCCGCTATTGCTTCTGTGCGCACAGACGCGATTCCCTTGTCTCTTGCGAACACAGGGAACTCTGTGCATCCAAATCTACAGGCTAAGGACGCGTCTGCATATGTTTTGGTGAACAATCGAGTGTGCGTGTTCTGACAGCTGCCTCTATGCAGACGTCTCCACAGAGCCACTTCTGAATGCCCCGCAGCCCAGGACTGAATGGATACACTAACAAGTGCACCGGTGTGAGCAACCACATATGCAGAAGGACGTCTTTCATCTCACAGAAGCGCGAACGTCTTGGCGTTCAAGCACATGGCAGAAACAAGGTGTGAACAGATGAGCTGCTGCTATTTTCTCCGTTCGGCATGCTTCGTTGTAGCTCTCTTGCCGGTCGCCGGCTTAGCGGCTTGCTTTGCGCGACTAGCTCTGGGGAGAGAAGGAGATAGCGCCGGAAACCTCGCCTTTTGCCTTCTTCGGCGCTGGAACCTGGTTGCTGCGCCTTCTCTTTGTCCATGTGCACACACACGATTCCTCAGCGAAAACCATGCAGAAACCTTTCCACGAGCACCCAGGGATGTGCACCCAGCACCACGTGCACGCACACGCAGCTAGAGAAAAGCACCTACCTTTTCACACACTGATGCCTAAGCAAACGCGTGGCCACACACACGCACACATCCGCAAGCGCGCCTACTCCCATCTATTGAGGGAAAGACGGACGAGCTCTTTGGTTGCTCTTCACAGGCTTGTCCCTGATCTATAGCTGAGGGCAAACACTTGTGTGCTTGTGGGAGAGCCTGTGTCTTTCCTGGAAGCGTTTGGGAGTTTTGCTCAGACGCGTGTTTCCTCAAGTTCAAGAATCAAGATCTAGGATACCTGCAGACAGGTGCCTGTTTGTGTGGAGACAGTCTGTTTGAAACTGTGTTCCTCAGCGCCCGCTCTTTCTCCCCGTCGCTCCACACGCCTGGGAGTCCCTTTCTTTCTCTCCACAAGCACGTGTGTTGACTTCGTCGCACATGTGCATCTGCACAAGCGTTGAGCTCAGCAGAGCGTGTCTCTTGACACTTGATGTGCGTTGGCTGTGTCTGCCTGCTCCAGTGAAGAGAGAAACGGGAAATCATCTTGGTAGAGGCAACAAAGCAAAAGCGAGGCAGGATTGACAGCTGCTCAACAGAGACGGATTCCCTGCGCTGACACAGTTCACAGTAACACGAGAAGCAATCTGAGCGGTCCGTCGACCGGAGACGTGTTTCCCAAGAGGTCGTTTAGCGAGTGAACAGCAGTGTGCGCGACTTTCAGGAGTGTGCCTGGAAAGTGCCAGAATCACCAGGAGCATCTGTGCAAAAGCTGCTGCCTCTGTGACCGCATTGAGGCACGTTCGCGTGTCTGCGAGTATATAGACGGCTCTTTCGCGTTCACTCCGAGGGAAACGGTCCGCTATTGCTTCTGTGCGCACAGACGCGATTCCCTTGTCTCTTGCGAACACAGGGAACTCTGTGCATCCAAATCTACAGGCTAAGGACGCGTCTGCATATGTTTTGGTGAACAATCGAGTGTGCGTGTTCTGACAGCTGCCTCTATGCAGACGTCTCCACAGAGCCATTTCTGAATGCCCCGCAGCCCAGGACTGAATGGATACACTAACAAGTGCACCGGTGTGAGCAACCACATATGCAGAAGGACGTCTTTCATCTCACAGAAGCGCGAACGTCTTGGCGTTCAAGCACATGGCAGAAACAAGGTGTGAACAGATGAGCTGCTGCTATTTTCTCCGTTCGGCATGCTTCGTTGTAGCTCTCTTGCCGGTCGCCGGCTTAGCGGCTTGCTTTGCGCGACTAGCTCTGGGGAGAGAAGGAGATAGCGCCGGAAACCTCGCCTTTTGCCTTCTTCGGCGCTGGAACCTGGTTGCTGCGCCTTCTCTTTGTCCATGTGCACACACACGATTCCTCAGCGAAAACCATGCAGAAACCTTTCCACGAGCACCCAGGGATGTGCACCCAGCACCACGTGCACGCACACGCAGCTAGAGAAAAGCACCTACCTTTTCACACACTGATGCCTAAGCAAACGCGTGGCCACACACACGCACACATCCGCAAGCGCGCCTACTCCCATCTATTGAGGGAAAGACGGACGAGCTCTTTGGTTGCTCTTCACAGGCTTGTCCCTGATCTATAGCTGAGGGCAAACACTTGTGTGCTTGTGGGAGAGCCTGTGTCTTTCCTGGAAGCGTTTGGGAGTTTTGCTCAGACGCGTGTTTCCTCAAGTTCAAGAATCAAGATCTAGGATACCTGCAGACAGGTGCCTGTTTGTGTGGAGACAGTCTGTTTGAAACTGTGTTCCTCAGCGCCCGCTCTTTCTCCCCGTCGCTCCACACGCCTGGGAGTCCCTTTCTTTCTCTCCACAAGCACGTGTGTTGACTTCGTCGCACATGTGCATCTGCACAAGCGTTGAGCTCAGCAGAGCGTGTCTCTTGACACTTGATGTGCGTTGGCTGTGTCTGCCTGCTCCAGTGAAGAGAGAAACGGGAAATCATCTTGGTAGAGGCAACAAAGCAAAAGCGAGGCAGGATTGACATCTGCTCAACAGAGACGGATTCCCTGCGCTGACACAGTTCACAGTTACACGAGAAGCAATCTGAGCGGTCCGTCGACCGGAGACGTGTTTCCCAAGAGGTCGTTTAGCGAGTGAACAGCAGTGTGCGCGACTTTCAGGAGTGTGCCTGGAAAGTGCCAGAATCACCAGGAGCATCTGTGCAAAAGCTGCTGCCTCTGTGACCGCATTGAGGCACGTTCGCGTGTCTGCGAGTATATAGACGGCTCTTTCGCGTTCACTCCGAGGGAAACGGTCCGCTATTGCTTCTGTGCGCACAGACGCGATTCCCTTGTCTCTTGCGAACACAGGGAACTCTGTGCATCCAAATCTACAGGCTAAGGACGCGTCTGCGTATGTTTTGGTGAACAATCGAGTGTGCGTGTTCTGACAGCTGCCTCTATGCAGACGTCTCCACAGAGCCACTTCTGAATGCCCCGCAGCCCAGGACTGAATGGATACACTAACAAGTGCACCGGTGTGAGCAACCACATATGCAGAAGGACGTCTTTCATCTCACAGAAGCGCGAACGTCTTGGCGTTCAAGCACATGGCAGAAACAAGGTGTGAACAGATGAGCTGCTGCTATTTTCTCCGTTCGGCATGCTTCGTTGTAGCTCTCTTGCCGGTCGCCGGCTTAGCGGCTTGCTTTGCGCGACTAGCTCTGGGGAGAGAAGGAGATAGCGCCGGAAACCTCGCCTTTTGCCTTCTTCGGCGCTGGAACCTGGTTGCTGCGCCTTCTCTTTGTCCATGTGCACACACACGATTCCTCAGCGAAAACCATGCAGAAACCTTTCCACGAGCACCCAGGGATGTGCACCCAGCACCACGTGCACGCACACGCAGCTAGAGAAAAGCACCTACCTTTTCACACACTGATGCCTAAGCAAACGCGTGGCCACACACACGCACACATCCGCAAGCGCGCCTACTCCCATCTATTGAGGGAAAGACGGACGAGCAACGTCCTGACAGGCTTGAGGGGAAAAACGTCCGTTGACGGTTGGCGTACTGCACGCCCGCCTACGGGGCTGCAGGGGAATCCACATTTGGAAGGTACCTGAAGATGTGTGCCTGTTCTTGGAGCTCCGCTAGTAGGGTAGCAAAGACACTCGTAGGCAGTACTGAATGCTGCTCCGTGCTACTTCTCCTCCGCTGGCAAATGCTTCACAGTCGCCCTAGGAAAGACGTTTAACAATCGATCTCCAAGAGGAACGAAACACATGATGCCATAAGGCGAAAGAATAGCAGGGCATCTCTTCACAGGCTTGTCCCTGATCTATAGCTGAGGGCAAACACTTGTGTGCTTGTGGGAGAGCCTGTGTCTTTCCTGGAAGCGTTTGGGAGTTTTGCTCAGACGCGTGTTTCCTCAAGTTCAAGAATCAAGATCTAGGATACCTGCAGACAGGTGCCTGTTTGTGTGGAGACAGTCTGTTTGAAACTGTGTTCCTCAGCGCCCGCTCTTTCTCCCCGTCGCTCCACACGCCTGGGAGTCCCTTTCTTTCTCTCCACAAGCACGTGTGTTGACTTCGTCGCACATGTGCATCTGCACAAGCGTTGAGCTCAGCAGAGCGTGTCTCTTGACACTTGATGTGCGTTGGCTGTGTCTGCCTGCTCCAGTGAAGAGAGAAACGGGAAATCATCTTGGTAGAGGCAACAAAGCAAAAGCGAGGCAGGATTGACATCTGCTCAACAGAGACGGATTCCCTGCGCTGACACAGTTCACAGTTACACGAGAAGCAATCTGAGCGGTCCGTCGACCGGAGACGTGTTTCCCAAGAGGTCGTTTAGCGAGTGAACAGCAGTGTGCGCGACTTTCAGGAGTGTGCCTGGAAAGTGCCAGAATCACCAGGAGCATCTGTGCAAAAGCTGCTGCCTCTGTGACCGCATTGAGGCACGTTCGCGTGTCTGCGAGTATATAGACGGCTCTTTCGCGTTCACTCCGAGGGAAACGGTCCGCTATTGCTTCTGTGCGTACAGACGCGATTCCCTTGTCTCTTGCGAACACAGGGAACTCTGTGCATCCAAATCTACAGGCTAAGGACGCGTCTGCATATGTTTTGGTGAACAATCGAGTGTGCGTGTTCTGACAGCTGCCTCTATGCAGACGTCTCCACAGAGCCACTTCTGAATGCCCCGCAGCCCAGGACTGAATGGATACACTAACAAGTGCACCGGTGTGAGCAACCACATATGCAGAAGGACGTCTTTCATCTCACAGAAGCGCGAACGTCTTGGCGTTCAAGCACATGGCAGAAACAAGGTGTGAACAGATGAGCTGCTGCTATTTTCTCCGTTCGGCATGCTTCGTTGTAGCTCTCTTGCCGGTCGCCGGCTTAGCGGCTTGCTTTGCGCGACTAGCTCTGGGGAGAGAAGGAGATAGCGCCGGAAACCTCGCCTTTTGCCTTCTTCGGCGCTGGAACCTGGTTGCTGCGCCTTCTCTTTGTCCATGTGCACACACACGATTCCTCAGCGAAAACCATGCAGAAACCTTTCCACGAGCACCCAGGGATGTGCACCCAGCACCACGTGCACGCACACGCAGCTAGAGAAAAGCACCTACCTTTTCACACACTGATGCCTAAGCAAACGCGTGGCCACACACACGCACACATCCGCAAGCGCGCCTACTCCCATCTATTGAGGGAAAGACGGACGAGCAACGTCCTGACAGGCTTGAGGGGAAAAACGTCCGTTGACGGTTGGCGTACTGCACGCCCGCCTACGGGGCTGCAGGGGAATCCACATTTGGAAGGTACCTGAAGATGTGTGCCTGTTCTTGGAGCTCCGCTAGTAGGGTAGCAAAGACACTCGTAGGCAGTACTGAATGCTGCTCCGTGCTACTTCTCCTCCGCTGGCAAATGCTTCACAGTCGCCCTAGGAAAGACGTTTAACAATCGATCTCCAAGAGGAACGAAACACATGATGCCATAAGGCGAAAGAATAGCAGGGCATCTCTTCACAGGCTTGTCCCTGATCTATAGCTGAGGGCAAACACTTGTGTGCTTGTGGGAGAGCCTGTGTCTTTCCTGGAAGCGTTTGGGAGTTTTGCTCAGACGCGTGTTTCCTCAAGTTCAAGAATCAAGATCTAGGATACCTGCAGACAGGTGCCTGTTTGTGTGGAGACAGTCTGTTTGAAACTGTGTTCCTCAGCGCCCGCTCTTTCTCCCCGTCGCTCCACACGCCTGGGAGTCCCTTTCTTTCTCTCCACAAGCACGTGTGTTGACTTCGTCGCACATGTGCATCTGCACAAGCGTTGAGCTCAGCAGAGCGTGTCTCTTGACACTTGATGTGCGTTGGCTGTGTCTGCCTGCTCCAGTGAAGAGAGAAACGGGAAATCATCTTGGTAGAGGCAACAAAGCAAAAGCGAGGCAGGATTGACATCTGCTCAACAGAGACGGATTCCCTGCGCTGACACAGTTCACAGTTACACGAGAAGCAATCTGAGCGGTCTGTCGACCGGAGACGTGTTTCCCAAGAGGTCGTTTAGCGAGTGAACAGCAGTGTGCGCGACTTTCAGGAGTGTGCCTGGAAAGTGCCAGAATCACCAGGAGCATCTGTGCAAAAGCTGCTGCCTCTGTGACCGCATTGAGGCACGTTCGCGTGTCTGCGAGTATATAGACGGCTCTTTCGCGTTCACTCCGAGGGAAACGGTCCGCTATTGCTTCTGTGCGCACAGACGCGATTCCCTTGTCTCTTGCGAACACAGGGAACTCTGTGCATCCAAATCTACAGGCTAAGGACGCGTCTGCATATGTTTTGGTGAACAATCGAGTGTGCGTGTTCTGACAGCTGCCTCTATGCAGACGTCTCCACAGAGCCACTTCTGAATGCCCCGCAGCCCAGGACTGAATGGATACACTAACAAGTGCACCGGTGTGAGCAACCACATATGCAGAAGGACGTCTTTCATCTCACAGAAGCGCGAACGTCTTGGCGTTCAAGCACATGGCAGAAACAAGGTGTGAACAGATGAGCTGCTGCTATTTTCTCCGTTCGGCATGCTTCGTTGTAGCTCTCTTGCCGGTCGCCGGCTTAGCGGCTTGCTTTGCGCGACTAGCTCTGGGGAGAGAAGGAGATAGCGCCGGAAACCTCGCCTTTTGCCTTCTTCGGCGCTGGAACCTGGTTGCTGCGCCTTCTCTTTGTCCATGTGCACACACACGATTCCTCAGCGAAAACCATGCAGAAACCTTTCCACGAGCACCCAGGGATGTGCACCCAGCACCACGTGCACGCACACGCAGCTAGAGAAAAGCACCTACCTTTTCACACACTGATGCCTAAGCAAACGCGTGGCCACACACACGCACACATCCGCAAGCGCGCCTACTCCCATCTATTGAGGGAAAGACGGACGAGCTCTTTGGTTGCTCTTCACAGGCTTGTCCCTGATCTATAGCTGAGGGCAAACACTTGTGTGCTTGTGGGAGAGCCTGTGTCTTTCCTGGAAGCGTTTGGGAGTTTTGCTCAGACGCGTGTTTCCTCAAGTTCAAGAATCAAGATCTAGGATACCTGCAGACAGGTGCCTGTTTGTGTGGAGACAGTCTGTTTGAAACTGTGTTCCTCAGCGCCCGCTCTTTCTCCCCGTCGCTCCACACGCCTGGGAGTCCCTTTCTTTCTCTCCACAAGCACGTGTGTTGACTTCGTCGCACATGTGCATCTGCACAAGCGTTGAGCTCAGCAGAGCGTGTCTCTTGACACTTGATGTGCGTTGGCTGTGTCTGCCTGCTCCAGTGAAGAGAGAAACGGGAAATCATCTTGGTAGAGGCAACAAAGCAAAAGCGAGGCAGGATTGACATCTGCTCAACAGAGACGGATTCCCTGCGCTGACACAGTTCACAGTTACACGAGAAGCAATCTGAGCGGTCTGTCGACCGGAGACGTGTTTCCCAAGAGGTCGTTTAGCGAGTGAACAGCAGTGTGCGCGACTTTCAGGAGTGTGCCTGGAAAGTGCCAGAATCACCAGGAGCATCTGTGCAAAAGCTGCTGCCTCTGTGACCGCATTGAGGCACGTTCGCGTGTCTGCGAGTATATAGACGGCTCTTTCGCGTTCACTCCGAGGGAAACGGTCCGCTATTGCTTCTGTGCGCACAGACGCGATTCCCTTGTCTCTTGCGAACACAGGGAACTCTGTGCATCCAAATCTACAGGCTAAGGACGCGTCTGCATATGTTTTGGTGAACAATCGAGTGTGCGTGTTCTGACAGCTGCCTCTATGCAGACGTCTCCACAGAGCCACTTCTGAATGCCCCGCAGCCCAGGACTGAATGGATACACTAACAAGTGCACCGGTGTGAGCAACCACATATGCAGAAGGACGTCTTTCATCTCACAGAAGCGCGAACGTCTTGGCGTTCAAGCACATGGCAGAAACAAGGTGTGAACAGATGAGCTGCTGCTATTTTCTCCGTTCGGCATGCTTCGTTGTAGCTCTCTTGCCGGTCGCCGGCTTAGCGGCTTGCTTTGCGCGACTAGCTCTGGGGAGAGAAGGAGATAGCGCCGGAAACCTCGCCTTTTGCCTTCTTCGGCGCTGGAACCTGGTTGCTGCGCCTTCTCTTTGTCCATGTGCACACACACGATTCCTCAGCGAAAACCATGCAGAAACCTTTCCACGAGCACCCAGGGATGTGCACCCAGCACCACGTGCACGCACACGCAGCTAGAGAAAAGCACCTACCTTTTCACACACTGAAGCCTAAGCAAACGCGTGGCCACACACACGCACACATCCGCAAGCGCGCCTACTCCCATCTATTGAGGGAAAGACGGACGAGCAACGTCCTGACAGGCTTGAGGGGAAAAACGTCCGTTGACGGTTGGCGTACTGCACGCCCGCCTACGGGGCTGCAGGGGAATCCACATTTGGAAGGTACCTGAAGATGTGTGCCTGTTCTTGGAGCTCCGCTAGTAGGGTAGCAAAGACACTCGTAGGCAGTACTGAATGCTGCTCCGTGCTACTTCTCCTCCGCTGGCAAATGCTTCACAGTCGCCCTAGGAAAGACGTTTAACAATCGATCTCCAAGAGGAACGAAACACATGATGCCATAAGGCGAAAGAATAGCAGGGCATCTCTTCACAGGCTTGTCCCTGATCTATAGCTGAGGGCAAACACTTGTGTGCTTGTGGGAGAGCCTGTGTCTTTCCTGGAAGCGTTTGGGAGTTTTGCTCAGACGCGTGTTTCCTCAAGTTCAAGAATCAAGATCTAGGATACCTGCAGACAGGTGCCTGTTTGTGTGGAGACAGTCTGTTTGAAACTGTGTTCCTCAGCGCCCGCTCTTTCTCCCCGTCGCTCCACACGCCTGGGAGTCCCTTTCTTTCTCTCCACAAGCACGTGTGTTGACTTCGTCGCACATGTGCATCTGCACAAGCGTTGAGCTCAGCAGAGCGTGTCTCTTGACACTTGATGTGCGTTGGCTGTGTCTGCCTGCTCCAGTGAAGAGAGAAACGGGAAATCATCTTGGTAGAGGCAACAAAGCAAAAGCGAGGCAGGATTGACATCTGCTCAACAGAGACGGATTCCCTGCGCTGACACAGTTCACAGTTACACGAGAAGCAATCTGAGCGGTCCGTCGACCGGAGACGTGTTTCCCAAGAGGTCGTTTAGCGAGTGAACAGCAGTGTGCGCGACTTTCAGGAGTGTGCCTGGAAAGTGCCAGAATCACCAGGAGCATCTGTGCAAAAGCTGCTGCCTCTGTGACCGCATTGAGGCACGTTCGCGTGTCTGCGAGTATATAGACGGCTCTTTCGCGTTCACTCCGAGGGAAACGGTCCGCTATTGCTTCTGTGCGCACAGACGCGATTCCCTTGTCTCTTGCGAACACAGGGAACTCTGTGCATCCAAATCTACAGGCTAAGGACGCGTCTGCATATGTTTTGGTGAACAATCGAGTGTGCGTGTTCTGACAGCTGCCTCTATGCAGACGTCTCCACAGAGCCACTTCTGAATGCCCCGCAGCCCAGGACTGAATGGATACACTAACAAGTGCACCGGTGTGAGCAACCACATATGCAGAAGGACGTCTTTCATCTCACAGAAGCGCGAACGTCTTGGCGTTCAAGCACATGGCAGAAACAAGGTGTGAACAGATGAGCTGCTGCTATTTTCTCCGTTCGGCATGCTTCGTTGTAGCTCTCTTGCCGGTCGCCGGCTTAGCGGCTTGCTTTGCGCGACTAGCTCTGGGGAGAGAAGGAGATAGCGCCGGAAACCTCGCCTTTTGCCTTCTTCGGCGCTGGAACCTGGTTGCTGCGCCTTCTCTTTGTCCATGTGCACACACACGATTCCTCAGCGAAAACCATGCAGAAACCTTTCCACGAGCACCCAGGGATGTGCACCCAGCACCACGTGCACGCACACGCAGCTAGAGAAAAGCACCTACCTTTTCACACACTGATGCCTAAGCAAACGCGTGGCCACACACACGCACACATCCGCAAGCGCGCCTACTCCCATCTATTGAGGGAAAGACGGACGAGCTCTTTGGTTGCTCTTCACAGGCTTGTCCCTGATCTATAGCTGAGGGCAAACACTTGTGTGCTTGTGGGAGAGCCTGTGTCTTTCCTGGAAGCGTTTGGGAGTTTTGCTCAGACGCGTGTTTCCTCAAGTTCAAGAATCAAGATCTAGGATACCTGCAGACAGGTGCCTGTTTGTGTGGAGACAGTCTGTTTGAAACTGTGTTCCTCAGCGCCCGCTCTTTCTCCCCGTCGCTCCACACGCCTGGGAGTCCCTTTCTTTCTCTCCACAAGCACGTGTGTTGACTTCGTCGCACATGTGCATCTGCACAAGCGTTGAGCTCAGCAGAGCGTGTCTCTTGACACTTGATGTGCGTTGGCTGTGTCTGCCTGCTCCAGTGAAGAGAGAAACGGGAAATCATCTTGGTAGAGGCAACAAAGCAAAAGCGAGGCAGGATTGACATCTGCTCAACAGAGACGGATTCCCTGCGCTGACACAGTTCACAGTTACACGAGAAGCAATCTGAGCGGTCCGTCGACCGGAGACGTGTTTCCCAAGAGGTCGTTTAGCGAGTGAACAGCAGTGTGCGCGACTTTCAGGAGTGTGCCTGGAAAGTGCCAGAATCACCAGGAGCATCTGTGCAAAAGCTGCTGCCTCTGTGACCGCATTGAGGCACGTTCGCGTGTCTGCGAGTATATAGACGGCTCTTTCGCGTTCACTCCGAGGGAAACGGTCCGCTATTGCTTCTGTGCGCACAGACGCGATTCCCTTGTCTCTTGCGAACACAGGGAACTCTGTGCATCCAAATCTACAGGCTAAGGACGCGTCTGCATATGTTTTGGTGAACAATCGAGTGTGCGTGTTCTGACAGCTGCCTCTATGCAGACGTCTCCACAGAGCCACTTCTGAATGCCCCGCAGCCCAGGACTGAATGGATACACTAACAAGTGCACCGGTGTGAGCAACCACATATGCAGAAGGACGTCTTTCATCTCACAGAAGCGCGAACGTCTTGGCGTTCAAGCACATGGCAGAAACAAGGTGTGAACAGATGAGCTGCTGCTATTTTCTCCGTTCGGCATGCTTCGTTGTAGCTCTCTTGCCGGTCGCCGGCTTAGCGGCTTGCTTTGCGCGACTAGCTCTGGGGAGAGAAGGAGATAGCGCCGGAAACCTCGCCTTTTGCCTTCTTCGGCGCTGGAACCTGGTTGCTGCGCCTTCTCTTTGTCCATGTGCACACACACGATTCCTCAGCGAAAACCATGCAGAAACCTTTCCACGAGCACCCAGGGATGTGCACCCAGCACCACGTGCACGCACACGCAGCTAGAGAAAAGCACCTACCTTTTCACACACTGATGCCTAAGCAAACGCGTGGCCACACACACGCACACATCCGCAAGCGCGCCTACTCCCATCTATTGAGGGAAAGACGGACGAGCTCTTTGGTTGCTCTTCACAGGCTTGTCCCTGATCTATAGCTGAGGGCAAACACTTGTGTGCTTGTGGGAGAGCCTGTGTCTTTCCTGGAAGCGTTTGGGAGTTTTGCTCAGACGCGTGTTTCCTCAAGTTCAAGAATCAAGATCTAGGATACCTGCAGACAGGTGCCTGTTTGTGTGGAGACAGTCTGTTTGAAACTGTGTTCCTCAGCGCCCGCTCTTTCTCCCCGTCGCTCCACACGCCTGGGAGTCCCTTTCTTTCTCTCCACAAGCACGTGTGTTGACTTCGTCGCACATGTGCATCTGCACAAGCGTTGAGCTCAGCAGAGCGTGTCTCTTGACACTTGATGTGCGTTGGCTGTGTCTGCCTGCTCCAGTGAAGAGAGAAACGGGAAATCATCTTGGTAGAGGCAACAAAGCAAAAGCGAGGCAGGATTGACATCTGCTCAACAGAGACGGATTCCCTGCGCTGACACAGTTCACAGTTACACGAGAAGCAATCTGAGCGGTCCGTCGACCGGAGACGTGTTTCCCAAGAGGTCGTTTAGCGAGTGAACAGCAGTGTGCGCGACTTTCAGGAGTGTGCCTGGAAAGTGCCAGAATCACCAGGAGCATCTGTGCAAAAGCTGCTGCCTCTGTGACCGCATTGAGGCACGTTCGCGTGTCTGCGAGTATATAGACGGCTCTTTCGCGTTCACTCCGAGGGAAACGGTCCGCTATTGCTTCTGTGCGCACAGACGCGATTCCCTTGTCTCTTGCGAACACAGGGAACTCTGTGCATCCAAATCTACAGGCTAAGGACGCGTCTGCATATGTTTTGGTGAACAATCGAGTGTGCGTGTTCTGACAGCTGCCTCTATGCAGACGTCTCCACAGAGCCATTTCTGAATGCCCCGCAGCCCAGGACTGAATGGATACACTAACAAGTGCACCGGTGTGAGCAACCACATATGCAGAAGGACGTCTTTCATCTCACAGAAGCGCGAACGTCTTGGCGTTCAAGCACATGGCAGAAACAAGGTGTGAACAGATGAGCTGCTGCTATTTTCTCCGTTCGGCATGCTTCGTTGTAGCTCTCTTGCCGGTCGCCGGCTTAGCGGCTTGCTTTGCGCGACTAGCTCTGGGGAGAGAAGGAGATAGCGCCGGAAACCTCGCCTTTTGCCTTCTTCGGCGCTGGAACCTGGTTGCTGCGCCTTCTCTTTGTCCATGTGCACACACACGATTCCTCAGCGAAAACCATGCAGAAACCTTTCCACGAGCACCCAGGGATGTGCACCCAGCACCACGTGCACGCACACGCAGCTAGAGAAAAGCACCTACCTTTTCACACACTGATGCCTAAGCAAACGCGTGGCCACACACACGCACACATCCGCAAGCGCGCCTACTCCCATCTATTGAGGGAAAGACGGACGAGCAACGTCCTGACAGGCTTGAGGGGAAAAACGTCCGTTGACGGTTGGCGTACTGCACGCCCGCCTACGGGGCTGCAGGGGAATCCACATTTGGAAGGTACCTGAAGATGTGCGCCTGTTCTTGGAGCTCCGCTAGTAGGGTAGCAAAGACACTCGTAGGCAGTACTGAATGCTGCTCCGTGCTACTTCTCCTCCGCTGGCAAATGCTTCACAGTCGCCCTAGGAAAGACGTTTAACAATCGATCTCCAAGAGGAACGAAACACATGATGCCATAAGGCGAAAGAATAGCAGGGCATCTCTTCACAGGCTTGTCCCTGATCTATAGCTGAGGGCAAACACTTGTGTGCTTGTGGGAGAGCCTGTGTCTTTCCTGGAAGCGTTTGGGAGTTTTGCTCAGACGCGTGTTTCCTCAAGTTCAAGAATCAAGATCTAGGATACCTGCAGACAGGTGCCTGTTTGTGTGGAGACAGTCTGTTTGAAACTGTGTTCCTCAGCGCCCGCTCTTTCTCCCCGTCGCTCCACACGCCTGGGAGTCCCTTTCTTTCTCTCCACAAGCACGTGTGTTGACTTCGTCGCACATGTGCATCTGCACAAGCGTTGAGCTCAGCAGAGCGTGTCTCTTGACACTTGATGTGCGTTGGCTGTGTCTGCCTGCTCCAGTGAAGAGAGAAACGGGAAATCATCTTGGTAGAGGCAACAAAGCAAAAGCGAGGCAGGATTGACATCTGCTCAACAGAGACGGATTCCCTGCGCTGACACAGTTCACAGTTACACGAGAAGCAATCTGAGCGGTCCGTCGACCGGAGACGTGTTTCCCAAGAGGTCGTTTAGCGAGTGAACAGCAGTGTGCGCGACTTTCAGGAGTGTGCCTGGAAAGTGCCAGAATCACCAGGAGCATCTGTGCAAAAGCTGCTGCCTCTGTGACCGCATTGAGGCACGTTCGCGTGTCTGCGAGTATATAGACGGCTCTTTCGCGTTCACTCCGAGGGAAACGGTCCGCTATTGCTTCTGTGCGTACAGACGCGATTCCCTTGTCTCTTGCGAACACAGGGAACTCTGTGCATCCAAATCTACAGGCTAAGGACGCGTCTGCATATGTTTTGGTGAACAATCGAGTGTGCGTGTTCTGACAGCTGCCTCTATGCAGACGTCTCCACAGAGCCACTTCTGAATGCCCCGCAGCCCAGGACTGAATGGATACACTAACAAGTGCACCGGTGTGAGCAACCACATATGCAGAAGGACGTCTTTCATCTCACAGAAGCGCGAACGTCTTGGCGTTCAAGCACATGGCAGAAACAAGGTGTGAACAGATGAGCTGCTGCTATTTTCTCCGTTCGGCATGCTTCGTTGTAGCTCTCTTGCCGGTCGCCGGCTTAGCGGCTTGCTTTGCGCGACTAGCTCTGGGGAGAGAAGGAGATAGCGCCGGAAACCTCGCCTTTTGCCTTCTTCGGCGCTGGAACCTGGTTGCTGCGCCTTCTCTTTGTCCATGTGCACACACACGATTCCTCAGCGAAAACCATGCAGAAACCTTTCCACGAGCACCCAGGGATGTGCACCCAGCACCACGTGCACGCACACGCAGCTAGAGAAAAGCACCTACCTTTTCACACACTGATGCCTAAGCAAACGCGTGGCCACACACACGCACACATCCGCAAGCGCGCCTACTCCCATCTATTGAGGGAAAGACGGACGAGCAACGTCCTGACAGGCTTGAGGGGAAAAACGTCCGTTGACGGTTGGCGTACTGCACGCCCGCCTACGGGGCTGCAGGGGAATCCACATTTGGAAGGTACCTGAAGATGTGCGCCTGTTCTTGGAGCTCCGCTAGTAGGGTAGCAAAGACACTCGTAGGCAGTACTGAATGCTGCTCCGTGCTACTTCTCCTCCGCTGGCAAATGCTTCACAGTCGCCCTAGGAAAGACGTTTAACAATCGATCTCCAAGAGGAACGAAACACATGATGCCATAAGGCGAAAGAATAGCAGGGCATCTCTTCACAGGCTTGTCCCTGATCTATAGCTGAGGGCAAACACTTGTGTGCTTGTGGGAGAGCCTGTGTCTTTCCTGGAAGCGTTTGGGAGTTTTGCTCAGACGCGTGTTTCCTCAAGTTCAAGAATCAAGATCTAGGATACCTGCAGACAGGTGCCTGTTTGTGTGGAGACAGTCTGTTTGAAACTGTGTTCCTCAGCGCCCGCTCTTTCTCCCCGTCGCTCCACACGCCTGGGAGTCCCTTTCTTTCTCTCCACAAGCACGTGTGTTGACTTCGTCGCACATGTGCATCTGCACAAGCGTTGAGCTCAGCAGAGCGTGTCTCTTGACACTTGATGTGCGTTGGCTGTGTCTGCCTGCTCCAGTGAAGAGAGAAACGGGAAATCATCTTGGTAGAGGCAACAAAGCAAAAGCGAGGCAGGATTGACATCTGCTCAACAGAGACGGATTCCCTGCGCTGACACAGTTCACAGTTACACGAGAAGCAATCTGAGCGGTCCGTCGACCGGAGACGTGTTTCCCAAGAGGTCGTTTAGCGAGTGAACAGCAGTGTGCGCGACTTTCAGGAGTGTGCCTGGAAAGTGCCAGAATCACCAGGAGCATCTGTGCAAAAGCTGCTGCCTCTGTGACCGCATTGAGGCACGTTCGCGTGTCTGCGAGTATATAGACGGCTCTTTCGCGTTCACTCCGAGGGAAACGGTCCGCTATTGCTTCTGTGCGCACAGACGCGATTCCCTTGTCTCTTGCGAACACAGGGAACTCTGTGCATCCAAATCTACAGGCTAAGGACGCGTCTGCATATGTTTTGGTGAACAATCGAGTGTGCGTGTTCTGACAGCTGCCTCTATGCAGACGTCTCCACAGAGCCACTTCTGAATGCCCCGCAGCCCAGGACTGAATGGATACACTAACAAGTGCACCGGTGTGAGCAACCACATATGCAGAAGGACGTCTTTCATCTCACAGAAGCGCGAACGTCTTGGCGTTCAAGCACATGGCAGAAACAAGGTGTGAACAGATGAGCTGCTGCTATTTTCTCCGTTCGGCATGCTTCGTTGTAGCTCTCTTGCCGGTCGCCGGCTTAGCGGCTTGCTTTGCGCGACTAGCTCTGGGGAGAGAAGGAGATAGCGCCGGAAACCTCGCCTTTTGCCTTCTTCGGCGCTGGAACCTGGTTGCTGCGCCTTCTCTTTGTCCATGTGCACACACACGATTCCTCAGCGAAAACCATGCAGAAACCTTTCCACGAGCACCCAGGGATGTGCACCCAGCACCACGTGCACGCACACGCAGCTAGAGAAAAGCACCTACCTTTTCACACACTGATGCCTAAGCAAACGCGTGGCCACACACACGCACACATCCGCAAGCGCGCCTACTCCCATCTATTGAGGGAAAGACGGACGAGCAACGTCCTGACAGGCTTGAGGGGAAAAACGTCCGTTGACGGTTGGCGTACTGCACGCCCGCCTACGGGGCTGCAGGGGAATCCACATTTGGAAGGTACCTGAAGATGTGTGCCTGTTCTTGGAGCTCCGCTAGTAGGGTAGCAAAGACACTCGTAGGCAGTACTGAATGCTGCTCCGTGCTACTTCTCCTCCGCTGGCAAATGCTTCACAGTCGCCCTAGGAAAGACGTTTAACAATCGATCTCCAAGAGGAACGAAACACATGATGCCATAAGGCGAAAGAATAGCAGGGCATCTCTTCACAGGCTTGTCCCTGATCTATAGCTGAGGGCAAACACTTGTGTGCTTGTGGGAGAGCCTGTGTCTTTCCTGGAAGCGTTTGGGAGTTTTGCTCAGACGCGTGTTTCCTCAAGTTCAAGAATCAAGATCTAGGATACCTGCAGACAGGTGCCTGTTTGTGTGGAGACAGTCTGTTTGAAACTGTGTTCCTCAGCGCCCGCTCTTTCTCCCCGTCGCTCCACACGCCTGGGAGTCCCTTTCTTTCTCTCCACAAGCACGTGTGTTGACTTCGTCGCACATGTGCATCTGCACAAGCGTTGAGCTCAGCAGAGCGTGTCTCTTGACACTTGATGTGCGTTGGCTGTGTCTGCCTGCTCCAGTGAAGAGAGAAACGGGAAATCATCTTGGTAGAGGCAACAAAGCAAAAGCGAGGCAGGATTGACATCTGCTCAACAGAGACGGATTCCCTGCGCTGACACAGTTCACAGTTACACGAGAAGCAATCTGAGCGGTCCGTCGACCGGAGACGTGTTTCCCAAGAGGTCGTTTAGCGAGTGAACAGCAGTGTGCGCGACTTTCAGGAGTGTGCCTGGAAAGTGCCAGAATCACCAGGAGCATCTGTGCAAAAGCTGCTGCCTCTGTGACCGCATTGAGGCACGTTCCCGTGTCTGCGAGTATATAGACGGCTCTTTCGCGTTCACTCCGAGGGAAACGGTCCGCTATTGCTTCTGTGCGTACAGACGCGATTCCCTTGTCTCTTGCGAACACAGGGAACTCTGTGCATCCAAATCTACAGGGTAAGGACGCGTCTGCATATGTTTTGGTGAACAATCGAGTGTGCGTGTTCTGACAGCTGCCTCTATGCAGACGTCTCCACAGAGCCACTTCTGAATGCCCCGCAGCCCAGGACTGAATGGATACACTAACAAGTGCACCGGTGTGAGCAACCACATATGCAGAAGGACGTCTTTCATCTCACAGAAGCGCGAACGTCTTGGCGTTCAAGCACATGGCAGAAACAAGGTGTGAACAGATGAGCTGCTGCTATTTTCTCCGTTCGGCATGCTTCGTTGTAGCTCTCTTGCCGGTCGCCGGCTTAGCGGCTTGCTTTGCGCGACTAGCTCTGGGGAGAGAAGGAGATAGCGCCGGAAACCTCGCCTTTTGCCTTCTTCGGCGCTGGAACCTGGTTGCTGCGCCTTCTCTTTGTCCATGTGCACACACACGATTCCTCAGCGAAAACCATGCAGAAACCTTTCCACGAGCACCCAGGGATGTGCACCCAGCACCACGTGCACGCACACGCAGCTAGAGAAAAGCACCTACCTTTTCACACACTGATGCCTAAGCAAACGCGTGGCCACACACACGCACACATCCGCAAGCGCGCCTACTCCCATCTATTGAGGGAAAGACGGACGAGCAACGTCCTGACAGGCTTGAGGGGAAAAACGTCCGTTGACGGTTGGCGTACTGCACGCCCGCCTACGGGGCTGCAGGGGAATCCACATTTGGAAGGTACCTGAAGATGTGTGCCTGTTCTTGGAGCTCCGCTAGTAGGGTAGCAAAGACACTCGTAGGCAGTACTGAATGCTGCTCCGTGCTACTTCTCCTCCGCTGGCAAATGCTTCACAGTCGCCCTAGGAAAGACGTTTAACAATCGATCTCCAAGAGGAACGAAACACATGATGCCATAAGGCGAAAGAATAGCAGGGCATCTCTTCACAGGCTTGTCCCTGATCTATAGCTGAGGGCAAACACTTGTGTGCTTGTGGGAGAGCCTGTGTCTTTCCTGGAAGCGTTTGGGAGTTTTGCTCAGACGCGTGTTTCCTCAAGTTCAAGAATCAAGATCTAGGATACCTGCAGACAGGTGCCTGTTTGTGTGGAGACAGTCTGTTTGAAACTGTGTTCCTCAGCGCCCGCTCTTTCTCCCCGTCGCTCCACACGCCTGGGAGTCCCTTTCTTTCTCTCCACAAGCACGTGTGTTGACTTCGTCGCACATGTGCATCTGCACAAGCGTTGAGCTCAGCAGAGCGTGTCTCTTGACACTTGATGTGCGTTGGCTGTGTCTGCCTGCTCCAGTGAAGAGAGAAACGGGAAATCATCTTGGTAGAGGCAACAAAGCAAAAGCGAGGCAGGATTGACATCTGCTCAACAGAGACGGATTCCCTGCGCTGACACAGTTCACAGTTACACGAGAAGCAATCTGAGCGGTCCGTCGACCGGAGACGTGTTTCCCAAGAGGTCGTTTAGCGAGTGAACAGCAGTGTGCGCGACTTTCAGGAGTGTGCCTGGAAAGTGCCAGAATCACCAGGAGCATCTGTGCAAAAGCTGCTGCCTCTGTGACCGCATTGAGGCACGTTCGCGTGTCTGCGAGTATATAGACGGCTCTTTCGCGTTCACTCCGAGGGAAACGGTCCGCTATTGCTTCTGTGCGCACAGACGCGATTCCCTTGTCTCTTGCGAACACAGGGAACTCTGTGCATCCAAATCTACAGGCTAAGGACGCGTCTGCATATGTTTTGGTGAACAATCGAGTGTGCGTGTTCTGACAGCTGCCTCTATGCAGACGTCTCCACAGAGCCACTTCTGAATGCCCCGCAGCCCAGGACTGAATGGATACACTAACAAGTGCACCGGTGTGAGCAACCACATATGCAGAAGGACGTCTTTCATCTCACAGAAGCGCGAACGTCTTGGCGTTCAAGCACATGGCAGAAACAAGGTGTGAACAGATGAGCTGCTGCTATTTTCTCCGTTCGGCATGCTTCGTTGTAGCTCTCTTGCCGGTCGCCGGCTTAGCGGCTTGCTTTGCGCGACTAGCTCTGGGGAGAGAAGGAGATAGCGCCGGAAACCTCGCCTTTTGCCTTCTTCGGCGCTGGAACCTGGTTGCTGCGCCTTCTCTTTGTCCATGTGCACACACACGATTCCTCAGCGAAAACCATGCAGAAACCTTTCCACGAGCACCCAGGGATGTGCACCCAGCACCACGTGCACGCACACGCAGCTAGAGAAAAGCACCTACCTTTTCACACACTGATGCCTAAGCAAACGCGTGGCCACACACACGCACACATCCGCAAGCGCGCCTACTCCCATCTATTGAGGGAAAGACGGACGAGCAACGTCCTGACAGGCTTGAGGGGAAAAACGTCCGTTGACGGTTGGCGTACTGCACGCCCGCCTACGGGGCTGCAGGGGAATCCACATTTGGAAGGTACCTGAAGATGTGTGCCTGTTCTTGGAGCTCCGCTAGTAGGGTAGCAAAGACACTCGTAGGCAGTACTGAATGCTGCTCCGTGCTACTTCTCCTCCGCTGGCAAATGCTTCACAGTCGCCCTAGGAAAGACGTTTAACAATCGATCTCCAAGAGGAACGAAACACATGATGCCATAAGGCGAAAGAATAGCAGGGCATCTCTTCACAGGCTTGTCCCTGATCTATAGCTGAGGGCAAACACTTGTGTGCTTGTGGGAGAGCCTGTGTCTTTCCTGGAAGCGTTTGGGAGTTTTGCTCAGACGCGTGTTTCCTCAAGTTCAAGAATCAAGATCTAGGATACCTGCAGACAGGTGCCTGTTTGTGTGGAGACAGTCTGTTTGAAACTGTGTTCCTCAGCGCCCGCTCTTTCTCCCCGTCGCTCCACACGCCTGGGAGTCCCTTTCTTTCTCTCCACAAGCACGTGTGTTGACTTCGTCGCACATGTGCATCTGCACAAGCGTTGAGCTCAGCAGAGCGTGTCTCTTGACACTTGATGTGCGTTGGCTGTGTCTGCCTGCTCCAGTGAAGAGAGAAACGGGAAATCATCTTGGTAGAGGCAACAAAGCAAAAGCGAGGCAGGATTGACATCTGCTCAACAGAGACGGATTCCCTGCGCTGACACAGTTCACAGTTACACGAGAAGCAATCTGAGCGGTCCGTCGACCGGAGACGTGTTTCCCAAGAGGTCGTTTAGCGAGTGAACAGCAGTGTGCGCGACTTTCAGGAGTGTGCCTGGAAAGTGCCAGAATCACCAGGAGCATCTGTGCAAAAGCTGCTGCCTCTGTGACCGCATTGAGGCACGTTCCCGTGTCTGCGAGTATATAGACGGCTCTTTCGCGTTCACTCCGAGGGAAACGGTCCGCTATTGCTTCTGTGCGTACAGACGCGATTCCCTTGTCTCTTGCGAACACAGGGAACTCTGTGCATCCAAATCTACAGGGTAAGGACGCGTCTGCATATGTTTTGGTGAACAATCGAGTGTGCGTGTTCTGACAGCTGCCTCTATGCAGACGTCTCCACAGAGCCACTTCTGAATGCCCCGCAGCCCAGGACTGAATGGATACACTAACAAGTGCACCGGTGTGAGCAACCACATATGCAGAAGGACGTCTTTCATCTCACAGAAGCGCGAACGTCTTGGCGTTCAAGCACATGGCAGAAACAAGGTGTGAACAGATGAGCTGCTGCTATTTTCTCCGTTCGGCATGCTTCGTTGTAGCTCTCTTGCCGGTCGCCGGCTTAGCGGCTTGCTTTGCGCGACTAGCTCTGGGGAGAGAAGGAGATAGCGCCGGAAACCTCGCCTTTTGCCTTCTTCGGCGCTGGAACCTGGTTGCTGCGCCTTCTCTTTGTCCATGTGCACACACACGATTCCTCAGCGAAAACCATGCAGAAACCTTTCCACGAGCACCCAGGGATGTGCACCCAGCACCACGTGCACGCACACGCAGCTAGAGAAAAGCACCTACCTTTTCACACACTGATGCCTAAGCAAACGCGTGGCCACACACACGCACACATCCGCAAGCGCGCCTACTCCCATCTATTGAGGGAAAGACGGACGAGCAACGTCCTGACAGGCTTGAGGGGAAAAACGTCCGTTGACGGTTGGCGTACTGCACGCCCGCCTACGGGGCTGCAGGGGAATCCACATTTGGAAGGTACCTGAAGATGTGTGCCTGTTCTTGGAGCTCCGCTAGTAGGGTAGCAAAGACACTCGTAGGCAGTACTGAATGCTGCTCCGTGCTACTTCTCCTCCGCTGGCAAATGCTTCACAGTCGCCCTAGGAAAGACGTTTAACAATCGATCTCCAAGAGGAACGAAACACATGATGCCATAAGGCGAAAGAATAGCAGGGCATCTCTTCACAGGCTTGTCCCTGATCTATAGCTGAGGGCAAACACTTGTGTGCTTGTGGGAGAGCCTGTGTCTTTCCTGGAAGCGTTTGGGAGTTTTGCTCAGACGCGTGTTTCCTCAAGTTCAAGAATCAAGATCTAGGATACCTGCAGACAGGTGCCTGTTTGTGTGGAGACAGTCTGTTTGAAACTGTGTTCCTCAGCGCCCGCTCTTTCTCCCCGTCGCTCCACACGCCTGGGAGTCCCTTTCTTTCTCTCCACAAGCACGTGTGTTGACTTCGTCGCACATGTGCATCTGCACAAGCGTTGAGCTCAGCAGAGCGTGTCTCTTGACACTTGATGTGCGTTGGCTGTGTCTGCCTGCTCCAGTGAAGAGAGAAACGGGAAATCATCTTGGTAGAGGCAACAAAGCAAAAGCGAGGCAGGATTGACATCTGCTCAACAGAGACGGATTCCCTGCGCTGACACAGTTCACAGTTACACGAGAAGCAATCTGAGCGGTCCGTCGACCGGAGACGTGTTTCCCAAGAGGTCGTTTAGCGAGTGAACAGCAGTGTGCGCGACTTTCAGGAGTGTGCCTGGAAAGTGCCAGAATCACCAGGAGCATCTGTGCAAAAGCTGCTGCCTCTGTGACCGCATTGAGGCACGTTCGCGTGTCTGCGAGTATATAGACGGCTCTTTCGCGTTCACTCCGAGGGAAACGGTCCGCTATTGCTTCTGTGCGCACAGACGCGATTCCCTTGTCTCTTGCGAACACAGGGAACTCTGTGCATCCAAATCTACAGGCTAAGGACGCGTCTGCATATGTTTTGGTGAACAATCGAGTGTGCGTGTTCTGACAGCTGCCTCTATGCAGACGTCTCCACAGAGCCACTTCTGAATGCCCCGCAGCCCAGGACTGAATGGATACACTAACAAGTGCACCGGTGTGAGCAACCACATATGCAGAAGGACGTCTTTCATCTCACAGAAGCGCGAACGTCTTGGCGTTCAAGCACATGGCAGAAACAAGGTGTGAACAGATGAGCTGCTGCTATTTTCTCCGTTCGGCATGCTTCGTTGTAGCTCTCTTGCCGGTCGCCGGCTTAGCGGCTTGCTTTGCGCGACTAGCTCTGGGGAGAGAAGGAGATAGCGCCGGAAACCTCGCCTTTTGCCTTCTTCGGCGCTGGAACCTGGTTGCTGCGCCTTCTCTTTGTCCATGTGCACACACACGATTCCTCAGCGAAAACCATGCAGAAACCTTTCCACGAGCACCCAGGGATGTGCACCCAGCACCACGTGCACGCACACGCAGCTAGAGAAAAGCACCTACCTTTTCACACACTGATGCCTAAGCAAACGCGTGGCCACACACACGCACACATCCGCAAGCGCGCCTACTCCCATCTATTGAGGGAAAGACGGACGAGCAACGTCCTGACAGGCTTGAGGGGAAAAACGTCCGTTGACGGTTGGCGTACTGCACGCCCGCCTACGGGGCTGCAGGGGAATCCACATTTGGAAGGTACCTGAAGATGTGTGCCTGTTCTTGGAGCTCCGCTAGTAGGGTAGCAAAGACACTCGTAGGCAGTACTGAATGCTGCTCCGTGCTACTTCTCCTCCGCTGGCAAATGCTTCACAGTCGCCCTAGGAAAGACGTTTAACAATCGATCTCCAAGAGGAACGAAACACATGATGCCATAAGGCGAAAGAATAGCAGGGCATCTCTTCACAGGCTTGTCCCTGATCTATAGCTGAGGGCAAACACTTGTGTGCTTGTGGGAGAGCCTGTGTCTTTCCTGGAAGCGTTTGGGAGTTTTGCTCAGACGCGTGTTTCCTCAAGTTCAAGAATCAAGATCTAGGATACCTGCAGACAGGTGCCTGTTTGTGTGGAGACAGTCTGTTTGAAACTGTGTTCCTCAGCGCCCGCTCTTTCTCCCCGTCGCTCCACACGCCTGGGAGTCCCTTTCTTTCTCTCCACAAGCACGTGTGTTGACTTCGTCGCACATGTGCATCTGCACAAGCGTTGAGCTCAGCAGAGCGTGTCTCTTGACACTTGATGTGCGTTGGCTGTGTCTGCCTGCTCCAGTGAAGAGAGAAACGGGAAATCATCTTGGTAGAGGCAACAAAGCAAAAGCGAGGCAGGATTGACATCTGCTCAACAGAGACGGATTCCCTGCGCTGACACAGTTCACAGTTACACGAGAAGCAATCTGAGCGGTCCGTCGACCGGAGACGTGTTTCCCAAGAGGTCGTTTAGCGAGTGAACAGCAGTGTGCGCGACTTTCAGGAGTGTGCCTGGAAAGTGCCAGAATCACCAGGAGCATCTGTGCAAAAGCTGCTGCCTCTGTGACCGCATTGAGGCACGTTCGCGTGTCTGCGAGTATATAGACGGCTCTTTCGCGTTCACTCCGAGGGAAACGGTCCGCTATTGCTTCTGTGCGCACAGACGCGATTCCCTTGTCTCTTGCGAACACAGGGAACTCTGTGCATCCAAATCTACAGGCTAAGGACGCGTCTGCATATGTTTTGGTGAACAATCGAGTGTGCGTGTTCTGACAGCTGCCTCTATGCAGACGTCTCCACAGAGCCACTTCTGAATGCCCCGCAGCCCAGGACTGAATGGATACACTAACAAGTGCACCGGTGTGAGCAACCACATATGCAGAAGGACGTCTTTCATCTCACAGAAGCGCGAACGTCTTGGCGTTCAAGCACATGGCAGAAACAAGGTGTGAACAGATGAGCTGCTGCTATTTTCTCCGTTCGGCATGCTTCGTTGTAGCTCTCTTGCCGGTCGCCGGCTTAGCGGCTTGCTTTGCGCGACTAGCTCTGGGGAGAGAAGGAGATAGCGCCGGAAACCTCGCCTTTTGCCTTCTTCGGCGCTGGAACCTGGTTGCTGCGCCTTCTCTTTGTCCATGTGCACACACACGATTCCTCAGCGAAAACCATGCAGAAACCTTTCCACGAGCACCCAGGGATGTGCACCCAGCACCACGTGCACGCACACGCAGCTAGAGAAAAGCACCTACCTTTTCACACACTGATGCCTAAGCAAACGCGTGGCCACACACACGCACACATCCGCAAGCGCGCCTACTCCCATCTATTGAGAGAAAGACGGACGAGCTCTTTGGTTGCTCTTCACAGGCTTGTCCCTGATCTATAGCTGAGGGCAAACACTTGTGTGCTTGTGGGAGAGCCTGTGTCTTTCCTGGAAGCGTTTGGGAGTTTTGCTCAGACGCGTGTTTCCTCAAGTTCAAGAATCAAGATCTAGGATACCTGCAGACAGGTGCCTGTTTGTGTGGAGACAGTCTGTTTGAAACTGTGTTCCTCAGCGCCCGCTCTTTCTCCCCGTCGCTCCACACGCCTGGGAGTCCCTTTCTTTCTCTCCACAAGCACGTGTGTTGACTTCGTCGCACATGTGCATCTGCACAAGCGTTGAGCTCAGCAGAGCGTGTCTCTTGACACTTGATGTGCGTTGGCTGTGTCTGCCTGCTCCAGTGAAGAGAGAAACGGGAAATCATCTTGGTAGAGGCAACAAAGCAAAAGCGAGGCAGGATTGACATCTGCTCAACAGAGACGGATTCCCTGCGCTGACACAGTTCACAGTTACACGAGAAGCAATCTGAGCGGTCCGTCGACCGGAGACGTGTTTCCCAAGAGGTCGTTTAGCGAGTGAACAGCAGTGTGCGCGACTTTCAGGAGTGTGCCTGGAAAGTGCCAGAATCACCAGGAGCATCTGTGCAAAAGCTGCTGCCTCTGTGACCGCATTGAGGCACGTTCGCGTGTCTGCGAGTATATAGACGGCTCTTTCGCGTTCACTCCGAGGGAAACGGTCCGCTATTGCTTCTGTGCGCACAGACGCGATTCCCTTGTCTCTTGCGAACACAGGGAACTCTGTGCATCCAAATCTACAGGCTAAGGACGCGTCTGCATATGTTTTGGTGAACAATCGAGTGTGCGTGTTCTGACAGCTGCCTCTATGCAGACGTCTCCACAGAGCCACTTCTGAATGCCCCGCAGCCCAGGACTGAATGGATACACTAACAAGTGCACCGGTGTGAGCAACCACATATGCAGAAGGACGTCTTTCATCTCACAGAAGCGCGAACGTCTTGGCGTTCAAGCACATGGCAGAAACAAGGTGTGAACAGATGAGCTGCTGCTATTTTCTCCGTTCGGCATGCTTCGTTGTAGCTCTCTTGCCGGTCGCCGGCTTAGCGGCTTGCTTTGCGCGACTAGCTCTGGGGAGAGAAGGAGATAGCGCCGGAAACCTCGCCTTTTGCCTTCTTCGGCGCTGGAACCTGGTTGCTGCGCCTTCTCTTTGTCCATGTGCACACACACGATTCCTCAGCGAAAACCATGCAGAAACCTTTCCACGAGCACCCAGGGATGTGCACCCAGCACCACGTGCACGCACACGCAGCTAGAGAAAAGCACCTACCTTTTCACACACTGATGCCTAAGCAAACGCGTGGCCACACACACGCACACATCCGCAAGCGCGCCTACTCCCATCTATTGAGGGAAAGACGGACGAGCTCTTTGGTTGCTCTTCACAGGCTTGTCCCTGATCTATAGCTGAGGGCAAACACTTGTGTGCTTGTGGGAGAGCCTGTGTCTTTCCTGGAAGCGTTTGGGAGTTTTGCTCAGACGCGTGTTTCCTCAAGTTCAAGAATCAAGATCTAGGATACCTGCAGACAGGTGCCTGTTTGTGTGGAGACAGTCTGTTTGAAACTGTGTTCCTCAGCGCCCGCTCTTTCTCCCCGTCGCTCCACACGCCTGGGAGTCCCTTTCTTTCTCTCCACAAGCACGTGTGTTGACTTCGTCGCACATGTGCATCTGCACAAGCGTTGAGCTCAGCAGAGCGTGTCTCTTGACACTTGATGTGCGTTGGCTGTGTCTGCCTGCTCCAGTGAAGAGAGAAACGGGAAATCATCTTGGTAGAGGCAACAAAGCAAAAGCGAGGCAGGATTGACATCTGCTCAACAGAGACGGATTCCCTGCGCTGACACAGTTCACAGTTACACGAGAAGCAATCTGAGCGGTCCGTCGACCGGAGACGTGTTTCCCAAGAGGTCGTTTAGCGAGTGAACAGCAGTGTGCGCGACTTTCAGGAGTGTGCCTGGAAAGTGCCAGAATCACCAGGAGCATCTGTGCAAAAGCTGCTGCCTCTGTGACCGCATTGAGGCACGTTCGCGTGTCTGCGAGTATATAGACGGCTCTTTCGCGTTCACTCCGAGGGAAACGGTCCGCTATTGCTTCTGTGCGCACAGACGCGATTCCCTTGTCTCTTGCGAACACAGGGAACTCTGTGCATCCAAATCTACAGGCTAAGGACGCGTCTGCATATGTTTTGGTGAACAATCGAGTGTGCGTGTTCTGACAGCTGCCTCTATGCAGACGTCTCCACAGAGCCACTTCTGAATGCCCCGCAGCCCAGGACTGAATGGATACACTAACAAGTGCACCGGTGTGAGCAACCACATATGCAGAAGGACGTCTTTCATCTCACAGAAGCGCGAACGTCTTGGCGTTCAAGCACATGGCAGAAACAAGGTGTGAACAGATGAGCTGCTGCTATTTTCTCCGTTCGGCATGCTTCGTTGTAGCTCTCTTGCCGGTCGCCGGCTTAGCGGCTTGCTTTGCGCGACTAGCTCTGGGGAGAGAAGGAGATAGCGCCGGAAACCTCGCCTTTTGCCTTCTTCGGCGCTGGAACCTGGTTGCTGCGCCTTCTCTTTGTCCATGTGCACACACACGATTCCTCAGCGAAAACCATGCAGAAACCTTTCCACGAGCACCCAGGGATGTGCACCCAGCACCACGTGCACGCACACGCAGCTAGAGAAAAGCACCTACCTTTTCACACACTGATGCCTAAGCAAACGCGTGGCCACACACACGCACACATCCGCAAGCGCGCCTACTCCCATCTATTGAGGGAAAGACGGACGAGCAACGTCCTGACAGGCTTGAGGGGAAAAACGTCCGTTGACGGTTGGCGTACTGCACGCCCGCCTACGGGGCTGCAGGGGAATCCACATTTGGAAGGTACCTGAAGATGTGTGCCTGTTCTTGGAGCTCCGCTAGTAGGGTAGCAAAGACACTCGTAGGCAGTACTGAATGCTGCTCCGTGCTACTTCTCCTCCGCTGGCAAATGCTTCAGTGTCGCCCGAGGAAAGACGTTTAACAATCGATCTCCAAGAGGAACGAAACACATGATGCCATAAGGCGAAAGAATAGCAGGGCATCTCTTCACAGGCTTGTCCCTGATCTATAGCTGAGGGCAAACACTTGTGTGCTTGTGGGAGAGCCTGTGTCTTTCCTGGAAGCGTTTGGGAGTTTTGCTCAGACGCGTGTTTCCTCAAGTTCAAGAATCAAGATCTAGGATACCTGCAGACAGGTGCCTGTTTGTGTGGAGACAGTCTGTTTGAAACTGTGTTCCTCAGCGCCCGCTCTTTCTCCCCGTCGCTCCACACGCCTGGGAGTCCCTTTCTTTCTCTCCACAAGCACGTGTGTTGACTTCGTCGCACATGTGCATCTGCACAAGCGTTGAGCTCAGCAGAGCGTGTCTCTTGACACTTGATGTGCGTTGGCTGTGTCTGCCTGCTCCAGTGAAGAGAGAAACGGGAAATCATCTTGGTAGAGGCAACAAAGCAAAAGCGAGGCAGGATTGACATCTGCTCAACAGAGACGGATTCCCTGCGCTGACACAGTTCACAGTTACACGAGAAGCAATCTGAGCGGTCCGTCGACCGGAGACGTGTTTCCCAAGAGGTCGTTTAGCGAGTGAACAGCAGTGTGCGCGACTTTCAGGAGTGTGCCTGGAAAGTGCCAGAATCACCAGGAGCATCTGTGCAAAAGCTGCTGCCTCTGTGACCGCATTGAGGCACGTTCGCGTGTCTGCGAGTATATAGACGGCTCTTTCGCGTTCACTCCGAGGGAAACGGTCCGCTATTGCTTCTGTGCGCACAGACGCGATTCCCTTGTCTCTTGCGAACACAGGGAACTCTGTGCATCCAAATCTACAGGCTAAGGACGCGTCTGCATATGTTTTGGTGAACAATCGAGTGTGCGTGTTCTGACAGCTGCCTCTATGCAGACGTCTCCACAGAGCCACTTCTGAATGCCCCGCAGCCCAGGACTGAATGGATACACTAACAAGTGCACCGGTGTGAGCAACCACATATGCAGAAGGACGTCTTTCATCTCACAGAAGCGCGAACGTCTTGGCGTTCAAGCACATGGCAGAAACAAGGTGTGAACAGATGAGCTGCTGCTATTTTCTCCGTTCGGCATGCTTCGTTGTAGCTCTCTTGCCGGTCGCCGGCTTAGCGGCTTGCTTTGCGCGACTAGCTCTGGGGAGAGAAGGAGATAGCGCCGGAAACCTCGCCTTTTGCCTTCTTCGGCGCTGGAACCTGGTTGCTGCGCCTTCTCTTTGTCCATGTGCACACACACGATTCCTCAGCGAAAACCATGCAGAAACCTTTCCACGAGCACCCAGGGATGTGCACCCAGCACCACGTGCACGCACACGCAGCTAGAGAAAAGCACCTACCTTTTCACACACTGATGCCTAAGCAAACGCGTGGCCACACACACGCACACATCCGCAAGCGCGCCTACTCCCATCTATTGAGGGAAAGACGGACGAGCAACGTCCTGACAGGCTTGAGGGGAAAAACGTCCGTTGACGGTTGGCGTACTGCACGCCCGCCTACGGGGCTGCAGGGGAATCCACATTTGGAAGGTACCTGAAGATGTGTGCCTGTTCTTGGAGCTCCGCTAGTAGGGTAGCAAAGACACTCGTAGGCAGTACTGAATGCTGCTCCGTGCTACTTCTCCTCCGCTGGCAAATGCTTCAGTGTCGCCCGAGGAAAGACGTTTAACAATCGATCTCCAAGAGGAACGAAACACATGATGCCATAAGGCGAAAGAATAGCAGGGCATCTCTTCACAGGCTTGTCCCTGATCTATAGCTGAGGGCAAACACTTGTGTGCTTGTGGGAGAGCCTGTGTCTTTCCTGGAAGCGTTTGGGAGTTTTGCTCAGACGCGTGTTTCCTCAAGTTCAAGAATCAAGATCTAGGATACCTGCAGACAGGTGCCTGTTTGTGTGGAGACAGTCTGTTTGAAACTGTGTTCCTCAGCGCCCGCTCTTTCTCCCCGTCGCTCCACACGCCTGGGAGTCCCTTTCTTTCTCTCCACAAGCACGTGTGTTGACTTCGTCGCACATGTGCATCTGCACAAGCGTTGAGCTCAGCAGAGCGTGTCTCTTGACACTTGATGTGCGTTGGCTGTGTCTGCCTGCTCCAGTGAAGAGAGAAACGGGAAATCATCTTGGTAGAGGCAACAAAGCAAAAGCGAGGCAGGATTGACATCTGCTCAACAGAGACGGATTCCCTGCGCTGACACAGTTCACAGTTACACGAGAAGCAATCTGAGCGGTCCGTCGACCGGAGACGTGTTTCCCAAGAGGTCGTTTAGCGAGTGAACAGCAGTGTGCGCGACTTTCAGGAGTGTGCCTGGAAAGTGCCAGAATCACCAGGAGCATCTGTGCAAAAGCTGCTGCCTCTGTGACCGCATTGAGGCACGTTCGCGTGTCTGCGAGTATATAGACGGCTCTTTCGCGTTCACTCCGAGGGAAACGGTCCGCTATTGCTTCTGTGCGCACAGACGCGATTCCCTTGTCTCTTGCGAACACAGGGAACTCTGTGCATCCAAATCTACAGGCTAAGGACGCGTCTGCATATGTTTTGGTGAACAATCGAGTGTGCGTGTTCTGACAGCTGCCTCTATGCAGACGTCTCCACAGAGCCACTTCTGAATGCCCCGCAGCCCAGGACTGAATGAATACACTAACAAGTGCACCGGTGTGAGCAACCACATATGCAGAAGGACGTCTTTCATCTCACAGAAGCGCGAACGTCTTGGCGTTCAAGCACATGGCAGAAACAAGGTGTGAACAGATGAGCTGCTGCTATTTTCTCCGTTCGGCATGCTTCGTTGTAGCTCTCTTGCCGGTCGCCGGCTTAGCGGCTTGCTTTGCGCGACTAGCTCTGGGGAGAGAAGGAGATAGCGCCGGAAACCTCGCCTTTTGCCTTCTTCGGCGCTGGAACCTGGTTGCTGCGCCTTCTCTTTGTCCATGTGCACACACACGATTCCTCAGCGAAAACCATGCAGAAACCTTTCCACGAGCACCCAGGGATGTGCACCCAGCACCACGTGCACGCACACGCAGCTAGAGAAAAGCACCTACCTTTTCACACACTGATGCCTAAGCAAACGCGTGGCCACACACACGCACACATCCGCAAGCGCGCCTACTCCCATCTATTGAGGGAAAGACGGACGAGCAACGTCCTGACAGGCTTGAGGGGAAAAACGTCCGTTGACGGTTGGCGTACTGCACGCCCGCCTACGGGGCTGCAGGGGAATCCACATTTGGAAGGTACCTGAAGATGTGTGCCTGTTCTTGGAGCTCCGCTAGTAGGGTAGCAAAGACACTCGTAGGCAGTACTGAATGCTGCTCCGTGCTACTTCTCCTCCGCTGGCAAATGCTTCAGTGTCGCCCGAGGAAAGACGTTTAACAATCGATCTCCAAGAGGAACGAAACACATGATGCCATAAGGCGAAAGAATAGCAGGGCATCTCTTCACAGGCTTGTCCCTGATCTATAGCTGAGGGCAAACACTTGTGTGCTTGTGGGAGAGCCTGTGTCTTTCCTGGAAGCGTTTGGGAGTTTTGCTCAGACGCGTGTTTCCTCAAGTTCAAGAATCAAGATCTAGGATACCTGCAGACAGGTGCCTGTTTGTGTGGAGACAGTCTGTTTGAAACTGTGTTCCTCAGCGCCCGCTCTTTCTCCCCGTCGCTCCACACGCCTGGGAGTCCCTTTCTTTCTCTCCACAAGCACGTGTGTTGACTTCGTCGCACATGTGCATCTGCACAAGCGTTGAGCTCAGCAGAGCGTGTCTCTTGACACTTGATGTGCGTTGGCTGTGTCTGCCTGCTCCAGTGAAGAGAGAAACGGGAAATCATCTTGGTAGAGGCAACAAAGCAAAAGCGAGGCAGGATTGACATCTGCTCAACAGAGACGGATTCCCTGCGCTGACACAGTTCACAGTTACACGAGAAGCAATCTGAGCGGTCCGTCGACCGGAGACGTGTTTCCCAAGAGGTCGTTTAGCGAGTGAACAGCAGTGTGCGCGACTTTCAGGAGTGTGCCTGGAAAGTGCCAGAATCACCAGGAGCATCTGTGCAAAAGCTGCTGCCTCTGTGACCGCATTGAGGCACGTTCGCGTGTCTGCGAGTATATAGACGGCTCTTTCGCGTTCACTCCGAGGGAAACGGTCCGCTATTGCTTCTGTGCGCACAGACGCGATTCCCTTGTCTCTTGCGAACACAGGGAACTCTGTGCATCCAAATCTACAGGCTAAGGACGCGTCTGCATATGTTTTGGTGAACAATCGAGTGTGCGTGTTCTGACAGCTGCCTCTATGCAGACGTCTCCACAGAGCCATTTCTGAATGCCCCGCAGCCCAGGACTGAATGGATACACTAACAAGTGCACCGGTGTGAGCAACCACATATGCAGAAGGACGTCTTTCATCTCACAGAAGCGCGAACGTCTTGGCGTTCAAGCACATGGCAGAAACAAGGTGTGAACAGATGAGCTGCTGCTATTTTCTCCGTTCGGCATGCTTCGTTGTAGCTCTCTTGCCGGTCGCCGGCTTAGCGGCTTGCTTTGCGCGACTAGCTCTGGGGAGAGAAGGAGATAGCGCCGGAAACCTCGCCTTTTGCCTTCTTCGGCGCTGGAACCTGGTTGCTGCGCCTTCTCTTTGTCCATGTGCACACACACGATTCCTCAGCGAAAACCATGCAGAAACCTTTCCACGAGCACCCAGGGATGTGCACCCAGCACCACGTGCACGCACACGCAGCTAGAGAAAAGCACCTACCTTTTCACACACTGATGCCTAAGCAAACGCGTGGCCACACACACGCACACATCCGCAAGCGCGCCTACTCCCATCTATTGAGGGAAAGACGGACGAGCTCTTTGGTTGCTCTTCACAGGCTTGTCCCTGATCTATAGCTGAGGGCAAACACTTGTGTGCTTGTGGGAGAGCCTGTGTCTTTCCTGGAAGCGTTTGGGAGTTTTGCTCAGACGCGTGTTTCCTCAAGTTCAAGAATCAAGATCTAGGATACCTGCAGACAGGTGCCTGTTTGTGTGGAGACAGTCTGTTTGAAACTGTGTTCCTCAGCGCCCGCTCTTTCTCCCCGTCGCTCCACACGCCTGGGAGTCCCTTTCTTTCTCTCCACAAGCACGTGTGTTGACTTCGTCGCACATGTGCATCTGCACAAGCGTTGAGCTCAGCAGAGCGTGTCTCTTGACACTTGATGTGCGTTGGCTGTGTCTGCCTGCTCCAGTGAAGAGAGAAACGGGAAATCATCTTGGTAGAGGCAACAAAGCAAAAGCGAGGCAGGATTGACATCTGCTCAACAGAGACGGATTCCCTGCGCTGACACAGTTCACAGTTACACGAGAAGCAATCTGAGCGGTCCGTCGACCGGAGACGTGTTTCCCAAGAGGTCGTTTAGCGAGTGAACAGCAGTGTGCGCGACTTTCAGGAGTGTGCCTGGAAAGTGCCAGAATCACCAGGAGCATCTGTGCAAAAGCTGCTGCCTCTGTGACCGCATTGAGGCACGTTCGCGTGTCTGCGAGTATATAGACGGCTCTTTCGCGTTCACTCCGAGGGAAACGGTCCGCTATTGCTTCTGTGCGCACAGACGCGATTCCCTTGTCTCTTGCGAACACAGGGAACTCTGTGCATCCAAATCTACAGGCTAAGGACGCGTCTGCATATGTTTTGGTGAACAATCGAGTGTGCGTGTTCTGACAGCTGCCTCTATGCAGACGTCTCCACAGAGCCACTTCTGAATGCCCCGCAGCCCAGGACTGAATGGATACACTAACAAGTGCACCGGTGTGAGCAACCACATATGCAGAAGGACGTCTTTCATCTCACAGAAGCGCGAACGTCTTGGCGTTCAAGCACATGGCAGAAACAAGGTGTGAACAGATGAGCTGCTGCTATTTTCTCCGTTCGGCATGCTTCGTTGTAGCTCTCTTGCCGGTCGCCGGCTTAGCGGCTTGCTTTGCGCGACTAGCTCTGGGGAGAGAAGGAGATAGCGCCGGAAACCTCGCCTTTTGCCTTCTTCGGCGCTGGAACCTGGTTGCTGCGCCTTCTCTTTGTCCATGTGCACACACACGATTCCTCAGCGAAAACCATGCAGAAACCTTTCCACGAGCACCCAGGGATGTGCACCCAGCACCACGTGCACGCACACGCAGCTAGAGAAAAGCACCTACCTTTTCACACACTGATGCCTAAGCAAACGCGTGGCCACACACACGCACACATCCGCAAGCGCGCCTACTCCCATCTATTGAGGGAAAGACGGACGAGCAACGTCCTGACAGGCTTGAGGGGAAAAACGTCCGTTGACGGTTGGCGTACTGCACGCCCGCCTACGGGGCTGCAGGGGAATCCACATTTGGAAGGTACCTGAAGATGTGTGCCTGTTCTTGGAGCTCCGCTAGTAGGGTAGCAAAGACACTCGTAGGCAGTACTGAATGCTGCTCCGTGCTACTTCTCCTCCGCTGGCAAATGCTTCACAGTCGCCCTAGGAAAGACGTTTAACAATCGATCTCCAAGAGGAACGAAACACATGATGCCATAAGGCGAAAGAATAGCAGGGCATCTCTTCACAGGCTTGTCCCTGATCTATAGCTGAGGGCAAACACTTGTGTGCTTGTGGGAGAGCCTGTGTCTTTCCTGGAAGCGTTTGGGAGTTTTGCTCAGACGCGTGTTTCCTCAAGTTCAAGAATCAAGATCTAGGATACCTGCAGACAGGTGCCTGTTTGTGTGGAGACAGTCTGTTTGAAACTGTGTTCCTCAGCGCCCGCTCTTTCTCCCCGTCGCTCCACACGCCTGGGAGTCCCTTTCTTTCTCTCCACAAGCACGTGTGTTGACTTCGTCGCACATGTGCATCTGCACAAGCGTTGAGCTCAGCAGAGCGTGTCTCTTGACACTTGATGTGCGTTGGCTGTGTCTGCCTGCTCCAGTGAAGAGAGAAACGGGAAATCATCTTGGTAGAGGCAACAAAGCAAAAGCGAGGCAGGATTGACATCTGCTCAACAGAGACGGATTCCCTGCGCTGACACAGTTCACAGTTACACGAGAAGCAATCTGAGCGGTCCGTCGACCGGAGACGTGTTTCCCAAGAGGTCGTTTAGCGAGTGAACAGCAGTGTGCGCGACTTTCAGGAGTGTGCCTGGAAAGTGCCAGAATCACCAGGAGCATCTGTGCAAAAGCTGCTGCCTCTGTGACCGCATTGAGGCACGTTCGCGTGTCTGCGAGTATATAGACGGCTCTTTCGCGTTCACTCCGAGGGAAACGGTCCGCTATTGCTTCTGTGCGCACAGACGCGATTCCCTTGTCTCTTGCGAACACAGGGAACTCTGTGCATCCAAATCTACAGGCTAAGGACGCGTCTGCATATGTTTTGGTGAACAATCGAGTGTGCGTGTTCTGACAGCTGCCTCTATGCAGACGTCTCCACAGAGCCACTTCTGAATGCCCCGCAGCCCAGGACTGAATGGATACACTAACAAGTGCACCGGTGTGAGCAACCACATATGCAGAAGGACGTCTTTCATCTCACAGAAGCGCGAACGTCTTGGCGTTCAAGCACATGGCAGAAACAAGGTGTGAACAGATGAGCTGCTGCTATTTTCTCCGTTCGGCATGCTTCGTTGTAGCTCTCTTGCCGGTCGCCGGCTTAGCGGCTTGCTTTGCGCGACTAGCTCTGGGGAGAGAAGGAGATAGCGCCGGAAACCTCGCCTTTTGCCTTCTTCGGCGCTGGAACCTGGTTGCTGCGCCTTCTCTTTGTCCATGTGCACACACACGATTCCTCAGCGAAAACCATGCAGAAACCTTTCCACGAGCACCCAGGGATGTGCACCCAGCACCACGTGCACGCACACGCAGCTAGAGAAAAGCACCTACCTTTTCACACACTGATGCCTAAGCAAACGCGTGGCCACACACACGCACACATCCGCAAGCGCGCCTACTCCCATCTATTGAGGGAAAGACGGACGAGCAACGTCCTGACAGGCTTGAGGGGAAAAACGTCCGTTGACGGTTGGCGTACTGCACGCCCGCCTACGGGGCTGCAGGGGAATCCACATTTGGAAGGTACCTGAAGATGTGTGCCTGTTCTTGGAGCTCCGCTAGTAGGGTAGCAAAGACACTCGTAGGCAGTACTGAATGCTGCTCCGTGCTACTTCTCCTCCGCTGGCAAATGCTTCAGTGTCGCCCGAGGAAAGACGTTTAACAATCGATCTCCAAGAGGAACGAAACACATGATGCCATAAGGCGAAAGAATAGCAGGGCATCTCTTCACAGGCTTGTCCCTGATCTATAGCTGAGGGCAAACACTTGTGTGCTTGTGGGAGAGCCTGTGTCTTTCCTGGAAGCGTTTGGGAGTTTTGCTCAGACGCGTGTTTCCTCAAGTTCAAGAATCAAGATCTAGGATACCTGCAGACAGGTGCCTGTTTGTGTGGAGACAGTCTGTTTGAAACTGTGTTCCTCAGCGCCCGCTCTTTCTCCCCGTCGCTCCACACGCCTGGGAGTCCCTTTCTTTCTCTCCACAAGCACGTGTGTTGACTTCGTCGCACATGTGCATCTGCACAAGCGTTGAGCTCAGCAGAGCGTGTCTCTTGACACTTGATGTGCGTTGGCTGTGTCTGCCTGCTCCAGTGAAGAGAGAAACGGGAAATCATCTTGGTAGAGGCAACAAAGCAAAAGCGAGGCAGGATTGACATCTGCTCAACAGAGACGGATTCCCTGCGCTGACACAGTTCACAGTTACACGAGAAGCAATCTGAGCGGTCCGTCGACCGGAGACGTGTTTCCCAAGAGGTCGTTTAGCGAGTGAACAGCAGTGTGCGCGACTTTCAGGAGTGTGCCTGGAAAGTGCCAGAATCACCAGGAGCATCTGTGCAAAAGCTGCTGCCTCTGTGACCGCATTGAGGCACGTTCGCGTGTCTGCGAGTATATAGACGGCTCTTTCGCGTTCACTCCGAGGGAAACGGTCCGCTATTGCTTCTGTGCGCACAGACGCGATTCCCTTGTCTCTTGCGAACACAGGGAACTCTGTGCATCCAAATCTACAGGCTAAGGACGCGTCTGCATATGTTTTGGTGAACAATCGAGTGTGCGTGTTCTGACAGCTGCCTCTATGCAGACGTCTCCACAGAGCCACTTCTGAATGCCCCGCAGCCCAGGACTGAATGAATACACTAACAAGTGCACCGGTGTGAGCAACCACATATGCAGAAGGACGTCTTTCATCTCACAGAAGCGCGAACATCTTGGCGTTCAAGCACATGGCAGAAACAAGGTGTGAACAGATGAGCTGCTGCTATTTTCTCCGTTCGGCATGCTTCGTTGTAGCTCTCTTGCCGGTCGCCGGCTTAGCGGCTTGCTTTGCGCGACTAGCTCTGGGGAGAGAAGGAGATAGCGCCGGAAACCTCGCCTTTTGCCTTCTTCGGCGCTGGAACCTGGTTGCTGCGCCTTCTCTTTGTCCATGTGCACACACACGATTCCTCAGCGAAAACCATGCAGAAACCTTTCCACGAGCACCCAGGGATGTGCACCCAGCACCACGTGCACGCACACGCAGCTAGAGAAAAGCACCTACCTTTTCACACACTGATGCCTAAGCAAACGCGTGGCCACACACACGCACACATCCGCAAGCGCGCCTACTCCCATCTATTGAGGGAAAGACGGACGAGCAACGTCCTGACAGGCTTGAGGGGAAAAACGTCCGTTGACGGTTGGCGTACTGCACGCCCGCCTACGGGGCTGCAGGGGAATCCACATTTGGAAGGTACCTGAAGATGTGTGCCTGTTCTTGGAGCTCCGCTAGTAGGGTAGCAAAGACACTCGTAGGCAGTACTGAATGCTGCTCCGTGCTACTTCTCCTCCGCTGGCAAATGCTTCAGTGTCGCCCGAGGAAAGACGTTTAACAATCGATCTCCAAGAGGAACGAAACACATGATGCCATAAGGCGAAAGAATAGCAGGGCATCTCTTCACAGGCTTGTCCCTGATCTATAGCTGAGGGCAAACACTTGTGTGCTTGTGGGAGAGCCTGTGTCTTTCCTGGAAGCGTTTGGGAGTTTTGCTCAGACGCGTGTTTCCTCAAGTTCAAGAATCAAGATCTAGGATACCTGCAGACAGGTGCCTGTTTGTGTGGAGACAGTCTGTTTGAAACTGTGTTCCTCAGCGCCCGCTCTTTCTCCCCGTCGCTCCACACGCCTGGGAGTCCCTTTCTTTCTCTCCACAAGCACGTGTGTTGACTTCGTCGCACATGTGCATCTGCACAAGCGTTGAGCTCAGCAGAGCGTGTCTCTTGACACTTGATGTGCGTTGGCTGTGTCTGCCTGCTCCAGTGAAGAGAGAAACGGGAAATCATCTTGGTAGAGGCAACAAAGCAAAAGCGAGGCAGGATTGACATCTGCTCAACAGAGACGGATTCCCTGCGCTGACACAGTTCACAGTTACACGAGAAGCAATCTGAGCGGTCCGTCGACCGGAGACGTGTTTCCCAAGAGGTCGTTTAGCGAGTGAACAGCAGTGTGCGCGACTTTCAGGAGTGTGCCTGGAAAGTGCCAGAATCACCAGGAGCATCTGTGCAAAAGCTGCTGCCTCTGTGACCGCATTGAGGCACGTTCGCGTGTCTGCGAGTATATAGACGGCTCTTTCGCGTTCACTCCGAGGGAAACGGTCCGCTATTGCTTCTGTGCGCACAGACGCGATTCCCTTGTCTCTTGCAAACACAGGGAACTCTGTGCATCCAAATCTACAGGCTAAGGACGCGTCTGCATATGTTTTGGTGAACAATCGAGTGTGCGTGTTCTGACAGCTGCCTCTATGCAGACGTCTCCACAGAGCCATTTCTGAATGCCCCGCAGCCCAGGACTGAATGGATACACTAACAAGTGCACCGGTGTGAGCAACCACATATGCAGAAGGACGTCTTTCATCTCACAGAAGCGCGAACGTCTTGGCGTTCAAGCACATGGCAGAAACAAGGTGTGAACAGATGAGCTGCTGCTATTTTCTCCGTTCGGCATGCTTCGTTGTAGCTCTCTTGCCGGTCGCCGGCTTAGCGGCTTGCTTTGCGCGACTAGCTCTGGGGAGAGAAGGAGATAGCGCCGGAAACCTCGCCTTTTGCCTTCTTCGGCGCTGGAACCTGGTTGCTGCGCCTTCTCTTTGTCCATGTGCACACACACGATTCCTCAGCGAAAACCATGCAGAAACCTTTCCACGAGCACCCAGGGATGTGCACCCAGCACCACGTGCACGCACACGCAGCTAGAGAAAAGCACCTACCTTTTCACACACTGATGCCTAAGCAAACGCGTGGCCACACACACGCACACATCCGCAAGCGCGCCTACTCCCATCTATTGAGGGAAAGACGGACGAGCTCTTTGGTTGCTCTTCACAGGCTTGTCCCTGATCTATAGCTGAGGGCAAACACTTGTGTGCTTGTGGGAGAGCCTGTGTCTTTCCTGGAAGCGTTTGGGAGTTTTGCTCAGACGCGTGTTTCCTCAAGTTCAAGAATCAAGATCTAGGATACCTGCAGACAGGTGCCTGTTTGTGTGGAGACAGTCTGTTTGAAACTGTGTTCCTCAGCGCCCGCTCTTTCTCCCCGTCGCTCCACACGCCTGGGAGTCCCTTTCTTTCTCTCCACAAGCACGTGTGTTGACTTCGTCGCACATGTGCATCTGCACAAGCGTTGAGCTCAGCAGAGCGTGTCTCTTGACACTTGATGTGCGTTGGCTGTGTCTGCCTGCTCCAGTGAAGAGAGAAACGGGAAATCATCTTGGTAGAGGCAACAAAGCAAAAGCGAGGCAGGATTGACATCTGCTCAACAGAGACGGATTCCCTGCGCTGACACAGTTCACAGTTACACGAGAAGCAATCTGAGCGGTCCGTCGACCGGAGACGTGTTTCCCAAGAGGTCGTTTAGCGAGTGAACAGCAGTGTGCGCGACTTTCAGGAGTGTGCCTGGAAAGTGCCAGAATCACCAGGAGCATCTGTGCAAAAGCTGCTGCCTCTGTGACCGCATTGAGGCACGTTCGCGTGTCTGCGAGTATATAGACGGCTCTTTCGCGTTCACTCCGAGGGAAACGGTCCGCTATTGCTTCTGTGCGCACAGACGCGATTCCCTTGTCTCTTGCGAACACAGGGAACTCTGTGCATCCAAATCTACAGGCTAAGGACGCGTCTGCATATGTTTTGGTGAACAATCGAGTGTGCGTGTTCTGACAGCTGCCTCTATGCAGACGTCTCCACAGAGCCACTTCTGAATGCCCCGCAGCCCAGGACTGAATGGATACACTAACAAGTGCACCGGTGTGAGCAACCACATATGCAGAAGGACGTCTTTCATCTCACAGAAGCGCGAACGTCTTGGCGTTCAAGCACATGGCAGAAACAAGGTGTGAACAGATGAGCTGCTGCTATTTTCTCCGTTCGGCATGCTTCGTTGTAGCTCTCTTGCCGGTCGCCGGCTTAGCGGCTTGCTTTGCGCGACTAGCTCTGGGGAGAGAAGGAGATAGCGCCGGAAACCTCGCCTTTTGCCTTCTTCGGCGCTGGAACCTGGTTGCTGCGCCTTCTCTTTGTCCATGTGCACACACACGATTCCTCAGCGAAAACCATGCAGAAACCTTTCCACGAGCACCCAGGGATGTGCACCCAGCACCACGTGCACGCACACGCAGCTAGAGAAAAGCACCTACCTTTTCACACACTGATGCCTAAGCAAACGCGTGGCCACACACACGCACACATCCGCAAGCGCGCCTACTCCCATCTATTGAGGGAAAGACGGACGAGCAACGTCCTGACAGGCTTGAGGGGAAAAACGTCCGTTGACGGTTGGCGTACTGCACGCCCGCCTACGGGGCTGCAGGGGAATCCACATTTGGAAGGTACCTGAAGATGTGTGCCTGTTCTTGGAGCTCCGCTAGTAGGGTAGCAAAGACACTCGTAGGCAGTACTGAATGCTGCTCCGTGCTACTTCTCCTCCGCTGGCAAATGCTTCAGTGTCGCCCGAGGAAAGACGTTTAACAATCGATCTCCAAGAGGAACGAAACACATGATGCCATAAGGCGAAAGAATAGCAGGGCATCTCTTCACAGGCTTGTCCCTGATCTATAGCTGAGGGCAAACACTTGTGTGCTTGTGGGAGAGCCTGTGTCTTTCCTGGAAGCGTTTGGGAGTTTTGCTCAGACGCGTGTTTCCTCAAGTTCAAGAATCAAGATCTAGGATACCTGCAGACAGGTGCCTGTTTGTGTGGAGACAGTCTGTTTGAAACTGTGTTCCTCAGCGCCCGCTCTTTCTCCCCGTCGCTCCACACGCCTGGGAGTCCCTTTCTTTCTCTCCACAAGCACGTGTGTTGACTTCGTCGCACATGTGCATCTGCACAAGCGTTGAGCTCAGCAGAGCGTGTCTCTTGACACTTGATGTGCGTTGGCTGTGTCTGCCTGCTCCAGTGAAGAGAGAAACGGGAAATCATCTTGGTAGAGGCAACAAAGCAAAAGCGAGGCAGGATTGACATCTGCTCAACAGAGACGGATTCCCTGCGCTGACACAGTTCACAGTTACACGAGAAGCAATCTGAGCGGTCCGTCGACCGGAGACGTGTTTCCCAAGAGGTCGTTTAGCGAGTGAACAGCAGTGTGCGCGACTTTCAGGAGTGTGCCTGGAAAGTGCCAGAATCACCAGGAGCATCTGTGCAAAAGCTGCTGCCTCTGTGACCGCATTGAGGCACGTTCCCGTGTCTGCGAGTATATAGACGGCTCTTTCGCGTTCACTCCGAGGGAAACGGTCCGCTATTGCTTCTGTGCGTACAGACGCGATTCCCTTGTCTCTTGCGAACACAGGGAACTCTGTGCATCCAAATCTACAGGGTAAGGACGCGTCTGCATATGTTTTGGTGAACAATCGAGTGTGCGTGTTCTGACAGCTGCCTCTATGCAGACGTCTCCACAGAGCCACTTCTGAATGCCCCGCAGCCCAGGACTGAATGGATACACTAACAAGTGCACCGGTGTGAGCAACCACATATGCAGAAGGACGTCTTTCATCTCACAGAAGCGCGAACGTCTTGGCGTTCAAGCACATGGCAGAAACAAGGTGTGAACAGATGAGCTGCTGCTATTTTCTCCGTTCGGCATGCTTCGTTGTAGCTCTCTTGCCGGTCGCCGGCTTAGCGGCTTGCTTTGCGCGACTAGCTCTGGGGAGAGAAGGAGATAGCGCCGGAAACCTCGCCTTTTGCCTTCTTCGGCGCTGGAACCTGGTTGCTGCGCCTTCTCTTTGTCCATGTGCACACACACGATTCCTCAGCGAAAACCATGCAGAAACCTTTCCACGAGCACCCAGGGATGTGCACCCAGCACCACGTGCACGCACACGCAGCTAGAGAAAAGCACCTACCTTTTCACACACTGATGCCTAAGCAAACGCGTGGCCACACACACGCACACATCCGCAAGCGCGCCTACTCCCATCTATTGAGGGAAAGACGGACGAGCAACGTCCTGACAGGCTTGAGGGGAAAAACGTCCGTTGACGGTTGGCGTACTGCACGCCCGCCTACGGGGCTGCAGGGGAATCCACATTTGGAAGGTACCTGAAGATGTGTGCCTGTTCTTGGAGCTCCGCTAGTAGGGTAGCAAAGACACTCGTAGGCAGTACTGAATGCTGCTCCGTGCTACTTCTCCTCCGCTGGCAAATGCTTCACAGTCGCCCTAGGAAAGACGTTTAACAATCGATCTCCAAGAGGAACGAAACACATGATGCCATAAGGCGAAAGAATAGCAGGGCATCTCTTCACAGGCTTGTCCCTGATCTATAGCTGAGGGCAAACACTTGTGTGCTTGTGGGAGAGCCTGTGTCTTTCCTGGAAGCGTTTGGGAGTTTTGCTCAGACGCGTGTTTCCTCAAGTTCAAGAATCAAGATCTAGGATACCTGCAGACAGGTGCCTGTTTGTGTGGAGACAGTCTGTTTGAAACTGTGTTCCTCAGCGCCCGCTCTTTCTCCCCGTCGCTCCACACGCCTGGGAGTCCCTTTCTTTCTCTCCACAAGCACGTGTGTTGACTTCGTCGCACATGTGCATCTGCACAAGCGTTGAGCTCAGCAGAGCGTGTCTCTTGACACTTGATGTGCGTTGGCTGTGTCTGCCTGCTCCAGTGAAGAGAGAAACGGGAAATCATCTTGGTAGAGGCAACAAAGCAAAAGCGAGGCAGGATTGACATCTGCTCAACAGAGACGGATTCCCTGCGCTGACACAGTTCACAGTTACACGAGAAGCAATCTGAGCGGTCCGTCGACCGGAGACGTGTTTCCCAAGAGGTCGTTTAGCGAGTGAACAGCAGTGTGCGCGACTTTCAGGAGTGTGCCTGGAAAGTGCCAGAATCACCAGGAGCATCTGTGCAAAAGCTGCTGCCTCTGTGACCGCATTGAGGCACGTTCCCGTGTCTGCGAGTATATAGACGGCTCTTTCGCGTTCACTCCGAGGGAAACGGTCCGCTATTGCTTCTGTGCGTACAGACGCGATTCCCTTGTCTCTTGCGAACACAGGGAACTCTGTGCATCCAAATCTACAGGGTAAGGACGCGTCTGCATATGTTTTGGTGAACAATCGAGTGTGCGTGTTCTGACAGCTGCCTCTATGCAGACGTCTCCACAGAGCCACTTCTGAATGCCCCGCAGCCCAGGACTGAATGGATACACTAACAAGTGCACCGGTGTGAGCAACCACATATGCAGAAGGACGTCTTTCATCTCACAGAAGCGCGAACGTCTTGGCGTTCAAGCACATGGCAGAAACAAGGTGTGAACAGATGAGCTGCTGCTATTTTCTCCGTTCGGCATGCTTCGTTGTAGCTCTCTTGCCGGTCGCCGGCTTAGCGGCTTGCTTTGCGCGACTAGCTCTGGGGAGAGAAGGAGATAGCGCCGGAAACCTCGCCTTTTGCCTTCTTCGGCGCTGGAACCTGGTTGCTGCGCCTTCTCTTTGTCCATGTGCACACACACGATTCCTCAGCGAAAACCATGCAGAAACCTTTCCACGAGCACCCAGGGATGTGCACCCAGCACCACGTGCACGCACACGCAGCTAGAGAAAAGCACCTACCTTTTCACACACTGATGCCTAAGCAAACGCGTGGCCACACACACGCACACATCCGCAAGCGCGCCTACTCCCATCTATTGAGGGAAAGACGGACGAGCTCTTTGGTTGCTCTTCACAGGCTTGTCCCTGATCTATAGCTGAGGGCAAACACTTGTGTGCTTGTGGGAGAGCCTGTGTCTTTCCTGGAAGCGTTTGGGAGTTTTGCTCAGACGCGTGTTTCCTCAAGTTCAAGAATCAAGATCTAGGATACCTGCAGACAGGTGCCTGTTTGTGTGGAGACAGTCTGTTTGAAACTGTGTTCCTCAGCGCCCGCTCTTTCTCCCCGTCGCTCCACACGCCTGGGAGTCCCTTTCTTTCTCTCCACAAGCACGTGTGTTGACTTCGTCGCACATGTGCATCTGCACAAGCGTTGAGCTCAGCAGAGCGTGTCTCTTGACACTTGATGTGCGTTGGCTGTGTCTGCCTGCTCCAGTGAAGAGAGAAACGGGAAATCATCTTGGTAGAGGCAACAAAGCAAAAGCGAGGCAGGATTGACATCTGCTCAACAGAGACGGATTCCCTGCGCTGACACAGTTCACAGTTACACGAGAAGCAATCTGAGCGGTCCGTCGACCGGAGACGTGTTTCCCAAGAGGTCGTTTAGCGAGTGAACAGCAGTGTGCGCGACTTTCAGGAGTGTGCCTGGAAAGTGCCAGAATCACCAGGAGCATCTGTGCAAAAGCTGCTGCCTCTGTGACCGCATTGAGGCACGTTCGCGTGTCTGCGAGTATATAGACGGCTCTTTCGCGTTCACTCCGAGGGAAACGGTCCGCTATTGCTTCTGTGCGCACAGACGCGATTCCCTTGTCTCTTGCGAACACAGGGAACTCTGTGCATCCAAATCTACAGGCTAAGGACGCGTCTGCATATGTTTTGGTGAACAATCGAGTGTGCGTGTTCTGACAGCTGCCTCTATGCAGACGTCTCCACAGAGCCACTTCTGAATGCCCCGCAGCCCAGGACTGAATGGATACACTAACAAGTGCACCGGTGTGAGCAACCACATATGCAGAAGGACGTCTTTCATCTCACAGAAGCGCGAACGTCTTGGCGTTCAAGCACATGGCAGAAACAAGGTGTGAACAGATGAGCTGCTGCTATTTTCTCCGTTCGGCATGCTTCGTTGTAGCTCTCTTGCCGGTCGCCGGCTTAGCGGCTTGCTTTGCGCGACTAGCTCTGGGGAGAGAAGGAGATAGCGCCGGAAACCTCGCCTTTTGCCTTCTTCGGCGCTGGAACCTGGTTGCTGCGCCTTCTCTTTGTCCATGTGCACACACACGATTCCTCAGCGAAAACCATGCAGAAACCTTTCCACGAGCACCCAGGGATGTGCACCCAGCACCACGTGCACGCACACGCAGCTAGAGAAAAGCACCTACCTTTTCACACACTGATGCCTAAGCAAACGCGTGGCCACACACACGCACACATCCGCAAGCGCGCCTACTCCCATCTATTGAGGGAAAGACGGACGAGCTCTTTGGTTGCTCTTCACAGGCTTGTCCCTGATCTATAGCTGAGGGCAAACACTTGTGTGCTTGTGGGAGAGCCTGTGTCTTTCCTGGAAGCGTTTGGGAGTTTTGCTCAGACGCGTGTTTCCTCAAGTTCAAGAATCAAGATCTAGGATACCTGCAGACAGGTGCCTGTTTGTGTGGAGACAGTCTGTTTGAAACTGTGTTCCTCAGCGCCCGCTCTTTCTCCCCGTCGCTCCACACGCCTGGGAGTCCCTTTCTTTCTCTCCACAAGCACGTGTGTTGACTTCGTCGCACATGTGCATCTGCACAAGCGTTGAGCTCAGCAGAGCGTGTCTCTTGACACTTGATGTGCGTTGGCTGTGTCTGCCTGCTCCAGTGAAGAGAGAAACGGGAAATCATCTTGGTAGAGGCAACAAAGCAAAAGCGAGGCAGGATTGACATCTGCTCAACAGAGACGGATTCCCTGCGCTGACACAGTTCACAGTTACACGAGAAGCAATCTGAGCGGTCCGTCGACCGGAGACGTGTTTCCCAAGAGGTCGTTTAGCGAGTGAACAGCAGTGTGCGCGACTTTCAGGAGTGTGCCTGGAAAGTGCCAGAATCACCAGGAGCATCTGTGCAAAAGCTGCTGCCTCTGTGACCGCATTGAGGCACGTTCGCGTGTCTGCGAGTATATAGACGGCTCTTTCGCGTTCACTCCGACGGAAACGGTCCGCTATTGCTTCTGTGCGCACAGACGCGATTCCCTTGTCTCTTGCGAACACAGGGAACTCTGTGCATCCAAATCTACAGGCTAAGGACGCGTCTGCATATGTTTTGGTGAACAATCGAGTGTGCGTGTTCTGACAGCTGCCTCTATGCAGACGTCTCCACAGAGCCACTTCTGAATGCCCCGCAGCCCAGGACTGAATGGATACACTAACAAGTGCACCGGTGTGAGCAACCACATATGCAGAAGGACGTCTTTCATCTCACAGAAGCGCGAACGTCTTGGCGTTCAAGCACATGGCAGAAACAAGGTGTGAACAGATGAGCTGCTGCTATTTTCTCCGTTCGGCATGCTTCGTTGTAGCTCTCTTGCCGGTCGCCGGCTTAGCGGCTTGCTTTGCGCGACTAGCTCTGGGGAGAGAAGGAGATAGCGCCGGAAACCTCGCCTTTTGCCTTCTTCGGCGCTGGAACCTGGTTGCTGCGCCTTCTCTTTGTCCATGTGCACACACACGATTCCTCAGCGAAAACCATGCAGAAACCTTTCCACGAGCACCCAGGGATGTGCACCCAGCACCACGTGCACGCACACGCAGCTAGAGAAAAGCACCTACCTTTTCACACACTGATGCCTAAGCAAACGCGTGGCCACACACACGCACACATCCGCAAGCGCGCCTACTCCCATCTATTGAGGGAAAGACGGACGAGCTCTTTGGTTGCTCTTCACAGGCTTGTCCCTGATCTATAGCTGAGGGCAAACACTTGTGTGCTTGTGGGAGAGCCTGTGTCTTTCCTGGAAGCGTTTGGGAGTTTTGCTCAGACGCGTGTTTCCTCAAGTTCAAGAATCAAGATCTAGGATACCTGCAGACAGGTGCCTGTTTGTGTGGAGACAGTCTGTTTGAAACTGTGTTCCTCAGCGCCCGCTCTTTCTCCCCGTCGCTCCACACGCCTGGGAGTCCCTTTCTTTCTCTCCACAAGCACGTGTGTTGACTTCGTCGCACATGTGCATCTGCACAAGCGTTGAGCTCAGCAGAGCGTGTCTCTTGACACTTGATGTGCGTTGGCTGTGTCTGCCTGCTCCAGTGAAGAGAGAAACGTGAAATCATCTTGGTAGAGGCAACAAAGCAAAAGCGAGGCAGGATTGACATCTGCTCAACAGAGACGGATTCCCTGCGCTGACACAGTTCACAGTTACACGAGAAGCAATCTGAGCGGTCCGTCGACCGGAGACGTGTTTCCCAAGAGGTCGTTTAGCGAGTGAACAGCAGTGTGCGCGACTTTCAGGAGTGTGCCTGGAAAGTGCCAGAATCACCAGGAGCATCTGTGCAAAAGCTGCTGCCTCTGTGACCGCATTGAGGCACGTTCGCGTGTCTGCGAGTATATAGACGGCTCTTTCGCGTTCACTCCGAGGGAAACGGTCCGCTATTGCTTCTGTGCGCACAGACGCGATTCCCTTGTCTCTTGCGAACACAGGGAACTCTGTGCATCCAAATCTACAGGCTAAGGACGCGTCTGCATATGTTTTGGTGAACAATCGAGTGTGCGTGTTCTGACAGCTGCCTCTATGCAGACGTCTCCACAGAGCCACTTCTGAATGCCCCGCAGCCCAGGACTGAATGGATACACTAACAAGTGCACCGGTGTGAGCAACCACATATGCAGAAGGACGTCTTTCATCTCACAGAAGCGCGAACGTCTTGGCGTTCAAGCACATGGCAGAAACAAGGTGTGAACAGATGAGCTGCTGCTATTTTCTCCGTTCGGCATGCTTCGTTGTAGCTCTCTTGCCGGTCGCCGGCTTAGCGGCTTGCTTTGCGCGACTAGCTCTGGGGAGAGAAGGAGATAGCGCCGGAAACCTCGCCTTTTGCCTTCTTCGGCGCTGGAACCTGGTTGCTGCGCCTTCTCTTTGTCCATGTGCACACACACGATTCCTCAGCGAAAACCATGCAGAAACCTTTCCACGAGCACCCAGGGATGTGCACCCAGCACCACGTGCACGCACACGCAGCTAGAGAAAAGCACCTACCTTTTCACACACTGATGCCTAAGCAAACGCGTGGCCACACACACGCACACATCCGCAAGCGCGCCTACTCCCATCTATTGAGGGAAAGACGGACGAGCAACGTCCTGACAGGCTTGAGGGGAAAAACGTCCGTTGACGGTTGGCGTACTGCACGCCCGCCTACGGGGCTGCAGGGGAATCCACATTTGGAAGGTACCTGAAGATGTGCGCCTGATCTTGGAGCTCCGCTAGTAGGGTAGCAAAGACACTCGTAGGCAGTACTGAATGCTGCTCCGTGCTACTTCTCCTCCGCTGGCAAATGCTTCACAGTCGCCCTAGGAAAGACGTTTAACAATCGATCTCCAAGAGGAACGAAACACATGATGCCATAAGGCGAAAGAATAGCAGGGCATCTCTTCACAGGCTTGTCCCTGATCTATAGCTGAGGGCAAACACTTGTGTGCTTGTGGGAGAGCCTGTGTCTTTCCTGGAAGCGTTTGGGAGTTTTGCTCAGACGCGTGTTTCCTCAAGTTCAAGAATCAAGATCTAGGATACCTGCAGACAGGTGCCTGTTTGTGTGGAGACAGTCTGTTTGAAACTGTGTTCCTCAGCGCCCGCTCTTTCTCCCCGTCGCTCCACACGCCTGGGAGTCCCTTTCTTTCTCTCCACAAGCACGTGTGTTGACTTCGTCGCACATGTGCATCTGCACAAGCGTTGAGCTCAGCAGAGCGTGTCTCTTGACACTTGATGTGCGTTGGCTGTGTCTGCCTGCTCCAGTGAAGAGAGAAACGGGAAATCATCTTGGTAGAGGCAACAAAGCAAAAGCGAGGCAGGATTGACATCTGCTCAACAGAGACGGATTCCCTGCGCTGACACAGTTCACAGTTACACGAGAAGCAATCTGAGCGGTCCGTCGACCGGAGACGTGTTTCCCAAGAGGTCGTTTAGCGAGTGAACAGCAGTGTGCGCGACTTTCAGGAGTGTGCCTGGAAAGTGCCAGAATCACCAGGAGCATCTGTGCAAAAGCTGCTGCCTCTGTGACCGCATTGAGGCACGTTCGCGTGTCTGCGAGTATATAGACGGCTCTTTCGCGTTCACTCCGAGGGAAACGGTCCGCTATTGCTTCTGTGCGCACAGACGCGATTCCCTTGTCTCTTGCGAACACAGGGAACTCTGTGCATCCAAATCTACAGGCTAAGGACGCGTCTGCATATGTTTTGGTGAACAATCGAGTGTGCGTGTTCTGACAGCTGCCTCTATGCAGACGTCTCCACAGAGCCACTTCTGAATGCCCCGCAGCCCAGGACTGAATGGATACACTAACAAGTGCACCGGTGTGAGCAACCACATATGCAGAAGGACGTCTTTCATCTCACAGAAGCGCGAACGTCTTGGCGTTCAAGCACATGGCAGAAACAAGGTGTGAACAGATGAGCTGCTGCTATTTTCTCCGTTCGGCATGCTTCGTTGTAGCTCTCTTGCCGGTCGCCGGCTTAGCGGCTTGCTTTGCGCGACTAGCTCTGGGGAGAGAAGGAGATAGCGCCGGAAACCTCGCCTTTTGCCTTCTTCGGCGCTGGAACCTGGTTGCTGCGCCTTCTCTTTGTCCATGTGCACACACACGATTCCTCAGCGAAAACCATGCAGAAACCTTTCCACGAGCACCCAGGGATGTGCACCCAGCACCACGTGCACGCACACGCAGCTAGAGAAAAGCACCTACCTTTTCACACACTGATGCCTAAGCAAACGCGTGGCCACACACACGCACACATCCGCAAGCGCGCCTACTCCCATCTATTGAGGGAAAGACGGACGAGCAACGTCCTGACAGGCTTGAGGGGAAAAACGTCCGTTGACGGTTGGCGTACTGCACGCCCGCCTACGGGGCTGCAGGGGAATCCACATTTGGAAGGTACCTGAAGATGTGTGCCTGTTCTTGGAGCTCCGCTAGTAGGGTAGCAAAGACACTCGTAGGCAGTACTGAATGCTGCTCCGTGCTACTTCTCCTCCGCTGGCAAATGCTTCACAGTCGCCCTAGGAAAGACGTTTAACAATCGATCTCCAAGAGGAACGAAACACATGATGCCATAAGGCGAAAGAATAGCAGGGCATCTCTTCACAGGCTTGTCCCTGATCTATAGCTGAGGGCAAACACTTGTGTGCTTGTGGGAGAGCCTGTGTCTTTCCTGGAAGCGTTTGGGAGTTTTGCTCAGACGCGTGTTTCCTCAAGTTCAAGAATCAAGATCTAGGATACCTGCAGACAGGTGCCTGTTTGTGTGGAGACAGTCTGTTTGAAACTGTGTTCCTCAGCGCCCGCTCTTTCTCCCCGTCGCTCCACACGCCTGGGAGTCCCTTTCTTTCTCTCCACAAGCACGTGTGTTGACTTCGTCGCACATGTGCATCTGCACAAGCGTTGAGCTCAGCAGAGCGTGTCTCTTGACACTTGATGTGCGTTGGCTGTGTCTGCCTGCTCCAGTGAAGAGAGAAACGGGAAATCATCTTGGTAGAGGCAACAAAGCAAAAGCGAGGCAGGATTGACATCTGCTCAACAGAGACGGATTCCCTGCGCTGACACAGTTCACAGTTACACGAGAAGCAATCTGAGCGGTCCGTCGACCGGAGACGTGTTTCCCAAGAGGTCGTTTAGCGAGTGAACAGCAGTGTGCGCGACTTTCAGGAGTGTGCCTGGAAAGTGCCAGAATCACGAGGAGCATCTGTGCAAAAGCTGCTGCCTCTGTGACCGCATTGAGGCACGTTCGCGTGTCTGCGAGTATATAGACGGCTCTTTCGCGTTCACTCCGAGGGAAACGGTCCGCTATTGCTTCTGTGCGCACAGACGCGATTCCCTTGTCTCTTGCGAACACAGGGAACTCTGTGCATCCAAATCTACAGGCTAAGGACGCGTCTGCATATGTTTTGGTGAACAATCGAGTGTGCGTGTTCTGACAGCTGCCTCTATGCAGACGTCTCCACAGAGCCACTTCTGAATGCCCCGCAGCCCAGGACTGAATGGATACACTAACAAGTGCACCGGTGTGAGCAACCACATATGCAGAAGGACGTCTTTCATCTCACAGAAGCGCGAACGTCTTGGCGTTCAAGCACATGGCAGAAACAAGGTGTGAACAGATGAGCTGCTGCTATTTTCTCCGTTCGGCATGCTTCGTTGTAGCTCTCTTGCCGGTCGCCGGCTTAGCGGCTTGCTTTGCGCGACTAGCTCTGGGGAGAGAAGGAGATAGCGCCGGAAACCTCGCCTTTTGCCTTCTTCGGCGCTGGAACCTGGTTGCTGCGCCTTCTCTTTGTCCATGTGCACACACACGATTCCTCAGCGAAAACCATGCAGAAACCTTTCCACGAGCACCCAGGGATGTGCACCCAGCACCACGTGCACGCACACGCAGCTAGAGAAAAGCACCTACCTTTTCACACACTGATGCCTAAGCAAACGCGTGGCCACACACACGCACACATCCGCAAGCGCGCCTACTCCCATCTATTGAGGGAAAGACGGACGAGCAACGTCCTGACAGGCTTGAGGGGAAAAACGTCCGTTGACGGTTGGCGTACTGCACGCCCGCCTACGGGGCTGCAGGGGAATCCACATTTGGAAGGTACCTGAAGATGTGCGCCTGATCTTGGAGCTCCGCTAGTAGGGTAGCAAAGACACTCGTAGGCAGTACTGAATGCTGCTCCGTGCTACTTCTCCTCCGCTGGCAAATGCTTCACAGTCGCCCTAGGAAAGACGTTTAACAATCGATCTCCAAGAGGAACGAAACACATGATGCCATAAGGCGAAAGAATAGCAGGGCATCTCTTCACAGGCTTGTCCCTGATCTATAGCTGAGGGCAAACACTTGTGTGCTTGTGGGAGAGCCTGTGTCTTTCCTGGAAGCGTTTGGGAGTTTTGCTCAGACGCGTGTTTCCTCAAGTTCAAGAATCAAGATCTAGGATACCTGCAGACAGGTGCCTGTTTGTGTGGAGACAGTCTGTTTGAAACTGTGTTCCTCAGCGCCCGCTCTTTCTCCCCGTCGCTCCACACGCCTGGGAGTCCCTTTCTTTCTCTCCACAAGCACGTGTGTTGACTTCGTCGCACATGTGCATCTGCACAAGCGTTGAGCTCAGCAGAGCGTGTCTCTTGACACTTGATGTGCGTTGGCTGTGTCTGCCTGCTCCAGTGAAGAGAGAAACGGGAAATCATCTTGGTAGAGGCAACAAAGCAAAAGCGAGGCAGGATTGACATCTGCTCAACAGAGACGGATTCCCTGCGCTGACACAGTTCACAGTTACACGAGAAGCAATCTGAGCGGTCCGTCGACCGGAGACGTGTTTCCCAAGAGGTCGTTTAGCGAGTGAACAGCAGTGTGCGCGACTTTCAGGAGTGTGCCTGGAAAGTGCCAGAATCACCAGGAGCATCTGTGCAAAAGCTGCTGCCTCTGTGACCGCATTGAGGCACGTTCGCGTGTCTGCGAGTATATAGACGGCTCTTTCGCGTTCACTCCGAGGGAAACGGTCCGCTATTGCTTCTGTGCGCACAGACGCGATTCCCTTGTCTCTTGCGAACACAGGGAACTCTGTGCATCCAAATCTACAGGCTAAGGACGCGTCTGCATATGTTTTGGTGAACAATCGAGTGTGCGTGTTCTGACAGCTGCCTCTATGCAGACGTCTCCACAGAGCCACTTCTGAATGCCCCGCAGCCCAGGACTGAATGGATACACTAACAAGTGCACCGGTGTGAGCAACCACATATGCAGAAGGACGTCTTTCATCTCACAGAAGCGCGAACGTCTTGGCGTTCAAGCACATGGCAGAAACAAGGTGTGAACAGATGAGCTGCTGCTATTTTCTCCGTTCGGCATGCTTCGTTGTAGCTCTCTTGCCGGTCGCCGGCTTAGCGGCTTGCTTTGCGCGACTAGCTCTGGGGAGAGAAGGAGATAGCGCCGGAAACCTCGCCTTTTGCCTTCTTCGGCGCTGGAACCTGGTTGCTGCGCCTTCTCTTTGTCCATGTGCACACACACGATTCCTCAGCGAAAACCATGCAGAAACCTTTCCACGAGCACCCAGGGATGTGCACCCAGCACCACGTGCACGCACACGCAGCTAGAGAAAAGCACCTACCTTTTCACACACTGATGCCTAAGCAAACGCGTGGCCACACACACGCACACATCCGCAAGCGCGCCTACTCCCATCTATTGAGGGAAAGACGGACGAGCAACGTCCTGACAGGCTTGAGGGGAAAAACGTCCGTTGACGGTTGGCGTACTGCACGCCCGCCTACGGGGCTGCAGGGGAATCCACATTTGGAAGGTACCTGAAGATGTGCGCCTGTTCTTGGAGCTCCGCTAGTAGGGTAGCAAAGACACTCGTAGGCAGTACTGAATGCTGCTCCGTGCTACTTCTCCTCCGCTGGCAAATGCTTCACAGTCGCCCGAGGAAAGACGTTTAACAATCGATCTCCAAGAGGAACGAAACACATGATGCCATAAGGCGAAAGAATAGCAGGGCATCTCTTCACAGGCTTGTCCCTGATCTATAGCTGAGGGCAAACACTTGTGTGCTTGTGGGAGAGCCTGTGTCTTTCCTGGAAGCGTTTGGGAGTTTTGCTCAGACGCGTGTTTCCTCAAGTTCAAGAATCAAGATCTAGGATACCTGCAGACAGGTGCCTGTTTGTGTGGAGACAGTCTGTTTGAAACTGTGTTCCTCAGCGCCCGCTCTTTCTCCCCGTCGCTCCACACGCCTGGGAGTCCCTTTCTTTCTCTCCACAAGCACGTGTGTTGACTTCGTCGCACATGTGCATCTGCACAAGCGTTGAGCTCAGCAGAGCGTGTCTCTTGACACTTGATGTGCGTTGGCTGTGTCTGCCTGCTCCAGTGAAGAGAGAAACGGGAAATCATCTTGGTAGAGGCAACAAAGCAAAAGCGAGGCAGGATTGACATCTGCTCAACAGAGACGGATTCCCTGCGCTGACACAGTTCACAGTTACACGAGAAGCAATCTGAGCGGTCCGTCGACCGGAGACGTGTTTCCCAAGAGGTCGTTTAGCGAGTGAACAGCAGTGTGCGCGACTTTCAGGAGTGTGCCTGGAAAGTGCCAGAATCACCAGGAGCATCTGTGCAAAAGCTGCTGCCTCTGTGACCGCATTGAGGCACGTTCGCGTGTCTGCGAGTATATAGACGGCTCTTTCGCGTTCACTCCGAGGGAAACGGTCCGCTATTGCTTCTGTGCGTACAGACGCGATTCCCTTGTCTCTTGCGAACACAGGGAACTCTGTGCATCCAAATCTACAGGCTAAGGACGCGTCTGCATATGTTTTGGTGAACAATCGAGTGTGCGTGTTCTGACAGCTGCCTCTATGCAGACGTCTCCACAGAGCCACTTCTGAATGCCCCGCAGCCCAGGACTGAATGGATACACTAACAAGTGCACCGGTGTGAGCAACCACATATGCAGAAGGACGTCTTTCATCTCACAGAAGCGCGAACGTCTTGGCGTTCAAGCACATGGCAGAAACAAGGTGTGAACAGATGAGCTGCTGCTATTTTCTCCGTTCGGCATGCTTCGTTGTAGCTCTCTTGCCGGTCGCCGGCTTAGCGGCTTGCTTTGCGCGACTAGCTCTGGGGAGAGAAGGAGATAGCGCCGGAAACCTCGCCTTTTGCCTTCTTCGGCGCTGGAACCTGGTTGCTGCGCCTTCTCTTTGTCCATGTGCACACACACGATTCCTCAGCGAAAACCATGCAGAAACCTTTCCACGAGCACCCAGGGATGTGCACCCAGCACCACGTGCACGCACACGCAGCTAGAGAAAAGCACCTACCTTTTCACACACTGATGCCTAAGCAAACGCGTGGCCACACACACGCACACATCCGCAAGCGCGCCTACTCCCATCTATTGAGGGAAAGACGGACGAGCAACGTCCTGACAGGCTTGAGGGGAAAAACGTCCGTTGACGGTTGGCGTACTGCACGCCCGCCTACGGGGCTGCAGGGGAATCCACATTTGGAAGGTACCTGAAGATGTGCGCCTGTTCTTGGAGCTCCGCTAGTAGGGTAGCAAAGACACTCGTAGGCAGTACTGAATGCTGCTCCGTGCTACTTCTCCTCCGCTGGCAAATGCTTCACAGTCGCCCTAGGAAAGACGTTTAACAATCGATCTCCAAGAGGAACGAAACACATGATGCCATAAGGCGAAAGAATAGCAGGGCATCTCTTCACAGGCTTGTCCCTGATCTATAGCTGAGGGCAAACACTTGTGTGCTTGTGGGAGAGCCTGTGTCTTTCCTGGAAGCGTTTGGGAGTTTTGCTCAGACGCGTGTTTCCTCAAGTTCAAGAATCAAGATCTAGGATACCTGCAGACAGGTGCCTGTTTGTGTGGAGACAGTCTGTTTGAAACTGTGTTCCTCAGCGCCCGCTCTTTCTCCCCGTCGCTCCACACGCCTGGGAGTCCCTTTCTTTCTCTCCACAAGCACGTGTGTTGACTTCGTCGCACATGTGCATCTGCACAAGCGTTGAGCTCAGCAGAGCGTGTCTCTTGACACTTGATGTGCGTTGGCTGTGTCTGCCTGCTCCAGTGAAGAGAGAAACGGGAAATCATCTTGGTAGAGGCAACAAAGCAAAAGCGAGGCAGGATTGACATCTGCTCAACAGAGACGGATTCCCTGCGCTGACACAGTTCACAGTTACACGAGAAGCAATCTGAGCGGTCCGTCGACCGGAGACGTGTTTCCCAAGAGGTCGTTTAGCGAGTGAACAGCAGTGTGCGCGACTTTCAGGAGTGTGCCTGGAAAGTGCCAGAATCACCAGGAGCATCTGTGCAAAAGCTGCTGCCTCTGTGACCGCATTGAGGCACGTTCCCGTGTCTGCGAGTATATAGACGGCTCTTTCGCGTTCACTCCGAGGGAAACGGTCCGCTATTGCTTCTGTGCGTACAGACGCGATTCCCTTGTCTCTTGCGAACACAGGGAACTCTGTGCATCCAAATCTACAGGCTAAGGACGCGTCTGCATATGTTTTGGTGAACAATCGAGTGTGCGTGTTCTGACAGCTGCCTCTATGCAGACGTCTCCACAGAGCCACTTCTGAATGCCCCGCAGCCCAGGACTGAATGGATACACTAACAAGTGCACCGGTGTGAGCAACCACATATGCAGAAGGACGTCTTTCATCTCACAGAAGCGCGAACGTCTTGGCGTTCAAGCACATGGCAGAAACAAGGTGTGAACAGATGAGCTGCTGCTATTTTCTCCGTTCGGCATGCTTCGTTGTAGCTCTCTTGCCGGTCGCCGGCTTAGCGGCTTGCTTTGCGCGACTAGCTCTGGGGAGAGAAGGAGATAGCGCCGGAAACCTCGCCTTTTGCCTTCTTCGGCGCTGGAACCTGGTTGCTGCGCCTTCTCTTTGTCCATGTGCACACACACGATTCCTCAGCGAAAACCATGCAGAAACCTTTCCACGAGCACCCAGGGATGTGCACCCAGCACCACGTGCACGCACACGCAGCTAGAGAAAAGCACCTACCTTTTCACACACTGATGCCTAAGCAAACGTGTGGCCACACACACGCACACATCCGCAAGCGCGCCTACTCCCATCTATTGAGGGAAAGACGGACGAGCAACGTCCTGACAGGCTTGAGGGGAAAAACGTCCGTTGACGGTTGGCGTACTGCACGCCCGCCTACGGGGCTGCAGGGGAATCCACATTTGGAAGGTACCTGAAGATGTGTGCCTGTTCTTGGAGCTCCGCTAGTAGGGTAGCAAAGACACTCGTAGGCAGTACTGAATGCTGCTCCGTGCTACTTCTCCTCCGCTGGCAAATGCTTCACAGTCGCCCTAGGAAAGACGTTTAACAATCGATCTCCAAGAGGAACGAAACACATGATGCCATAAGGCGAAAGAATAGCAGGGCATCTCTTCACAGGCTTGTCCCTGATCTATAGCTGAGGGCAAACACTTGTGTGCTTGTGGGAGAGCCTGTGTCTTTCCTGGAAGCGTTTGGGAGTTTTGCTCAGACGCGTGTTTCCTCAAGTTCAAGAATCAAGATCTAGGATACCTGCAGACAGGTGCCTGTTTGTGTGGAGACAGTCTGTTTGAAACTGTGTTCCTCAGCGCCCGCTCTTTCTCCCCGTCGCTCCACACGCCTGGGAGTCCCTTTCTTTCTCTCCACAAGCACGTGTGTTGACTTCGTCGCACATGTGCATCTGCACAAGCGTTGAGCTCAGCAGAGCGTGTCTCTTGACACTTGATGTGCGTTGGCTGTGTCTGCCTGCTCCAGTGAAGAGAGAAACGGGAAATCATCTTGGTAGAGGCAACAAAGCAAAAGCGAGGCAGGATTGACATCTGCTCAACAGAGACGGATTCCCTGCGCTGACACAGTTCACAGTTACACGAGAAGCAATCTGAGCGGTCCGTCGACCGGAGACGTGTTTCCCAAGAGGTCGTTTAGCGAGTGAACAGCAGTGTGCGCGACTTTCAGGAGTGTGCCTGGAAAGTGCCAGAATCACCAGGAGCATCTGTGCAAAAGCTGCTGCCTCTGTGACCGCATTGAGGCACGTTCGCGTGTCTGCGAGTATATAGACGGCTCTTTCGCGTTCACTCCGAGGGAAACGGTCCGCTATTGCTTCTGTGCGTACAGACGCGATTCCCTTGTCTCTTGCGAACACAGGGAACTCTGTGCATCCAAATCTACAGGCTAAGGACGCGTCTGCATATGTTTTGGTGAACAATCGAGTGTGCGTGTTCTGACAGCTGCCTCTATGCAGACGTCTCCACAGAGCCACTTCTGAATGCCCCGCAGCCCAGGACTGAATGGATACACTAACAAGTGCACCGGTGTGAGCAACCACATATGCAGAAGGACGTCTTTCATCTCACAGAAGCGCGAACGTCTTGGCGTTCAAGCACATGGCAGAAACAAGGTGTGAACAGATGAGCTGCTGCTATTTTCTCCGTTCGGCATGCTTCGTTGTAGCTCTCTTGCCGGTCGCCGGCTTAGCGGCTTGCTTTGCGCGACTAGCTCTGGGGAGAGAAGGAGATAGCGCCGGAAACCTCGCCTTTTGCCTTCTTCGGCGCTGGAACCTGGTTGCTGCGCCTTCTCTTTGTCCATGTGCACACACACGATTCCTCAGCGAAAACCATGCAGAAACCTTTCCACGAGCACCCAGGGATGTGCACCCAGCACCACGTGCACGCACACGCAGCTAGAGAAAAGCACCTACCTTTTCACACACTGATGCCTAAGCAAACGCGTGGCCACACACACGCACACATCCGCAAGCGCGCCTACTCCCATCTATTGAGGGAAAGACGGACGAGCAACGTCCTGACAGGCTTGAGGGGAAAAACGTCCGTTGACGGTTGGCGTACTGCACGCCCGCCTACGGGGCTGCAGTGGAATCCACATTTGGAAGGTACCTGAAGATGTGTGCCTGTTCTTGGAGCTCCGCTAGTAGGGTAGCAAAGACACTCGTAGGCAGTACTGAATGCTGCTCCGTGCTACTTCTCCTCCGCTGGCAGATGCTTCACAGTCGCCCTAGGAAAGACGTTTAACAATCGATCTCCAAGAGGAACGAAACACATGATGCCATAAGGCGAAAGAATAGCAGGGCATCTCTTCACAGGCTTGTCCCTGATCTATAGCTGAGGGCAAACACTTGTGTGCTTGTGGGAGAGCCTGTGTCTTTCCTGGAAGCGTTTGGGAGTTTTGCTCAGACGCGTGTTTCCTCAAGTTCAAGAATCAAGATCTAGGATACCTGCAGACAGGTGCCTGTTTGTGTGGAGACAGTCTGTTTGAAACTGTGTTCCTCAGCGCCCGCTCTTTCTCCCCGTCGCTCCACACGCCTGGGAGTCCCTTTCTTTCTCTCCACAAGCACGTGTGTTGACTTCGTCGCACATGTGCATCTGCACAAGCGTTGAGCTCAGCAGAGCGTGTCTCTTGACACTTGATGTGCGTTGGCTGTGTCTGCCTGCTCCAGTGAAGAGAGAAACGAGAAATCATCTTGGTAGAGGCAACAAAGCAAAAGCGAGGCAGGATTGACATCTGCTCAACAGAGACGGATTCCCTGCGCTGACACAGTTCACAGTTACACGAGAAGCAATCTGAGCGGTCCGTCGACCGGAGACGTGTTTCCCAAGAGGTCGTTTAGCGAGTGAACAGCAGTGTGCGCGACTTTCAGGAGTGTGCCTGGAAAGTGCCAGAATCACCAGGAGCATCTGTGCAAAAGCTGCTGCCTCTGTGACCGCATTGAGGCACGTTCGCGTGTCTGCGAGTATATAGACGGCTCTTTCGCGTTCACTCCGAGGGAAACGGTCCGCTATTGCTTCTGTGCGTACAGACGCGATTCCCTTGTCTCTTGCGAACACAGGGAACTCTGTGCATCCAAATCTACAGGCTAAGGACGCGTCTGCATATGTTTTGGTGAACAATCGAGTGTGCGTGTTCTGACAGCTGCCTCTATGCAGACGTCTCCACAGAGCCACTTCTGAATGCCCCGCAGCCCAGGACTGAATGGATACACTAACAAGTGCACCGGTGTGAGCAACCACATATGCAGAAGGACGTCTTTCATCTCACAGAAGCGCGAACGTCTTGGCGTTCAAGCACATGGCAGAAACAAGGTGTGAACAGATGAGCTGCTGCTATTTTCTCCGTTCGGCATGCTTCGTTGTAGCTCTCTTGCCGGTCGCCGGCTTAGCGGCTTGCTTTGCGCGACTAGCTCTGGGGAGAGAAGGAGATAGCGCCGGAAACCTCGCCTTTTGCCTTCTTCGGCGCTGGAACCTGGTTGCTGCGCCTTCTCTTTGTCCATGTGCACACACACGATTCCTCAGCGAAAACCATGCAGAAACCTTTCCACGAGCACCCAGGGATGTGCACCCAGCACCACGTGCACGCACACGCAGCTAGAGAAAAGCACCTACCTTTTCACACACTGATGCCTAAGCAAACGCGTGGCCACACACACACACACATCCGCAAGCGCGCCTACTCCCATCTATTGAGGGAAAGACGGACGAGCAACGTCCTGACAGGCTTGAGGGGAAAAACGTCCGTTGACGGTTGGCGTACTGCACGCCCGCCTACGGGGCTGCAGGGGAATCCACATTTGGAAGGTACCTGAAGATGTGCGCCTGATCTTGGAGCTCCGCTAGTAGGGTAGCAAAGACACTCGTAGGCAGTACTGAATGCTGCTCCGTGCTACTTCTCCTCCGCTGGCAAATGCTTCACAGTCGCCCTAGGAAAGACGTTTAACAATCGATCTCCAAGAGGAACGAAACACATGATGCCATAAGGCGAAAGAATAGCAGGGCATCTCTTCACAGGCTTGTCCCTGATCTATAGCTGAGGGCAAACACTTGTGTGCTTGTGGGAGAGCCTGTGTCTTTCCTGGAAGCGTTTGGGAGTTTTGCTCAGACGCGTGTTTCCTCAAGTTCAAGAATCAAGATCTAGGATACCTGCAGACAGGTGCCTGTTTGTGTGGAGACAGTCTGTTTGAAACTGTGTTCCTCAGCGCCCGCTCTTTCTCCCCGTCGCTCCACACGCCTGGGAGTCCCTTTCTTTCTCTCCACAAGCACGTGTGTTGACTTCGTCGCACATGTGCATCTGCACAAGCGTTGAGCTCAGCAGAGCGTGTCTCTTGACACTTGATGTGCGTTGGCTGTGTCTGCCTGCTCCAGTGAAGAGAGAAACGGGAAATCATCTTGGTAGAGGCAACAAAGCAAAAGCGAGGCAGGATTGACATCTGCTCAACAGAGACGGATTCCCTGCGCTGACACAGTTCACAGTTACACGAGAAGCAATCTGAGCGGTCCGTCGACCGGAGACGTGTTTCCCAAGAGGTCGTTTAGCGAGTGAACAGCAGTGTGCGCGACTTTCAGGAGTGTGCCTGGAAAGTGCCAGAATCACCAGGAGCATCTGTGCAAAAGCTGCTGCCTCTGTGACCGCATTGAGGCACGTTCCCGTGTCTGCGAGTATATAGACGGCTCTTTCGCGTTCACTCCGAGGGAAACGGTCCGCTATTGCTTCTGTGCGTACAGACGCGATTCCCTTGTCTCTTGCGAACACAGGGAACTCTGTGCATCCAAATCTACAGGCTAAGGACGCGTCTGCATATGTTTTGGTGAACAATCGAGTGTGCGTGTTCTGACAGCTGCCTCTATGCAGACGTCTCCACAGAGCCACTTCTGAATGCCCCGCAGCCCAGGACTGAATGGATACACTAACAAGTGCACCGGTGTGAGCAACCACATATGCAGAAGGACGTCTTTCATCTCACAGAAGCGCGAACGTCTTGGCGTTCAAGCACATGGCAGAAACAAGGTGTGAACAGATGAGCTGCTGCTATTTTCTCCGTTCGGCATGCTTCGTTGTAGCTCTCTTGCCGGTCGCCGGCTTAGCGGCTTGCTTTGCGCGACTAGCTCTGGGGAGAGAAGGAGATAGCGCCGGAAACCTCGCCTTTTGCCTTCTTCGGCGCTGGAACCTGGTTGCTGCGCCTTCTCTTTGTCCATGTGCACACACACGATTCCTCAGCGAAAACCATGCAGAAACCTTTCCACGAGCACCCAGGGATGTGCACCCAGCACCACGTGCACGCACACGCAGCTAGAGAAAAGCACCTACCTTTTCACACACTGATGCCTAAGCAAACGCGTGGCCACACACACACACACATCCGCAAGCGCGCCTACTCCCATCTATTGAGGGAAAGACGGACGAGCAACGTCCTGACAGGCTTGAGGGGAAAAACGTCCGTTGACGGTTGGCGTACTGCACGCCCGCCTACGGGGCTGCAGGGGAATCCACATTTGGAAGGTACCTGAAGATGTGCGCCTGATCTTGGAGCTCCGCTAGTAGGGTAGCAAAGACACTCGTAGGCAGTACTGAATGCTGCTCCGTGCTACTTCTCCTCCGCTGGCAGATGCTTCACAGTCGCCCGAGGAAAGACGTTTAACAATCGATCTCCAAGAGGAACGAAACACATGATGCCATAAGGCGAAAGAATAGCAGGGCATCTCTTCACAGGCTTGTCCCTGATCTATAGCTGAGGGCAAACACTTGTGTGCTTGTGGGAGAGCCTGTGTCTTTCCTGGAAGCGTTTGGGAGTTTTGCTCAGACGCGTGTTTCCTCAAGTTCAAGAATCAAGATCTAGGATACCTGCAGACAGGTGCCTGTTTGTGTGGAGACAGTCTGTTTGAAACTGTGTTCCTCAGCGCCCGCTCTTTCTCCCCGTCGCTCCACACGCCTGGGAGTCCCTTTCTTTCTCTCCACAAGCACGTGTGTTGACTTCGTCGCACATGTGCATCTGCACAAGCGTTGAGCTCAGCAGAGCGTGTCTCTTGACACTTGATGTGCGTTGGCTGTGTCTGCCTGCTCCAGTGAAGAGAGAAACGAGAAATCATCTTGGTAGAGGCAACAAAGCAAAAGCGAGGCAGGATTGACATCTGCTCAACAGAGACGGATTCCCTGCGCTGACACAGTTCACAGTTACACGAGAAGCAATCTGAGCGGTCCGTCGACCGGAGACGTGTTTCCCAAGAGGTCGTTTAGCGAGTGAACAGCAGTGTGCGCGACATTCAGGAGTGTGCCTGGAAAGTGCCAGAATCACCAGGAGCATCTGTGCAAAAGCTGCTGCCTCTGTGACCGCATTGAGGCACGTTCCCGTGTCTGCGAGTATATAGACGGCTCTTTCGCGTTCACTCCGAGGGAAACGGTCCGCTATTGCTTCTGTGCGTACAGACGCGATTCCCTTGTCTCTTGCGAACACAGGGAACTCTGTGCATCCAAATCTACAGGCTAAGGACGCGTCTGCATATGTTTTGGTGAACAATCGAGTGTGCGTGTTCTGACAGCTGCCTCTATGCAGACGTCTCCACAGAGCCACTTCTGAATGCCCCGCAGCCCAGGACTGAATGGATACACTAACAAGTGCACCGGTGTGAGCAACCACATATGCAGAAGGACGTCTTTCATCTCACAGAAGCGCGAACGTCTTGGCGTTCAAGCACATGGCAGAAACAAGGTGTGAACAGATGAGCTGCTGCTATTTTCTCCGTTCGGCATGCTTCGTTGTAGCTCTCTTGCCGGTCGCCGGCTTAGCGGCTTGCTTTGCGCGACTAGCTCTGGGGAGAGAAGGAGATAGCGCCGGAAACCTCGCCTTTTGCCTTCTTCGGCGCTGGAACCTGGTTGCTGCGCCTTCTCTTTGTCCATGTGCACACACACGATTCCTCAGCGAAAACCATGCAGAAACCTTTCCACGAGCACCCAGGGATGTGCACCCAGCACCACGTGCACGCACACGCAGCTAGAGAAAAGCACCTACCTTTTCACACACTGATGCCTAAGCAAACGCGTGGCCACACACACACACACATCCGCAAGCGCGCCTACTCCCATCTATTGAGGGAAAGACGGACGAGCAACGTCCTGACAGGCTTGAGGGGAAAAACGTCCGTTGACGGTTGGCGTACTGCACGCCCGCCTACGGGGCTGCAGGGGAATCCACATTTGGAAGGTACCTGAAGATGTGCGCCTGATCTTGGAGCTCCGCTAGTAGGGTAGCAAAGACACTCGTAGGCAGTACTGAATGCTGCTCCGTGCTACTTCTCCTCCGCTGGCAAATGCTTCACAGTCGCCCTAGGAAAGACGTTTAACAATCGATCTCCAAGAGGAACGAAACACATGATGCCATAAGGCGAAAGAATAGCAGGGCATCTCTTCACAGGCTTGTCCCTGATCTATAGCTGAGGGCAAACACTTGTGTGCTTGTGGGAGAGCCTGTGTCTTTCCTGGAAGCGTTTGGGAGTTTTGCTCAGACGCGTGTTTCCTCAAGTTCAAGAATCAAGATCTAGGATACCTGCAGACAGGTGCCTGTTTGTGTGGAGACAGTCTGTTTGAAACTGTGTTCCTCAGCGCCCGCTCTTTCTCCCCGTCGCTCCACACGCCTGGGAGTCCCTTTCTTTCTCTCCACAAGCACGTGTGTTGACTTCGTCGCACATGTGCATCTGCACAAGCGTTGAGCTCAGCAGAGCGTGTCTCTTGACACTTGATGTGCGTTGGCTGTGTCTGCCTGCTCCAGTGAAGAGAGAAACGGGAAATCATCTTGGTAGAGGCAACAAAGCAAAAGCGAGGCAGGATTGACATCTGCTCAACAGAGACGGATTCCCTGCGCTGACACAGTTCACAGTTACACGAGAAGCAATCTGAGCGGTCCGTCGACCGGAGACGTGTTTCCCAAGAGGTCGTTTAGCGAGTGAACAGCAGTGTGCGCGACTTTCAGGAGTGTGCCTGGAAAGTGCCAGAATCACCAGGAGCATCTGTGCAAAAGCTGCTGCCTCTGTGACCGCATTGAGGCACGTTCCCGTGTCTGCGAGTATATAGACGGCTCTTTCGCGTTCACTCCGAGGGAAACGGTCCGCTATTGCTTCTGTGCGTACAGACGCGATTCCCTTGTCTCTTGCGAACACAGGGAACTCTGTGCATCCAAATCTACAGGCTAAGGACGCGTCTGCATATGTTTTGGTGAACAATCGAGTGTGCGTGTTCTGACAGCTGCCTCTATGCAGACGTCTCCACAGAGCCACTTCTGAATGCCCCGCAGCCCAGGACTGAATGGATACACTAACAAGTGCACCGGTGTGAGCAACCACATATGCAGAAGGACGTCTTTCATCTCACAGAAGCGCGAACGTCTTGGCGTTCAAGCACATGGCAGAAACAAGGTGTGAACAGATGAGCTGCTGCTATTTTCTCCGTTCGGCATGCTTCGTTGTAGCTCTCTTGCCGGTCGCCGGCTTAGCGGCTTGCTTTGCGCGACTAGCTCTGGGGAGAGAAGGAGATAGCGCCGGAAACCTCGCCTTTTGCCTTCTTCGGCGCTGGAACCTGGTTGCTGCGCCTTCTCTTTGTCCATGTGCACACACACGATTCCTCAGCGAAAACCATGCAGAAACCTTTCCACGAGCACCCAGGGATGTGCACCCAGCACCACGTGCACGCACACGCAGCTAGAGAAAAGCACCTACCTTTTCACACACTGATGCCTAAGCAAACGCGTGGCCACACACACACACACATCCGCAAGCGCGCCTACTCCCATCTATTGAGGGAAAGACGGACGAGCAACGTCCTGACAGGCTTGAGGGGAAAAACGTCCGTTGACGGTTGGCGTACTGCACGCCCGCCTACGGGGCTGCAGGGGAATCCACATTTGGAAGGTACCTGAAGATGTGCGCCTGATCTTGGAGCTCCGCTAGTAGGGTAGCAAAGACACTCGTAGGCAGTACTGAATGCTGCTCCGTGCTACTTCTCCTCCGCTGGCAAATGCTTCACAGTCGCCCTAGGAAAGACGTTTAACAATCGATCTCCAAGAGGAACGAAACACATGATGCCATAAGGCGAAAGAATAGCAGGGCATCTCTTCACAGGCTTGTCCCTGATCTATAGCTGAGGGCAAACACTTGTGTGCTTGTGGGAGAGCCTGTGTCTTTCCTGGAAGCGTTTGGGAGTTTTGCTCAGACGCGTGTTTCCTCAAGTTCAAGAATCAAGATCTAGGATACCTGCAGACAGGTGCCTGTTTGTGTGGAGACAGTCTGTTTGAAACTGTGTTCCTCAGCGCCCGCTCTTTCTCCCCGTCGCTCCACACGCCTGGGAGTCCCTTTCTTTCTCTCCACAAGCACGTGTGTTGACTTCGTCGCACATGTGCATCTGCACAAGCGTTGAGCTCAGCAGAGCGTGTCTCTTGACACTTGATGTGCGTTGGCTGTGTCTGCCTGCTCCAGTGAAGAGAGAAACGGGAAATCATCTTGGTAGAGGCAACAAAGCAAAAGCGAGGCAGGATTGACATCTGCTCAACAGAGACGGATTCCCTGCGCTGACACAGTTCACAGTTACACGAGAAGCAATCTGAGCGGTCCGTCGACCGGAGACGTGTTTCCCAAGAGGTCGTTTAGCGAGTGAACAGCAGTGTGCGCGACTTTCAGGAGTGTGCCTGGAAAGTGCCAGAATCACCAGGAGCATCTGTGCAAAAGCTGCTGCCTCTGTGACCGCATTGAGGCACGTTCGCGTGTCTGCGAGTATATAGACGGCTCTTTCGCGTTCACTCCGAGGGAAACGGTCCGCTATTGCTTCTGTGCGCACAGACGCGATTCCCTTGTCTCTTGCGAACACAGGGAACTCTGTGCATCCAAATCTACAGGCTAAGGACGCGTCTGCATATGTTTTGGTGAACAATCGAGTGTGCGTGTTCTGACAGCTGCCTCTATGCAGACGTCTCCACAGAGCCACTTCTGAATGCCCCGCAGCCCAGGACTGAATGGATACACTAACAAGTGCACCGGTGTGAGCAACCACATATGCAGAAGGACGTCTTTCATCTCACAGAAGCGCGAACGTCTTGGCGTTCAAGCACATGGCAGAAACAAGGTGTGAACAGATGAGCTGCTGCTATTTTCTCCGTTCGGCATGCTTCGTTGTAGCTCTCTTGCCGGTCGCCGGCTTAGCGGCTTGCTTTGCGCGACTAGCTCTGGGGAGAGAAGGAGATAGCGCCGGAAACCTCGCCTTTTGCCTTCTTCGGCGCTGGAACCTGGTTGCTGCGCCTTCTCTTTGTCCATGTGCACACACACGATTCCTCAGCGAAAACCATGCAGAAACCTTTCCACGAGCACCCAGGGATGTGCACCCAGCACCACGTGCACGCACACGCAGCTAGAGAAAAGCACCTACCTTTTCACACACTGATGCCTAAGCAAACGCGTGGCCACACACACGCACACATCCGCAAGCGCGCCTACTCCCATCTATTGAGAGAAAGACGGACGAGCTCTTTGGTTGCTCTTCACAGGCTTGTCCCTGATCTATAGCTGAGGGCAAACACTTGTGTGCTTGTGGGAGAGCCTGTGTCTTTCCTGGAAGCGTTTGGGAGTTTTGCTCAGACGCGTGTTTCCTCAAGTTCAAGAATCAAGATCTAGGATACCTGCAGACAGGTGCCTGTTTGTGTGGAGACAGTCTGTTTGAAACTGTGTTCCTCAGCGCCCGCTCTTTCTCCCCGTCGCTCCACACGCCTGGGAGTCCCTTTCTTTCTCTCCACAAGCACGTGTGTTGACTTCGTCGCACATGTGCATCTGCACAAGCGTTGAGCTCAGCAGAGCGTGTCTCTTGACACTTGATGTGCGTTGGCTGTGTCTGCCTGCTCCAGTGAAGAGAGAAACGGGAAATCATCTTGGTAGAGGCAACAAAGCAAAAGCGAGGCAGGATTGACATCTGCTCAACAGAGACGGATTCCCTGCGCTGACACAGTTCACAGTTACACGAGAAGCAATCTGAGCGGTCCGTCGACCGGAGACGTGTTTCCCAAGAGGTCGTTTAGCGAGTGAACAGCAGTGTGCGCGACTTTCAGGAGTGTGCCTGGAAAGTGCCAGAATCACCAGGAGCATCTGTGCAAAAGCTGCTGCCTCTGTGACCGCATTGAGGCACGTTCGCGTGTCTGCGAGTATATAGACGGCTCTTTCGCGTTCACTCCGAGGGAAACGGTCCGCTATTGCTTCTGTGCGCACAGACGCGATTCCCTTGTCTCTTGCGAACACAGGGAACTCTGTGCATCCAAATCTACAGGCTAAGGACGCGTCTGCATATGTTTTGGTGAACAATCGAGTGTGCGTGTTCTGACAGCTGCCTCTATGCAGACGTCTCCACAGAGCCACTTCTGAATGCCCCGCAGCCCAGGACTGAATGGATACACTAACAAGTGCACCGGTGTGAGCAACCACATATGCAGAAGGACGTCTTTCATCTCACAGAAGCGCGAACGTCTTGGCGTTCAAGCACATGGCAGAAACAAGGTGTGAACAGATGAGCTGCTGCTATTTTCTCCGTTCGGCATGCTTCGTTGTAGCTCTCTTGCCGGTCGCCGGCTTAGCGGCTTGCTTTGCGCGACTAGCTCTGGGGAGAGAAGGAGATAGCGCCGGAAACCTCGCCTTTTGCCTTCTTCGGCGCTGGAACCTGGTTGCTGCGCCTTCTCTTTGTCCATGTGCACACACACGATTCCTCAGCGAAAACCATGCAGAAACCTTTCCACGAGCACCCAGGGATGTGCACCCAGCACCACGTGCACGCACACGCAGCTAGAGAAAAGCACCTACCTTTTCACACACTGAAGCCTAAGCAAACGCGTGGCCACACACACGCACACATCCGCAAGCGCGCCTACTCCCATCTATTGAGGGAAAGACGGACGAGCAACGTCCTGACAGGCTTGAGGGGAAAAACGTCCGTTGACGGTTGGCGTACTGCACGCCCGCCTACGGGGCTGCAGGGGAATCCACATTTGGAAGGTACCTGAAGATGTGTGCCTGTTCTTGGAGCTCCGCTAGTAGGGTAGCAAAGACACTCGTAGGCAGTACTGAATGCTGCTCCGTGCTACTTCTCCTCCGCTGGCAAATGCTTCAGTGTCGCCCGAGGAAAGACGTTTAACAATCGATCTCCAAGAGGAACGAAACACATGATGCCATAAGGCGAAAGAATAGCAGGGCATCTCTTCACAGGCTTGTCCCTGATCTATAGCTGAGGGCAAACACTTGTGTGCTTGTGGGAGAGCCTGTGTCTTTCCTGGAAGCGTTTGGGAGTTTTGCTCAGACGCGTGTTTCCTCAAGTTCAAGAATCAAGATCTAGGATACCTGCAGACAGGTGCCTGTTTGTGTGGAGACAGTCTGTTTGAAACTGTGTTCCTCAGCGCCCGCTCTTTCTCCCCGTCGCTCCACACGCCTGGGAGTCCCTTTCTTTCTCTCCACAAGCACGTGTGTTGACTTCGTCGCACATGTGCATCTGCACAAGCGTTGAGCTCAGCAGAGCGTGTCTCTTGACACTTGATGTGCGTTGGCTGTGTCTGCCTGCTCCAGTGAAGAGAGAAACGGGAAATCATCTTGGTAGAGGCAACAAAGCAAAAGCGAGGCAGGATTGACATCTGCTCAACAGAGACGGATTCCCTGCGCTGACACAGTTCACAGTTACACGAGAAGCAATCTGAGCGGTCCGTCGACCGGAGACGTGTTTCCCAAGAGGTCGTTTAGCGAGTGAACAGCAGTGTGCGCGACTTTCAGGAGTGTGCCTGGAAAGTGCCAGAATCACCAGGAGCATCTGTGCAAAAGCTGCTGCCTCTGTGACCGCATTGAGGCACGTTCGCGTGTCTGCGAGTATATAGACGGCTCTTTCGCGTTCACTCCGAGGGAAACGGTCCGCTATTGCTTCTGTGCGCACAGACGCGATTCCCTTGTCTCTTGCGAACACAGGGAACTCTGTGCATCCAAATCTACAGGCTAAGGACGCGTCTGCATATGTTTTGGTGAACAATCGAGTGTGCGTGTTCTGACAGCTGCCTCTATGCAGACGTCTCCACAGAGCCACTTCTGAATGCCCCGCAGCCCAGGACTGAATGGATACACTAACAAGTGCACCGGTGTGAGCAACCACATATGCAGAAGGACGTCTTTCATCTCACAGAAGCGCGAACGTCTTGGCGTTCAAGCACATGGCAGAAACAAGGTGTGAACAGATGAGCTGCTGCTATTTTCTCCGTTCGGCATGCTTCGTTGTAGCTCTCTTGCCGGTCGCCGGCTTAGCGGCTTGCTTTGCGCGACTAGCTCTGGGGAGAGAAGGAGATAGCGCCGGAAACCTCGCCTTTTGCCTTCTTCGGCGCTGGAACCTGGTTGCTGCGCCTTCTCTTTGTCCATGTGCACACACACGATTCCTCAGCGAAAACCATGCAGAAACCTTTCCACGAGCACCCAGGGATGTGCACCCAGCACCACGTGCACGCACACGCAGCTAGAGAAAAGCACCTACCTTTTCACACACTGATGCCTAAGCAAACGCGTGGCCACACACACGCACACATCCGCAAGCGCGCCTACTCCCATCTATTGAGGGAAAGACGGACGAGCTCTTTGGTTGCTCTTCACAGGCTTGTCCCTGATCTATAGCTGAGGGCAAACACTTGTGTGCTTGTGGGAGAGCCTGTGTCTTTCCTGGAAGCGTTTGGGAGTTTTGCTCAGACGCGTGTTTCCTCAAGTTCAAGAATCAAGATCTAGGATACCTGCAGACAGGTGCCTGTTTGTGTGGAGACAGTCTGTTTGAAACTGTGTTCCTCAGCGCCCGCTCTTTCTCCCCGTCGCTCCACACGCCTGGGAGTCCCTTTCTTTCTCTCCACAAGCACGTGTGTTGACTTCGTCGCACATGTGCATCTGCACAAGCGTTGAGCTCAGCAGAGCGTGTCTCTTGACACTTGATGTGCGTTGGCTGTGTCTGCCTGCTCCAGTGAAGAGAGAAACGGGAAATCATCTTGGTAGAGGCAACAAAGCAAAAGCGAGGCAGGATTGACATCTGCTCAACAGAGACGGATTCCCTGCGCTGACACAGTTCACAGTTACACGAGAAGCAATCTGAGCGGTCCGTCGACCGGAGACGTGTTTCCCAAGAGGTCGTTTAGCGAGTGAACAGCAGTGTGCGCGACTTTCAGGAGTGTGCCTGGAAAGTGCCAGAATCACCAGGAGCATCTGTGCAAAAGCTGCTGCCTCTGTGACCGCATTGAGGCACGTTCGCGTGTCTGCGAGTATATAGACGACTCTTTCGCGTTCACTCCGAGGGAAACGGTCCGCTATTGCTTCTGTGCGCACAGACGCGATTCCCTTGTCTCTTGCGAACACAGGGAACTCTGTGCATCCAAATCTACAGGCTAAGGACGCGTCTGCATATGTTTTGGTGAACAATCGAGTGTGCGTGTTCTGACAGCTGCCTCTATGCAGACGTCTCCACAGAGCCACTTCTGAATGCCCCGCAGCCCAGGACTGAATGGATACACTAACAAGTGCACCGGTGTGAGCAACCACATATGCAGAAGGACGTCTTTCATCTCACAGAAGCGCGAACGTCTTGGCGTTCAAGCACATGGCAGAAACAAGGTGTGAACAGATGAGCTGCTGCTATTTTCTCCGTTCGGCATGCTTCGTTGTAGCTCTCTTGCCGGTCGCCGGCTTAGCGGCTTGCTTTGCGCGACTAGCTCTGGGGAGAGAAGGAGATAGCGCCGGAAACCTCGCCTTTTGCCTTCTTCGGCGCTGGAACCTGGTTGCTGCGCCTTCTCTTTGTCCATGTGCACACACACGATTCCTCAGCGAAAACCATGCAGAAACCTTTCCACGAGCACCCAGGGATGTGCACCCAGCACCACGTGCACGCACACGCAGCTAGAGAAAAGCACCTACCTTTTCACACACTGATGCCTAAGCAAACGCGTGGCCACACACACGCACACATCCGCAAGCGCGCCTACTCCCATCTATTGAGGGAAAGACGGACGAGCTCTTTGGTTGCTCTTCACAGGCTTGTCCCTGATCTATAGCTGAGGGCAAACACTTGTGTGCTTGTGGGAGAGCCTGTGTCTTTCCTGGAAGCGTTTGGGAGTTTTGCTCAGACGCGTGTTTCCTCAAGTTCAAGAATCAAGATCTAGGATACCTGCAGACAGGTGCCTGTTTGTGTGGAGACAGTCTGTTTGAAACTGTGTTCCTCAGCGCCCGCTCTTTCTCCCCGTCGCTCCACACGCCTGGGAGTCCCTTTCTTTCTCTCCACAAGCACGTGTGTTGACTTCGTCGCACATGTGCATCTGCACAAGCGTTGAGCTCAGCAGAGCGTGTCTCTTGACACTTGATGTGCGTTGGCTGTGTCTGCCTGCTCCAGTGAAGAGAGAAACGGGAAATCATCTTGGTAGAGGCAACAAAGCAAAAGCGAGGCAGGATTGACATCTGCTCAACAGAGACGGATTCCCTGCGCTGACACAGTTCACAGTTACACGAGAAGCAATCTGAGCGGTCCGTCGACCGGAGACGTGTTTCCCAAGAGGTCGTTTAGCGAGTGAACAGCAGTGTGCGCGACTTTCAGGAGTGTGCCTGGAAAGTGCCAGAATCACCAGGAGCATCTGTGCAAAAGCTGCTGCCTCTGTGACCGCATTGAGGCACGTTCGCGTGTCTGCGAGTATATAGACGGCTCTTTCGCGTTCACTCCGAGGGAAACGGTCCGCTATTGCTTCTGTGCGCACAGACGCGATTCCCTTGTCTCTTGCGAACACAGGGAACTCTGTGCATCCAAATCTACAGGCTAAGGACGCGTCTGCATATGTTTTGGTGAACAATCGAGTGTGCGTGTTCTGACAGCTGCCTCTATGCAGACGTCTCCACAGAGCCACTTCTGAATGCCCCGCAGCCCAGGACTGAATGGATACACTAACAAGTGCACCGGTGTGAGCAACCACATATGCAGAAGGACGTCTTTCATCTCACAGAAGCGCGAACGTCTTGGCGTTCAAGCACATGGCAGAAACAAGGTGTGAACAGATGAGCTGCTGCTATTTTCTCCGTTCGGCATGCTTCGTTGTAGCTCTCTTGCCGGTCGCCGGCTTAGCGGCTTGCTTTGCGCGACTAGCTCTGGGGAGAGAAGGAGATAGCGCCGGAAACCTCGCCTTTTGCCTTCTTCGGCGCTGGAACCTGGTTGCTGCGCCTTCTCTTTGTCCATGTGCACACACACGATTCCTCAGCGAAAACCATGCAGAAACCTTTCCACGAGCACCCAGGGATGTGCACCCAGCACCACGTGCACGCACACGCAGCTAGAGAAAAGCACCTACCTTTTCACACACTGATGCCTAAGCAAACGCGTGGCCACACACACGCACACATCCGCAAGCGCGCCTACTCCCATCTATTGAGGGAAAGACGGACGAGCTCTTTGGTTGCTCTTCACAGGCTTGTCCCTGATCTATAGCTGAGGGCAAACACTTGTGTGCTTGTGGGAGAGCCTGTGTCTTTCCTGGAAGCGTTTGGGAGTTTTGCTCAGACGCGTGTTTCCTCAAGTTCAAGAATCAAGATCTAGGATACCTGCAGACAGGTGCCTGTTTGTGTGGAGACAGTCTGTTTGAAACTGTGTTCCTCAGCGCCCGCTCTTTCTCCCCGTCGCTCCACACGCCTGGGAGTCCCTTTCTTTCTCTCCACAAGCACGTGTGTTGACTTCGTCGCACATGTGCATCTGCACAAGCGTTGAGCTCAGCAGAGCGTGTCTCTTGACACTTGATGTGCGTTGGCTGTGTCTGCGTGCTCCAGTGAAGAGAGAAACGGGAAATCATCTTGGTAGAGGCAACAAAGCAAAAGCGAGGCAGGATTGACATCTGCTCAACAGAGACGGATTCCCTGCGCTGACACAGTTCACAGTTACACGAGAAGCAATCTGAGCGGTCCGTCGACCGGAGACGTGTTTCCCAAGAGGTCGTTTAGCGAGTGAACAGCAGTGTGCGCGACTTTCAGGAGTGTGCCTGGAAAGTGCCAGAATCACCAGGAGCATCTGTGCAAAAGCTGCTGCCTCTGTGACCGCATTGAGGCACGTTCGCGTGTCTGCGAGTATATAGACGGCTCTTTCGCGTTCACTCCGAGGGAAACGGTCCGCTATTGCTTCTGTGCGCACAGACGCGATTCCCTTGTCTCTTGCGAACACAGGGAACTCTGTGCATCCAAATCTACAGGCTAAGGACGCGTCTGCATATGTTTTGGTGAACAATCGAGTGTGCGTGTTCTGACAGCTGCCTCTATGCAGACGTCTCCACAGAGCCACTTCTGAATGCCCCGCAGCCCAGGACTGAATGGATACACTAACAAGTGCACCGGTGTGAGCAACCACATATGCAGAAGGACGTCTTTCATCTCACAGAAGCGCGAACGTCTTGGCGTTCAAGCACATGGCAGAAACAAGGTGTGAACAGATGAGCTGCTGCTATTTTCTCCGTTCGGCATGCTTCGTTGTAGCTCTCTTGCCGGTCGCCGGCTTAGCGGCTTGCTTTGCGCGACTAGCTCTGGGGAGAGAAGGAGATAGCGCCGGAAACCTCGCCTTTTGCCTTCTTCGGCGCTGGAACCTGGTTGCTGCGCCTTCTCTTTGTCCATGTGCACACACACGATTCCTCAGCGAAAACCATGCAGAAACCTTTCCACGAGCACCCAGGGATGTGCACCCAGCACCACGTGCACGCACACGCAGCTAGAGAAAAGCACCTACCTTTTCACACACTGATGCCTAAGCAAACGCGTGGCCACACACACGCACACATCCGCAAGCGCGCCTACTCCCATCTATTGAGGGAAAGACGGACGAGCAACGTCCTGACAGGCTTGAGGGGAAAAACGTCCGTTGACGGTTGGCGTACTGCACGCCCGCCTACGGGGCTGCAGGGGAATCCACATTTGGAAGGTACCTGAAGATGTGTGCCTGTTCTTGGAGCTCCGCTAGTAGGGTAGCAAAGACACTCGTAGGCAGTACTGAATGCTGCTCCGTGCTACTTCTCCTCCGCTGGCAAATGCTTCACAGTCGCCCTAGGAAAGACGTTTAACAATCGATCTCCAAGAGGAACGAAACACATGATGCCATAAGGCGAAAGAATAGCAGGGCATCTCTTCACAGGCTTGTCCCTGATCTATAGCTGAGGGCAAACACTTGTGTGCTTGTGGGAGAGCCTGTGTCTTTCCTGGAAGCGTTTGGGAGTTTTGCTCAGACGCGTGTTTCCTCAAGTTCAAGAATCAAGATCTAGGATACCTGCAGACAGGTGCCTGTTTGTGTGGAGACAGTCTGTTTGAAACTGTGTTCCTCAGCGCCCGCTCTTTCTCCCCGTCGCTCCACACGCCTGGGAGTCCCTTTCTTTCTCTCCACAAGCACGTGTGTTGACTTCGTCGCACATGTGCATCTGCACAAGCGTTGAGCTCAGCAGAGCGTGTCTCTTGACACTTGATGTGCGTTGGCTGTGTCTGCGTGCTCCAGTGAAGAGAGAAACGGGAAATCATCTTGGTAGAGGCAACAAAGCAAAAGCGAGGCAGGATTGACATCTGCTCAACAGAGACGGATTCCCTGCGCTGACACAGTTCACAGTTACACGAGAAGCAATCTGAGCGGTCCGTCGACCGGAGACGTGTTTCCCAAGAGGTCGTTTAGCGAGTGAACAGCAGTGTGCGCGACTTTCAGGAGTGTGCCTGGAAAGTGCCAGAATCACCAGGAGCATCTGTGCAAAAGCTGCTGCCTCTGTGACCGCATTGAGGCACGTTCGCGTGTCTGCGAGTATATAGACGGCTCTTTCGCGTTCACTCCGAGGGAAACGGTCCGCTATTGCTTCTGTGCGCACAGACGCGATTCCCTTGTCTCTTGCGAACACAGGGAACTCTGTGCATCCAAATCTACAGGCTAAGGACGCGTCTGCATATGTTTTGGTGAACAATCGAGTGTGCGTGTTCTGACAGCTGCCTCTATGCAGACGTCTCCACAGAGCCACTTCTGAATGCCCCGCAGCCCAGGACTGAATGGATACACTAACAAGTGCACCGGTGTGAGCAACCACATATGCAGAAGGACGTCTTTCATCTCACAGAAGCGCGAACGTCTTGGCGTTCAAGCACATGGCAGAAACAAGGTGTGAACAGATGAGCTGCTGCTATTTTCTCCGTTCGGCATGCTTCGTTGTAGCTCTCTTGCCGGTCGCCGGCTTAGCGGCTTGCTTTGCGCGACTAGCTCTGGGGAGAGAAGGAGATAGCGCCGGAAACCTCGCCTTTTGCCTTCTTCGGCGCTGGAACCTGGTTGCTGCGCCTTCTCTTTGTCCATGTGCACACACACGATTCCTCAGCGAAAACCATGCAGAAACCTTTCCACGAGCACCCAGGGATGTGCACCCAGCACCACGTGCACGCACACGCAGCTAGAGAAAAGCACCTACCTTTTCACACACTGATGCCTAAGCAAACGCGTGGCCACACACACGCACACATCCGCAAGCGCGCCTACTCCCATCTATTGAGGGAAAGACGGACGAGCTCTTTGGTTGCTCTTCACAGGCTTGTCCCTGATCTATAGCTGAGGGCAAACACTTGTGTGCTTGTGGGAGAGCCTGTGTCTTTCCTGGAAGCGTTTGGGAGTTTTGCTCAGACGCGTGTTTCCTCAAGTTCAAGAATCAAGATCTAGGATACCTGCAGACAGGTGCCTGTTTGTGTGGAGACAGTCTGTTTGAAACTGTGTTCCTCAGCGCCCGCTCTTTCTCCCCGTCGCTCCACACGCCTGGGAGTCCCTTTCTTTCTCTCCACAAGCACGTGTGTTGACTTCGTCGCACATGTGCATCTGCACAAGCGTTGAGCTCAGCAGAGCGTGTCTCTTGACACTTGATGTGCGTTGGCTGTGTCTGCCTGCTCCAGTGAAGAGAGAAACGGGAAATCATCTTGGTAGAGGCAACAAAGCAAAAGCGAGGCAGGATTGACATCTGCTCAACAGAGACGGATTCCCTGCGCTGACACAGTTCACAGTTACACGAGAAGCAATCTGAGCGGTCCGTCGACCGGAGACGTGTTTCCCAAGAGGTCGTTTAGCGAGTGAACAGCAGTGTGCGCGACTTTCAGGAGTGTGCCTGGAAAGTGCCAGAATCACCAGGAGCATCTGTGCAAAAGCTGCTGCCTCTGTGACCGCATTGAGGCACGTTCGCGTGTCTGCGAGTATATAGACGGCTCTTTCGCGTTCACTCCGAGGGAAACGGTCCGCTATTGCTTCTGTGCGTACAGACGCGATTCCCTTGTCTCTTGCGAACACAGGGAACTCTGTGCATCCAAATCTACAGGCTAAGGACGCGTCTGCATATGTTTTGGTGAACAATCGAGTGTGCGTGTTCTGACAGCTGCCTCTATGCAGACGTCTCCACAGAGCCACTTCTGAATGCCCCGCAGCCCAGGACTGAATGGATACACTAACAAGTGCACCGGTGTGAGCAACCACATATGCAGAAGGACGTCTTTCATCTCACAGAAGCGCGAACGTCTTGGCGTTCAAGCACATGGCAGAAACAAGGTGTGAACAGATGAGCTGCTGCTATTTTCTCCGTTCGGCATGCTTCGTTGTAGCTCTCTTGCCGGTCGCCGGCTTAGCGGCTTGCTTTGCGCGACTAGCTCTGGGGAGAGAAGGAGATAGCGCCGGAAACCTCGCCTTTTGCCTTCTTCGGCGCTGGAACCTGGTTGCTGCGCCTTCTCTTTGTCCATGTGCACACACACGATTCCTCAGCGAAAACCATGCAGAAACCTTTCCACGAGCACCCAGGGATGTGCACCCAGCACCACGTGCACGCACACGCAGCTAGAGAAAAGCACCTACCTTTTCACACACTGATGCCTAAGCAAACGCGTGGCCACACACACGCACACATCCGCAAGCGCGCCTACTCCCATCTATTGAGGGAAAGACGGACGAGCTCTTTGGTTGCTCTTCACAGGCTTGTCCCTGATCTATAGCTGAGGGCAAACACTTGTGTGCTTGTGGGAGAGCCTGTGTCTTTCCTGGAAGCGTTTGGGAGTTTTGCTCAGACGCGTGTTTCCTCAAGTTCAAGAATCAAGATCTAGGATACCTGCAGACAGGTGCCTGTTTGTGTGGAGACAGTCTGTTAGAAACTGTGTTCCTCAGCGCCCGCTCTTTCTCCCCGTCGCTCCACACGCCTGGGAGTCCCTTTCTTTCTCTCCACAAGCACGTGTGTTGACTTCGTCGCACATGTGCATCTGCACAAGCGTTGAGCTCAGCAGAGCGTGTCTCTTGACACTTGATGTGCGTTGGCTGTGTCTGCGTGCTCCAGTGAAGAGAGAAACGGGAAATCATCTTGGTAGAGGCAACAAAGCAAAAGCGAGGCAGGATTGACATCTGCTCAACAGAGACGGATTCCCTGCGCTGACACAGTTCACAGTTACACGAGAAGCAATCTGAGCGGTCCGTCGACCGGAGACGTGTTTCCCAAGAGGTCGTTTAGCGAGTGAACAGCAGTGTGCGCGACTTTCAGGAGTGTGCCTGGAAAGTGCCAGAATCACCAGGAGCATCTGTGCAAAAGCTGCTGCCTCTGTGACCGCATTGAGGCACGTTCGCGTGTCTGCGAGTATATAGACGGCTCTTTCGCGTTCACTCCGAGGGAAACGGTCCGCTATTGCTTCTGTGCGCACAGACGCGATTCCCTTGTCTCTTGCGAACACAGGGAACTCTGTGCATCCAAATCTACAGGCTAAGGACGCGTCTGCATATGTTTTGGTGAACAATCGAGTGTGCGTGTTCTGACAGCTGCCTCTATGCAGACGTCTCCACAGAGCCACTTCTGAATGCCCCGCAGCCCAGGACTGAATGGATACACTAACAAGTGCACCGGTGTGAGCAACCACATATGCAGAAGGACGTCTTTCATCTCACAGAAGCGCGAACGTCTTGGCGTTCAAGCACATGGCAGAAACAAGGTGTGAACAGATGAGCTGCTGCTATTTTCTCCGTTCGGCATGCTTCGTTGTAGCTCTCTTGCCGGTCGCCGGCTTAGCGGCTTGCTTTGCGCGACTAGCTCTGGGGAGAGAAGGAGATAGCGCCGGAAACCTCGCCTTTTGCCTTCTTCGGCGCTGGAACCTGGTTGCTGCGCCTTCTCTTTGTCCATGTGCACACACACGATTCCTCAGCGAAAACCATGCAGAAACCTTTCCACGAGCACCCAGGGATGTGCACCCAGCACCACGTGCACGCACACGCAGCTAGAGAAAAGCACCTACCTTTTCACACACTGATGCCTAAGCAAACGCGTGGCCACACACACGCACACATCCGCAAGCGCGCCTACTCCCATCTATTGAGGGAAAGACGGACGAGCAACGTCCTGACAGGCTTGAGGGGAAAAACGTCCGTTGACGGTTGGCGTACTGCACGCCCGCCTACGGGGCTGCAGGGGAATCCACATTTGGAAGGTACCTGAAGATGTGTGCCTGTTCTTGGAGCTCCGCTAGTAGGGTAGCAAAGACACTCGTAGGCAGTACTGAATGCTGCTCCGTGCTACTTCTCCTCCGCTGGCAAATGCTTCACAGTCGCCCTAGGAAAGACGTTTAACAATCGATCTCCAAGAGGAACGAAACACATGATGCCATAAGGCGAAAGAATAGCAGGGCATCTCTTCACAGGCTTGTCCCTGATCTATAGCTGAGGGCAAACACTTGTGTGCTTGTGGGAGAGCCTGTGTCTTTCCTGGAAGCGTTTGGGAGTTTTGCTCAGACGCGTGTTTCCTCAAGTTCAAGAATCAAGATCTAGGATACCTGCAGACAGGTGCCTGTTTGTGTGGAGACAGTCTGTTTGAAACTGTGTTCCTCAGCGCCCGCTCTTTCTCCCCGTCGCTCCACACGCCTGGGAGTCCCTTTCTTTCTCTCCACAAGCACGTGTGTTGACTTCGTCGCACATGTGCATCTGCACAAGCGTTGAGCTCAGCAGAGCGTGTCTCTTGACACTTGATGTGCGTTGGCTGTGTCTGCGTGCTCCAGTGAAGAGAGAAACGGGAAATCATCTTGGTAGAGGCAACAAAGCAAAAGCGAGGCAGGATTGACATCTGCTCAAAAGAGACGGATTCCCTGCGCTGACACAGTTCACAGTTACACGAGAAGCAATCTGAGCGGTCCGTCGACCGGAGACGTGTTTCCCAAGAGGTCGTTTAGCGAGTGAACAGCAGTGTGCGCGACTTTCAGGAGTGTGCCTGGAAAGTGCCAGAATCACCAGGAGCATCTGTGCAAAAGCTGCTGCCTCTGTGACCGCATTGAGGCACGTTCGCGTGTCTGCGAGTATATAGACGGCTCTTTCGCGTTCACTCCGAGGGAAACGGTCCGCTATTGCTTCTGTGCGCACAGACGCGATTCCCTTGTCTCTTGCGAACACAGGGAACTCTGTGCATCCAAATCTACAGGCTAAGGACGCGTCTGCATATGTTTTGGTGAACAATCGAGTGTGCGTGTTCTGACAGCTGCCTCTATGCAGACGTCTCCACAGAGCCACTTCTGAATGCCCCGCAGCCCAGGACTGAATGGATACACTAACAAGTGCACCGGTGTGAGCAACCACATATGCAGAAGGACGTCTTTCATCTCACAGAAGCGCGAACGTCTTGGCGTTCAAGCACATGGCAGAAACAAGGTGTGAACAGATGAGCTGCTGCTATTTTCTCCGTTCGGCATGCTTCGTTGTAGCTCTCTTGCCGGTCGCCGGCTTAGCGGCTTGCTTTGCGCGACTAGCTCTGGGGAGAGAAGGAGATAGCGCCGGAAACCTCGCCTTTTGCCTTCTTCGGCGCTGGAACCTGGTTGCTGCGCCTTCTCTTTGTCCATGTGCACACACACGATTCCTCAGCGAAAACCATGCAGAAACCTTTCCACGAGCACCCAGGGATGTGCACCCAGCACCACGTGCACGCACACGCAGCTAGAGAAAAGCACCTACCTTTTCACACACTGATGCCTAAGCAAACGCGTGGCCACACACACGCACACATCCGCAAGCGCGCCTACTCCCATCTATTGAGGGAAAGACGGACGAGCTCTTTGGTTGCTCTTCACAGGCTTGTCCCTGATCTATAGCTGAGGGCAAACACTTGTGTGCTTGTGGGAGAGCCTGTGTCTTTCCTGGAAGCGTTTGGGAGTTTTGCTCAGACGCGTGTTTCCTCAAGTTCAAGAATCAAGATCTAGGATACCTGCAGACAGGTGCCTGTTTGTGTGGAGACAGTCTGTTTGAAACTGTGTTCCTCAGCGCCCGCTCTTTCTCCCCGTCGCTCCACACGCCTGGGAGTCCCTTTCTTTCTCTCCACAAGCACGTGTGTTGACTTCGTCGCACATGTGCATCTGCACAAGCGTTGAGCTCAGCAGAGCGTGTCTCTTGACACTTGATGTGCGTTGGCTGTGTCTGCCTGCTCCAGTGAAGAGAGAAACGGGAAATCATCTTGGTAGAGGCAACAAAGCAAAAGCGAGGCAGGATTGACATCTGCTCAACAGAGACGGATTCCCTGCGCTGACACAGTTCACAGTTACACGAGAAGCAATCTGAGCGGTCCGTCGACCGGAGACGTGTTTCCCAAGAGGTCGTTTAGCGAGTGAACAGCAGTGTGCGCGACTTTCAGGAGTGTGCCTGGAAAGTGCCAGAATCACCAGGAGCATCTGTGCAAAAGCTGCTGCCTCTGTGACCGCATTGAGGCACGTTCGCGTGTCTGCGAGTATATAGACGGCTCTTTCGCGTTCACTCCGAGGGAAACGGTCCGCTATTGCTTCTGTGCGCACAGACGCGATTCCCTTGTCTCTTGCGAACACAGGGAACTCTGTGCATCCAAATCTACAGGCTAAGGACGCGTCTGCATATGTTTTGGTGAACAATCGAGTGTGCGTGTTCTGACAGCTGCCTCTATGCAGACGTCTCCACAGAGCCACTTCTGAATGCCCCGCAGCCCAGGACTGAATGGATACACTAACAAGTGCACCGGTGTGAGCAACCACATATGCAGAAGGACGTCTTTCATCTCACAGAAGCGCGAACGTCTTGGCGTTCAAGCACATGGCAGAAACAAGGTGTGAACAGATGAGCTGCTGCTATTTTCTCCGTTCGGCATGCTTCGTTGTAGCTCTCTTGCCGGTCGCCGGCTTAGCGGCTTGCTTTGCGCGACTAGCTCTGGGGAGAGAAGGAGATAGCGCCGGAAACCTCGCCTTTTGCCTTCTTCGGCGCTGGAACCTGGTTGCTGCGCCTTCTCTTTGTCCATGTGCACACACACGATTCCTCAGCGAAAACCATGCAGAAACCTTTCCACGAGCACCCAGGGATGTGCACCCAGCACCACGTGCACGCACACGCAGCTAGAGAAAAGCACCTACCTTTTCACACACTGATGCCTAAGCAAACGCGTGGCCACACACACGCACACATCCGCAAGCGCGCCTACTCCCATCTATTGAGGGAAAGACGGACGAGCTCTTTGGTTGCTCTTCACAGGCTTGTCCCTGATCTATAGCTGAGGGCAAACACTTGTGTGCTTGTGGGAGAGCCTGTGTCTTTCCTGGAAGCGTTTGGGAGTTTTGCTCAGACGCGTGTTTCCTCAAGTTCAAGAATCAAGATCTAGGATACCTGCAGACAGGTGCCTGTTTGTGTGGAGACAGTCTGTTTGAAACTGTGTTCCTCAGCGCCCGCTCTTTCTCCCCGTCGCTCCACACGCCTGGGAGTCCCTTTCTTTCTCTCCACAAGCACGTGTGTTGACTTCGTCGCGCATGTGCATCTGCACAAGCGTTGAGCTCAGCAGAGCGTGTCTCTTGACACTTGATGTGCGTTGGCTGTGTCTGCGTGCTCCAGTGAAGAGAGAAACGGGAAATCATCTTGGTAGAGGCAACAAAGCAAAAGCGAGGCAGGATTGACATCTGCTCAACAGAGACGGATTCCCTGCGCTGACACAGTTCACAGTTACACGAGAAGCAATCTGAGCGGTCCGTCGACCGGAGACGTGTTTCCCAAGAGGTCGTTTAGCGAGTGAACAGCAGTGTGCGCGACTTTCAGGAGTGTGCCTGGAAAGTGCCAGAATCACCAGGAGCATCTGTGCAAAAGCTGCTGCCTCTGTGACCGCATTGAGGCACGTTCGCGTGTCTGCGAGTATATAGACGGCTCTTTCGCGTTCACTCCGAGGGAAACGGTCCGCTATTGCTTCTGTGCGCACAGACGCGATTCCCTTGTCTCTTGCGAACACAGGGAACTCTGTGCATCCAAATCTACAGGCTAAGGACGCGTCTGCATATGTTTTGGTGAACAATCGAGTGTGCGTGTTCTGACAGCTGCCTCTATGCAGACGTCTCCACAGAGCCACTTCTGAATGCCCCGCAGCCCAGGACTGAATGGATACACTAACAAGTGCACCGGTGTGAGCAACCACATATGCAGAAGGACGTCTTTCATCTCACAGAAGCGCGAACGTCTTGGCGTTCAAGCACATGGCAGAAACAAGGTGTGAACAGATGAGCTGCTGCTATTTTCTCCGTTCGGCATGCTTCGTTGTAGCTCTCTTGCCGGTCGCCGGCTTAGCGGCTTGCTTTGCGCGACTAGCTCTGGGGAGAGAAGGAGATAGCGCCGGAAACCTCGCCTTTTGCCTTCTTCGGCGCTGGAACCTGGTTGCTGCGCCTTCTCTTTGTCCATGTGCACACACACGATTCCTCAGCGAAAACCATGCAGAAACCTTTCCACGAGCACCCAGGGATGTGCACCCAGCACCACGTGCACGCACACGCAGCTAGAGAAAAGCACCTACCTTTTCACACACTGATGCCTAAGCAAACGCGTGGCCACACACACGCACACATCCGCAAGCGCGCCTACTCCCATCTATTGAGGGAAAGACGGACGAGCTCTTTGGTTGCTCTTCACAGGCTTGTCCCTGATCTATAGCTGAGGGCAAACACTTGTGTGCTTGTGGGAGAGCCTGTGTCTTTCCTGGAAGCGTTTGGGAGTTTTGCTCAGACGCGTGTTTCCTCAAGTTCAAGAATCAAGATCTAGGATACCTGCAGACAGGTGCCTGTTTGTGTGGAGACAGTCTGTTTGAAACTGTGTTCCTCAGCGCCCGCTCTTTCTCCCCGTCGCTCCACACGCCTGGGAGTCCCTTTCTTTCTCTCCACAAGCACGTGTGTTGACTTCGTCGCACATGTGCATCTGCACAAGCGTTGAGCTCAGCAGAGCGTGTCTCTTGACACTTGATGTGCGTTGGCTGTGTCTGCCTGCTCCAGTGAAGAGAGAAACGGGAAATCATCTTGGTAGAGGCAACAAAGCAAAAGCGAGGCAGGATTGACATCTGCTCAACAGAGACGGATTCCCTGCGCTGACACAGTTCACAGTTACACGAGAAGCAATCTGAGCGGTCTGTCGACCGGAGACGTGTTTCCCAAGAGGTCGTTTAGCGAGTGAACAGCAGTGTGCGCGACTTTCAGGAGTGTGCCTGGAAAGTGCCAGAATCACCAGGAGCATCTGTGCAAAAGCTGCTGCCTCTGTGACCGCATTGAGGCACGTTCGCGTGTCTGCGAGTATATAGACGGCTCTTTCGCGTTCACTCCGAGGGAAACGGTCCGCTATTGCTTCTGTGCGCACAGACGCGATTCCCTTGTCTCTTGCGAACACAGGGAACTCTGTGCATCCAAATCTACAGGCTAAGGACGCGTCTGCATATGTTTTGGTGAACAATCGAGTGTGCGTGTTCTGACAGCTGCCTCTATGCAGACGTCTCCACAGAGCCACTTCTGAATGCCCCGCAGCCCAGGACTGAATGGATACACTAACAAGTGCACCGGTGTGAGCAACCACATATGCAGAAGGACGTCTTTCATCTCACAGAAGCGCGAACGTCTTGGCGTTCAAGCACATGGCAGAAACAAGGTGTGAACAGATGAGCTGCTGCTATTTTCTCCGTTCGGCATGCTTCGTTGTAGCTCTCTTGCCGGTCGCCGGCTTAGCGGCTTGCTTTGCGCGACTAGCTCTGGGGAGAGAAGGAGATAGCGCCGGAAACCTCGCCTTTTGCCTTCTTCGGCGCTGGAACCTGGTTGCTGCGCCTTCTCTTTGTCCATGTGCACACACACGATTCCTCAGCGAAAACCATGCAGAAACCTTTCCACGAGCACCCAGGGATGTGCACCCAGCACCACGTGCACGCACACGCAGCTAGAGAAAAGCACCTACCTTTTCACACACTGATGCCTAAGCAAACGCGTGGCCACACACACGCACACATCCGCAAGCGCGCCTACTCCCATCTATTGAGGGAAAGACGGACGAGCAACGTCCTGACAGGCTTGAGGGGAAAAACGTCCGTTGACGGTTGGCGTACTGCACGCCCGCCTACGGGGCTGCAGGGGAATCCACATTTGGAAGGTACCTGAAGATGTGTGCCTGTTCTTGGAGCTCCGCTAGTAGGGTAGCAAAGACACTCGTAGGCAGTACTGAATGCTGCTCCGTGCTACTTCTCCTCCGCTGGCAAATGCTTCAGTGTCGCCCGAGGAAAGACGTTTAACAATCGATCTCCAAGAGGAACGAAACACATGATGCCATAAGGCGAAAGAATAGCAGGGCATCTCTTCACAGGCTTGTCCCTGATCTATAGCTGAGGGCAAACACTTGTGTGCTTGTGGGAGAGCCTGTGTCTTTCCTGGAAGCGTTTGGGAGTTTTGCTCAGACGCGTGTTTCCTCAAGTTCAAGAATCAAGATCTAGGATACCTGCAGACAGGTGCCTGTTTGTGTGGAGACAGTCTGTTTGAAACTGTGTTCCTCAGCGCCCGCTCTTTCTCCCCGTCGCTCCACACGCCTAGGAGTCCCTTTCTTTCTCTCCACAAGCACGTGTGTTGACTTCGTCGCACATGTGCATCTGCACAAGCGTTGAGCTCAGCAGAGCGTGTCTCTTGACACTTGATGTGCGTTGGCTGTGTCTGCCTGCTCCAGTGAAGAGAGAAACGGGAAATCATCTTGGTAGAGGCAACAAAGCAAAAGCGAGGCAGGATTGACATCTGCTCAACAGAGACGGATTCCCTGCGCTGACACAGTTCACAGTTACACGAGAAGCAATCTGAGCGGTCCGTCGACCGGAGACGTGTTTCCCAAGAGGTCGTTTAGCGAGTGAACAGCAGTGTGCGCGACTTTCAGGAGTGTGCCTGGAAAGTGCCAGAATCACCAGGAGCATCTGTGCAAAAGCTGCTGCCTCTGTGACCGCATTGAGGCACGTTCGCGTGTCTGCGAGTATATAGACGGCTCTTTCGCGTTCACTCCGAGGGAAACGGTCCGCTATTGCTTCTGTGCGCACAGACGCGATTCCCTTGTCTCTTGCGAACACAGGGAACTCTGTGCATCCAAATCTACAGGCTAAGGACGCGTCTGCATATGTTTTGGTGAACAATCGAGTGTGCGTGTTCTGACAGCTGCCTCTATGCAGACGTCTCCACAGAGCCACTTCTGAATGCCCCGCAGCCCAGGACTGAATGGATACACTAACAAGTGCACCGGTGTGAGCAACCACATATGCAGAAGGACGTCTTTCATCTCACAGAAGCGCGAACGTCTTGGCGTTCAAGCACATGGCAGAAACAAGGTGTGAACAGATGAGCTGCTGCTATTTTCTCCGTTCGGCATGCTTCGTTGTAGCTCTCTTGCCGGTCGCCGGCTTAGCGGCTTGCTTTGCGCGACTAGCTCTGGGGAGAGAAGGAGATAGCGCCGGAAACCTCGCCTTTTGCCTTCTTCGGCGCTGGAACCTGGTTGCTGCGCCTTCTCTTTGTCCATGTGCACACACACGATTCCTCAGCGAAAACCATGCAGAAACCTTTCCACGAGCACCCAGGGATGTGCACCCAGCACCACGTGCACGCACACGCAGCTAGAGAAAAGCACCTACCTTTTCACACACTGATGCCTAAGCAAACGCGTGGCCACACACACGCACACATCCGCAAGCGCGCCTACTCCCATCTATTGAGGGAAAGACGGACGAGCTCTTTGGTTGCTCTTCACAGGCTTGTCCCTGATCTATAGCTGAGGGCAAACACTTGTGTGCTTGTGGGAGAGCCTGTGTCTTTCCTGGAAGCGTTTGGGAGTTTTGCTCAGACGCGTGTTTCCTCAAGTTCAAGAATCAAGATCTAGGATACCTGCAGACAGGTGCCTGTTTGTGTGGAGACAGTCTGTTTGAAACTGTGTTCCTCAGCGCCCGCTCTTTCTCCCCGTCGCTCCACACGCCTGGGAGTCCCTTTCTTTCTCTCCACAAGCACGTGTGTTGACTTCGTCGCACATGTGCATCTGCACAAGCGTTGAGCTCAGCAGAGCGTGTCTCTTGACACTTGATGTGCGTTGGCTGTGTCTGCCTGCTCCAGTGAAGAGAGAAACGGGAAATCATCTTGGTAGAGGCAACAAAGCAAAAGCGAGGCAGGATTGACATCTGCTCAACAGAGACGGATTCCCTGCGCTGACACAGTTCACAGTTACACGAGAAGCAATCTGAGCGGTCTGTCGACCGGAGACGTGTTTCCCAAGAGGTCGTTTAGCGAGTGAACAGCAGTGTGCGCGACTTTCAGGAGTGTGCCTGGAAAGTGCCAGAATCACCAGGAGCATCTGTGCAAAAGCTGCTGCCTCTGTGACCGCATTGAGGCACGTTCGCGTGTCTGCGAGTATATAGACGGCTCTTTCGCGTTCACTCCGAGGGAAACGGTCCGCTATTGCTTCTGTGCGCACAGACGCGATTCCCTTGTCTCTTGCGAACACAGGGAACTCTGTGCATCCAAATCTACAGGCTAAGGACGCGTCTGCATATGTTTTGGTGAACAATCGAGTGTGCGTGTTCTGACAGCTGCCTCTATGCAGACGTCTCCACAGAGCCACTTCTGAATGCCCCGCAGCCCAGGACTGAATGGATACACTAACAAGTGCACCGGTGTGAGCAACCACATATGCAGAAGGACGTCTTTCATCTCACAGAAGCGCGAACGTCTTGGCGTTCAAGCACATGGCAGAAACAAGGTGTGAACAGATGAGCTGCTGCTATTTTCTCCGTTCGGCATGCTTCGTTGTAGCTCTCTTGCCGGTCGCCGGCTTAGCGGCTTGCTTTGCGCGACTAGCTCTGGGGAGAGAAGGAGATAGCGCCGGAAACCTCGCCTTTTGCCTTCTTCGGCGCTGGAACCTGGTTGCTGCGCCTTCTCTTTGTCCATGTGCACACACACGATTCCTCAGCGAAAACCATGCAGAAACCTTTCCACGAGCACCCAGGGATGTGCACCCAGCACCACGTGCACGCACACGCAGCTAGAGAAAAGCACCTACCTTTTCACACACTGATGCCTAAGCAAACGCGTGGCCACACACACGCACACATCCGCAAGCGCGCCTACTCCCATCTATTGAGGGAAAGACGGACGAGCTCTTTGGTTGCTCTTCACAGGCTTGTCCCTGATCTATAGCTGAGGGCAAACACTTGTGTGCTTGTGGGAGAGCCTGTGTCTTTCCTGGAAGCGTTTGGGAGTTTTGCTCAGACGCGTGTTTCCTCAAGTTCAAGAATCAAGATCTAGGATACCTGCAGACAGGTGCCTGTTTGTGTGGAGACAGTCTGTTTGAAACTGTGTTCCTCAGCGCCCGCTCTTTCTCCCCGTCGCTCCACACGCCTGGGAGTCCCTTTCTTTCTCTCCACAAGCACGTGTGTTGACTTCGTCGCACATGTGCATCTGCACAAGCGTTGAGCTCAGCAGAGCGTGTCTCTTGACACTTGATGTGCGTTGGCTGTGTCTGCCTGCTCCAGTGAAGAGAGAAACGGGAAATCATCTTGGTAGAGGCAACAAAGCAAAAGCGAGGCAGGATTGACATCTGCTCAACAGAGACGGATTCCCTGCGCTGACACAGTTCACAGTTACACGAGAAGCAATCTGAGCGGTCTGTCGACCGGAGACGTGTTTCCCAAGAGGTCGTTTAGCGAGTGAACAGCAGTGTGCGCGACTTTCAGGAGTGTGCCTGGAAAGTGCCAGAATCACCAGGAGCATCTGTGCAAAAGCTGCTGCCTCTGTGACCGCATTGAGGCACGTTCGCGTGTCTGCGAGTATATAGACGGCTCTTTCGCGTTCACTCCGAGGGAAACGGTCCGCTATTGCTTCTGTGCGCACAGACGCGATTCCCTTGTCTCTTGCGAACACAGGGAACTCTGTGCATCCAAATCTACAGGCTAAGGACGCGTCTGCATATGTTTTGGTGAACAATCGAGTGTGCGTGTTCTGACAGCTGCCTCTATGCAGACGTCTCCACAGAGCCACTTCTGAATGCCCCGCAGCCCAGGACTGAATGGATACACTAACAAGTGCACCGGTGTGAGCAACCACATATGCAGAAGGACGTCTTTCATCTCACAGAAGCGCGAACGTCTTGGCGTTCAAGCACATGGCAGAAACAAGGTGTGAACAGATGAGCTGCTGCTATTTTCTCCGTTCGGCATGCTTCGTTGTAGCTCTCTTGCCGGTCGCCGGCTTAGCGGCTTGCTTTGCGCGACTAGCTCTGGGGAGAGAAGGAGATAGCGCCGGAAACCTCGCCTTTTGCCTTCTTCGGCGCTGGAACCTGGTTGCTGCGCCTTCTCTTTGTCCATGTGCACACACACGATTCCTCAGCGAAAACCATGCAGAAACCTTTCCACGAGCACCCAGGGATGTGCACCCAGCACCACGTGCACGCACACGCAGCTAGAGAAAAGCACCTACCTTTTCACACACTGATGCCTAAGCAAACGCGTGGCCACACACACGCACACATCCGCAAGCGCGCCTACTCCCATCTATTGAGGGAAAGACGGACGAGCAACGTCCTGACAGGCTTGAGGGGAAAAACGTCCGTTGACGGTTGGCGTACTGCACGCCCGCCTACGGGGCTGCAGGGGAATCCACATTTGGAAGGTACCTGAAGATGTGTGCCTGTTCTTGGAGCTCCGCTAGTAGGGTAGCAAAGACACTCGTAGGCAGTACTGAATGCTGCTCCGTGCTACTTCTCCTCCGCTGGCAAATGCTTCAGTGTCGCCCGAGGAAAGACGTTTAACAATCGATCTCCAAGAGGAACGAAACACATGATGCCATAAGGCGAAAGAATAGCAGGGCATCTCTTCACAGGCTTGTCCCTGATCTATAGCTGAGGGCAAACACTTGTGTGCTTGTGGGAGAGCCTGTGTCTTTCCTGGAAGCGTTTGGGAGTTTTGCTCAGACGCGTGTTTCCTCAAGTTCAAGAATCAAGATCTAGGATACCTGCAGACAGGTGCCTGTTTGTGTGGAGACAGTCTGTTTGAAACTGTGTTCCTCAGCGCCCGCTCTTTCTCCCCGTCGCTCCACACGCCTGGGAGTCCCTTTCTTTCTCTCCACAAGCACGTGTGTTGACTTCGTCGCACATGTGCATCTGCACAAGCGTTGAGCTCAGCAGAGCGTGTCTCTTGACACTTGATGTGCGTTGGCTGTGTCTGCCTGCTCCAGTGAAGAGAGAAACGGGAAATCATCTTGGTAGAGGCAACAAAGCAAAAGCGAGGCAGGATTGACATCTGCTCAACAGAGACGGATTCCCTGCGCTGACACAGTTCACAGTTACACGAGAAGCAATCTGAGCGGTCCGTCGACCGGAGACGTGTTTCCCAAGAGGTCGTTTAGCGAGTGAACAGCAGTGTGCGCGACTTTCAGGAGTGTGCCTGGAAAGTGCCAGAATCACCAGGAGCATCTGTGCAAAAGCTGCTGCCTCTGTGACCGCATTGAGGCACGTTCGCGTGTCTGCGAGTATATAGACGGCTCTTTCGCGTTCACTCCGAGGGAAACGGTCCGCTATTGCTTCTGTGCGCACAGACGCGATTCCCTTGTCTCTTGCGAACACAGGGAACTCTGTGCATCCAAATCTACAGGCTAAGGACGCGTCTGCATATGTTTTGGTGAACAATCGAGTGTGCGTGTTCTGACAGCTGCCTCTATGCAGACGTCTCCACAGAGCCACTTCTGAATGCCCCGCAGCCCAGGACTGAATGGATACACTAACAAGTGCACCGGTGTGAGCAACCACATATGCAGAAGGACGTCTTTCATCTCACAGAAGCGCGAACGTCTTGGCGTTCAAGCACATGGCAGAAACAAGGTGTGAACAGATGAGCTGCTGCTATTTTCTCCGTTCGGCATGCTTCGTTGTAGCTCTCTTGCCGGTCGCCGGCTTAGCGGCTTGCTTTGCGCGACTAGCTCTGGGGAGAGAAGGAGATAGCGCCGGAAACCTCGCCTTTTGCCTTCTTCGGCGCTGGAACCTGGTTGCTGCGCCTTCTCTTTGTCCATGTGCACACACACGATTCCTCAGCGAAAACCATGCAGAAACCTTTCCACGAGCACCCAGGGATGTGCACCCAGCACCACGTGCACGCACACGCAGCTAGAGAAAAGCACCTACCTTTTCACACACTGATGCCTAAGCAAACGCGTGGCCACACACACGCACACATCCGCAAGCGCGCCTACTCCCATCTATTGAGGGAAAGACGGACGAGCTCTTTGGTTGCTCTTCACAGGCTTGTCCCTGATCTATAGCTGAGGGCAAACACTTGTGTGCTTGTGGGAGAGCCTGTGTCTTTCCTGGAAGCGTTTGGGAGTTTTGCTCAGACGCGTGTTTCCTCAAGTTCAAGAATCAAGATCTAGGATACCTGCAGACAGGTGCCTGTTTGTGTGGAGACAGTCTGTTTGAAACTGTGTTCCTCAGCGCCCGCTCTTTCTCCCCGTCGCTCCACACGCCTGGGAGTCCCTTTCTTTCTCTCCACAAGCACGTGTGTTGACTTCGTCGCACATGTGCATCTGCACAAGCGTTGAGCTCAGCAGAGCGTGTCTCTTGACACTTGATGTGCGTTGGCTGTGTCTGCCTGCTCCAGTGAAGAGAGAAACGGGAAATCATCTTGGTAGAGGCAACAAAGCAAAAGCGAGGCAGGATTGACATCTGCTCAACAGAGACGGATTCCCTGCGCTGACACAGTTCACAGTTACACGAGAAGCAATCTGAGCGGTCCGTCGACCGGAGACGTGTTTCCCAAGAGGTCGTTTAGCGAGTGAACAGCAGTGTGCGCGACTTTCAGGAGTGTGCCTGGAAAGTGCCAGAATCACCAGGAGCATCTGTGCAAAAGCTGCTGCCTCTGTGACCGCATTGAGGCACGTTCGCGTGTCTGCGAGTATATAGACGGCTCTTTCGCGTTCACTCCGAGGGAAACGGTCCGCTATTGCTTCTGTGCGCACAGACGCGATTCCCTTGTCTCTTGCGAACACAGGGAACTCTGTGCATCCAAATCTACAGGCTAAGGACGCGTCTGCATATGTTTTGGTGAACAATCGAGTGTGCGTGTTCTGACAGCTGCCTCTATGCAGACGTCTCCACAGAGCCACTTCTGAATGCCCCGCAGCCCAGGACTGAATGGATACACTAACAAGTGCACCGGTGTGAGCAACCACATATGCAGAAGGACGTCTTTCATCTCACAGAAGCGCGAACGTCTTGGCGTTCAAGCACATGGCAGAAACAAGGTGTGAACAGATGAGCTGCTGCTATTTTCTCCGTTCGGCATGCTTCGTTGTAGCTCTCTTGCCGGTCGCCGGCTTAGCGGCTTGCTTTGCGCGACTAGCTCTGGGGAGAGAAGGAGATAGCGCCGGAAACCTCGCCTTTTGCCTTCTTCGGCGCTGGAACCTGGTTGCTGCGCCTTCTCTTTGTCCATGTGCACACACACGATTCCTCAGCGAAAACCATGCAGAAACCTTTCCACGAGCACCCAGGGATGTGCACCCAGCACCACGTGCACGCACACGCAGCTAGAGAAAAGCACCTACCTTTTCACACACTGATGCCTAAGCAAACGCGTGGCCACACACACGCACACATCCGCAAGCGCGCCTACTCCCATCTATTGAGGGAAAGACGGACGAGCTCTTTGGTTGCTCTTCACAGGCTTGTCCCTGATCTATAGCTGAGGGCAAACACTTGTGTGCTTGTGGGAGAGCCTGTGTCTTTCCTGGAAGCGTTTGGGAGTTTTGCTCAGACGCGTGTTTCCTCAAGTTCAAGAATCAAGATCTAGGATACCTGCAGACAGGTGCCTGTTTGTGTGGAGACAGTCTGTTTGAAACTGTGTTCCTCAGCGCCCGCTCTTTCTCCCCGTCGCTCCACACGCCTGGGAGTCCCTTTCTTTCTCTCCACAAGCACGTGTGTTGACTTCGTCGCACATGTGCATCTGCACAAGCGTTGAGCTCAGCAGAGCGTGTCTCTTGACACTTGATGTGCGTTGGCTGTGTCTGCCTGCTCCAGTGAAGAGAGAAACGGGAAATCATCTTGGTAGAGGCAACAAAGCAAAAGCGAGGCAGGATTGACATCTGCTCAACAGAGACGGATTCCCTGCGCTGACACAGTTCACAGTTACACGAGAAGCAATCTGAGTGGTCCGTCGACCGGAGACGTGTTTCCCAAGAGGTCGTTTAGCGAGTGAACAGCAGTGTGCGCGACTTTCAGGAGTGTGCCTGGAAAGTGCCAGAATCACCAGGAGCATCTGTGCAAAAGCTGCTGCCTCTGTGACCGCATTGAGGCACGTTCGCGTGTCTGCGAGTATATAGACGGCTCTTTCGCGTTCACTCCGAGGGAAACGGTCCGCTATTGCTTCTGTGCGCACAGACGCGATTCCCTTGTCTCTTGCGAACACAGGGAACTCTGTGCATCCAAATCTACAGGCTAAGGACGCGTCTGCATATGTTTTGGTGAACAATCGAGTGTGCGTGTTCTGACAGCTGCCTCTATGCAGACGTCTCCACAGAGCCACTTCTGAATGCCCCGCAGCCCAGGACTGAATGGATACACTAACAAGTGCACCGGTGTGAGCAACCACATATGCAGAAGGACGTCTTTCATCTCACAGAAGCGCGAACGTCTTGGCGTTCAAGCACATGGCAGAAACAAGGTGTGAACAGATGAGCTGCTGCTATTTTCTCCGTTCGGCATGCTTCGTTGTAGCTCTCTTGCCGGTCGCCGGCTTAGCGGCTTGCTTTGCGCGACTAGCTCTGGGGAGAGAAGGAGATAGCGCCGGAAACCTCGCCTTTTGCCTTCTTCGGCGCTGGAACCTGGTTGCTGCGCCTTCTCTTTGTCCATGTGCACACACACGATTCCTCAGCGAAAACCATGCAGAAACCTTTCCACGAGCACCCAGGGATGTGCACCCAGCACCACGTGCACGCACACGCAGCTAGAGAAAAGCACCTACCTTTTCACACACTGATGCCTAAGCAAACGCGTGGCCACACACACGCACACATCCGCAAGCGCGCCTACTCCCATCTATTGAGGGAAAGACGGACGAGCAACGTCCTGACAGGCTTGAGGGGAAAAACGTCCGTTGACGGTTGGCGTACTGCACGCCCGCCTACGGGGCTGCAGGGGAATCCACATTTGGAAGGTACCTGAAGATGTGTGCCTGTTCTTGGAGCTCCGCTAGTAGGGTAGCAAAGACACTCGTAGGCAGTACTGAATGCTGCTCCGTGCTACTTCTCCTCCGCTGGCAAATGCTTCAGTGTCGCCCGAGGAAAGACGTTTAACAATCGATCTCCAAGAGGAACGAAACACATGATGCCATAAGGCGAAAGAATAGCAGGGCATCTCTTCACAGGCTTGTCCCTGATCTATAGCTGAGGGCAAACACTTGTGTGCTTGTGGGAGAGCCTGTGTCTTTCCTGGAAGCGTTTGGGAGTTTTGCTCAGACGCGTGTTTCCTCAAGTTCAAGAATCAAGATCTAGGATACCTGCAGACAGGTGCCTGTTTGTGTGGAGACAGTCTGTTTGAAACTGTGTTCCTCAGCGCCCGCTCTTTCTCCCCGTCGCTCCACACGCCTGGGAGTCCCTTTCTTTCTCTCCACAAGCACGTGTGTTGACTTCGTCGCACATGTGCATCTGCACAAGCGTTGAGCTCAGCAGAGCGTGTCTCTTGACACTTGATGTGCGTTGGCTGTGTCTGCCTGCTCCAGTGAAGAGAGAAACGGGAAATCATCTTGGTAGAGGCAACAAAGCAAAAGCGAGGCAGGATTGACATCTGCTCAACAGAGACGGATTCCCTGCGCTGACACAGTTCACAGTTACACGAGAAGCAATCTGAGCGGTCCGTCGACCGGAGACGTGTTTCCCAAGAGGTCGTTTAGCGAGTGAACAGCAGTGTGCGCGACTTTCAGGAGTGTGCCTGGAAAGTGCCAGAATCACCAGGAGCATCTGTGCAAAAGCTGCTGCCTCTGTGACCGCATTGAGGCACGTTCGCGTGTCTGCGAGTATATAGACGGCTCTTTCGCGTTCACTCCGAGGGAAACGGTCCGCTATTGCTTCTGTGCGCACAGACGCGATTCCCTTGTCTCTTGCGAACACAGGGAACTCTGTGCATCCAAATCTACAGGCTAAGGACGCGTCTGCATATGTTTTGGTGAACAATCGAGTGTGCGTGTTCTGACAGCTGCCTCTATGCAGACGTCTCCACAGAGCCACTTCTGAATGCCCCGCAGCCCAGGACTGAATGGATACACTAACAAGTGCACCGGTGTGAGCAACCACATATGCAGAAGGACGTCTTTCATCTCACAGAAGCGCGAACGTCTTGGCGTTCAAGCACATGGCAGAAACAAGGTGTGAACAGATGAGCTGCTGCTATTTTCTCCGTTCGGCATGCTTCGTTGTAGCTCTCTTGCCGGTCGCCGGCTTAGCGGCTTGCTTTGCGCGACTAGCTCTGGGGAGAGAAGGAGATAGCGCCGGAAACCTCGCCTTTTGCCTTCTTCGGCGCTGGAACCTGGTTGCTGCGCCTTCTCTTTGTCCATGTGCACACACACGATTCCTCAGCGAAAACCATGCAGAAACCTTTCCACGAGCACCCAGGGATGTGCACCCAGCACCACGTGCACGCACACGCAGCTAGAGAAAAGCACCTACCTTTTCACACACTGATGCCTAAGCAAACGCGTGGCCACACACACGCACACATCCGCAAGCGCGCCTACTCCCATCTATTGAGGGAAAGACGGACGAGCTCTTTGGTTGCTCTTCACAGGCTTGTCCCTGATCTATAGCTGAGGGCAAACACTTGTGTGCTTGTGGGAGAGCCTGTGTCTTTCCTGGAAGCGTTTGGGAGTTTTGCTCAGACGCGTGTTTCCTCAAGTTCAAGAATCAAGATCTAGGATACCTGCAGACAGGTGCCTGTTTGTGTGGAGACAGTCTGTTTGAAACTGTGTTCCTCAGCGCCCGCTCTTTCTCCCCGTCGCTCCACACGCCTGGGAGTCCCTTTCTTTCTCTCCACAAGCACGTGTGTTGACTTCGTCGCACATGTGCATCTGCACAAGCGTTGAGCTCAGCAGAGCGTGTCTCTTGACACTTGATGTGCGTTGGCTGTGTCTGCCTGCTCCAGTGAAGAGAGAAACGGGAAATCATCTTGGTAGAGGCAACAAAGCAAAAGCGAGGCAGGATTGACATCTGCTCAACAGAGACGGATTCCCTGCGCTGACACAGTTCACAGTTACACGAGAAGCAATCTGAGCGGTCTGTCGACCGGAGACGTGTTTCCCAAGAGGTCGTTTAGCGAGTGAACAGCAGTGTGCGCGACTTTCAGGAGTGTGCCTGGAAAGTGCCAGAATCACCAGGAGCATCTGTGCAAAAGCTGCTGCCTCTGTGACCGCATTGAGGCACGTTCGCGTGTCTGCGAGTATATAGACGGCTCTTTCGCGTTCACTCCGAGGGAAACGGTCCGCTATTGCTTCTGTGCGCACAGACGCGATTCCCTTGTCTCTTGCGAACACAGGGAACTCTGTGCATCCAAATCTACAGGCTAAGGACGCGTCTGCATATGTTTTGGTGAACAATCGAGTGTGCGTGTTCTGACAGCTGCCTCTATGCAGACGTCTCCACAGAGCCACTTCTGAATGCCCCGCAGCCCAGGACTGAATGGATACACTAACAAGTGCACCGGTGTGAGCAACCACATATGCAGAAGGACGTCTTTCATCTCACAGAAGCGCGAACGTCTTGGCGTTCAAGCACATGGCAGAAACAAGGTGTGAACAGATGAGCTGCTGCTATTTTCTCCGTTCGGCATGCTTCGTTGTAGCTCTCTTGCCGGTCGCCGGCTTAGCGGCTTGCTTTGCGCGACTAGCTCTGGGGAGAGAAGGAGATAGCGCCGGAAACCTCGCCTTTTGCCTTCTTCGGCGCTGGAACCTGGTTGCTGCGCCTTCTCTTTGTCCATGTGCACACACACGATTCCTCAGCGAAAACCATGCAGAAACCTTTCCACGAGCACCCAGGGATGTGCACCCAGCACCACGTGCACGCACACGCAGCTAGAGAAAAGCACCTACCTTTTCACACACTGATGCCTAAGCAAACGCGTGGCCACACACACGCACACATCCGCAAGCGCGCCTACTCCCATCTATTGAGGGAAAGACGGACGAGCTCTTTGGTTGCTCTTCACAGGCTTGTCCCTGATCTATAGCTGAGGGCAAACACTTGTGTGCTTGTGGGAGAGCCTGTGTCTTTCCTGGAAGCGTTTGGGAGTTTTGCTCAGACGCGTGTTTCCTCAAGTTCAAGAATCAAGATCTAGGATACCTGCAGACAGGTGCCTGTTTGTGTGGAGACAGTCTGTTTGAAACTGTGTTCCTCAGCGCCCGCTCTTTCTCCCCGTCGCTCCACACGCCTGGGAGTCCCTTTCTTTCTCTCCACAACCACGTGTGTTGACTTCGTCGCACATGTGCATCTGCACAAGCGTTGAGCTCAGCAGAGCGTGTCTCTTGACACTTGATGTGCGTTGGCTGTGTCTGCCTGCTCCAGTGAAGAGAGAAACGGGAAATCATCTTGGTAGAGGCAACAAAGCAAAAGCGAGGCAGGATTGACATCTGCTCAACAGAGACGGATTCCCTGCGCTGACACAGTTCACAGTTACACGAGAAGCAATCTGAGTGGTCCGTCGACCGGAGACGTGTTTCCCAAGAGGTCGTTTAGCGAGTGAACAGCAGTGTGCGCGACTTTCAGGAGTGTGCCTGGAAAGTGCCAGAATCACCAGGAGCATCTGTGCAAAAGCTGCTGCCTCTGTGACCGCATTGAGGCACGTTCGCGTGTCTGCGAGTATATAGACGGCTCTTTCGCGTTCACTCCGAGGGAAACGGTCCGCTATTGCTTCTGTGCGCACAGACGCGATTCCCTTGTCTCTTGTGAACACAGGGAACTCTGTGCATCCAAATCTACAGGCTAAGGACGCGTCTGCATATGTTTTGGTGAACAATCGAGTGTGCGTGTTCTGACAGCTGCCTCTATGCAGACGTCTCCACAGAGCCACTTCTGAATGCCCCGCAGCCCAGGACTGAATGGATACACTAACAAGTGCACCGGTGTGAGCAACCACATATGCAGAAGGACGTCTTTCATCTCACAGAAGCGCGAACGTCTTGGCGTTCAAGCACATGGCAGAAACAAGGTGTGAACAGATGAGCTGCTGCTATTTTCTCCGTTCGGCATGCTTCGTTGTAGCTCTCTTGCCGGTCGCCGGCTTAGCGGCTTGCTTTGCGCGACTAGCTCTGGGGAGAGAAGGAGATAGCGCCGGAAACCTCGCCTTTTGCCTTCTTCGGCGCTGGAACCTGGTTGCTGCGCCTTCTCTTTGTCCATGTGCACACACACGATTCCTCAGCGAAAACCATGCAGAAACCTTTCCACGAGCACCCAGGGATGTGCACCCAGCACCACGTGCACGCACACGCAGCTAGAGAAAAGCACCTACCTTTTCACACACTGATGCCTAAGCAAACGCGTGGCCACACACACGCACACATCCGCAAGCGCGCCTACTCCCATCTATTGAGGGAAAGACGGACGAGCAACGTCCTGACAGGCTTGAGGGGAAAAACGTCCGTTGACGGTTGGCGTACTGCACGCCCGCCTACGGGGCTGCAGGGGAATCCACATTTGGAAGGTACCTGAAGATGTGTGCCTGTTCTTGGAGCTCCGCTAGTAGGGTAGCAAAGACACTCGTAGGCAGTACTGAATGCTGCTCCGTGCTACTTCTCCTCCGCTGGCAAATGCTTCACAGTCGCCCGAGGAAAGACGTTTAACAATCGATCTCCAAGAGGAACGAAACACATGATGCCATAAGGCGAAAGAATAGCAGGGCATCTCTTCACAGGCTTGTCCCTGATCTATAGCTGAGGGCAAACACTTGTGTGCTTGTGGGAGAGCCTGTGTCTTTCCTGGAAGCGTTTGGGAGTTTTGCTCAGACGCGTGTTTCCTCAAGTTCAAGAATCAAGATCTAGGATACCTGCAGACAGGTGCCTGTTTGTGTGGAGACAGTCTGTTTGAAACTGTGTTCCTCAGCGCCCGCTCTTTCTCCCCGTCGCTCCACACGCCTGGGAGTCCCTTTCTTTCTCTCCACAAGCACGTGTGTTGACTTCGTCGCACATGTGCATCTGCACAAGCGTTGAGCTCAGCAGAGCGTGTCTCTTGACACTTGATGTGCGTTGGCTGTGTCTGCCTGCTCCAGTGAAGAGAGAAACGGGAAATCATCTTGGTAGAGGCAACAAAGCAAAAGCGAGGCAGGATTGACATCTGCTCAACAGAGACGGATTCCCTGCGCTGACACAGTTCACAGTTACACGAGAAGCAATCTGAGCGGTCCGTCGACCGGAGACGTGTTTCCCAAGAGGTCGTTTAGCGAGTGAACAGCAGTGTGCGCGACTTTCAGGAGTGTGCCTGGAAAGTGCCAGAATCACCAGGAGCATCTGTGCAAAAGCTGCTGCCTCTGTGACCGCATTGAGGCACGTTCGCGTGTCTGCGAGTATATAGACGGCTCTTTCGCGTTCACTCCGAGGGAAACGGTCCGCTATTGCTTCTGTGCGCACAGACGCGATTCCCTTGTCTCTTGCGAACACAGGGAACTCTGTGCATCCAAATCTACAGGCTAAGGACGCGTCTGCATATGTTTTGGTGAACAATCGAGTGTGCGTGTTCTGACAGCTGCCTCTATGCAGACGTCTCCACAGAGCCACTTCTGAATGCCCCGCAGCCCAGGACTGAATGGATACACTAACAAGTGCACCGGTGTGAGCAACCACATATGCAGAAGGACGTCTTTCATCTCACAGAAGCGCGAACGTCTTGGCGTTCAAGCACATGGCAGAAACAAGGTGTGAACAGATGAGCTGCTGCTATTTTCTCCGTTCGGCATGCTTCGTTGTAGCTCTCTTGCCGGTCGCCGGCTTAGCGGCTTGCTTTGCGCGACTAGCTCTGGGGAGAGAAGGAGATAGCGCCGGAAACCTCGCCTTTTGCCTTCTTCGGCGCTGGAACCTGGTTGCTGCGCCTTCTCTTTGTCCATGTGCACACACACGATTCCTCAGCGAAAACCATGCAGAAACCTTTCCACGAGCACCCAGGGATGTGCACCCAGCACCACGTGCACGCACACGCAGCTAGAGAAAAGCACCTACCTTTTCACACACTGATGCCTAAGCAAACGCGTGGCCACACACACGCACACATCCGCAAGCGCGCCTACTCCCATCTATTGAGGGAAAGACGGACGAGCTCTTTGGTTGCTCTTCACAGGCTTGTCCCTGATCTATAGCTGAGGGCAAACACTTGTGTGCTTGTGGGAGAGCCTGTGTCTTTCCTGGAAGCGTTTGGGAGTTTTGCTCAGACGCGTGTTTCCTCAAGTTCAAGAATCAAGATCTAGGATACCTGCAGACAGGTGCCTGTTTGTGTGGAGACAGTCTGTTTGAAACTGTGTTCCTCAGCGCCCGCTCTTTCTCCCCGTCGCTCCACACGCCTGGGAGTCCCTTTCTTTCTCTCCACAAGCACGTGTGTTGACTTCGTCGCACATGTGCATCTGCACAAGCGTTGAGCTCAGCAGAGCGTGTCTCTTGACACTTGATGTGCGTTGGCTGTGTCTGCGTGCTCCAGTGAAGAGAGAAACGGGAAATCATCTTGGTAGAGGCAACAAAGCAAAAGCGAGGCAGGATTGACATCTGCTCAACAGAGACGGATTCCCTGCGCTGACACAGTTCACAGTTACACGAGAAGCAATCTGAGCGGTCTGTCGACCGGAGACGTGTTTCCCAAGAGGTCGTTTAGCGAGTGAACAGCAGTGTGCGCGACTTTCAGGAGTGTGCCTGGAAAGTGCCAGAATCACCAGGAGCATCTGTGCAAAAGCTGCTGCCTCTGTGACCGCATTGAGGCACGTTTGCGTGTCTGCGAGTATATAGACGGCTCTTTCGCGTTCACTCCGAGGGAAACGGTCCGCTATTGCTTCTGTGCGTACAGACGCGATTCCCTTGTCTCTTGCGAACACAGGGAACTCTGTGCATCCAAATCTACAGGCTAAGGACGCGTCTGCATATGTTTTGGTGAACAATCGAGTGTGCGTGTTCTGACAGCTGCCTCTATGCAGACGTCTCCACAGAGCCACTTCTGAATGCCCCGCAGCCCAGGACTGAATGGATACACTAACAAGTGCACCGGTGTGAGCAACCACATATGCAGAAGGACGTCTTTCATCTCACAGAAGCGCGAACGTCTTGGCGTTCAAGCACATGGCAGAAACAAGGTGTGAACAGATGAGCTGCTGCTATTTTCTCCGTTCGGCATGCTTCGTTGTAGCTCTCTTGCCGGTCGCCGGCTTAGCGGCTTGCTTTGCGCGACTAGCTCTGGGGAGAGAAGGAGATAGCGCCGGAAACCTCGCCTTTTGCCTTCTTCGGCGCTGGAACCTGGTTGCTGCGCCTTCTCTTTGTCCATGTGCACACACACGATTCCTCAGCGAAAACCATGCAGAAACCTTTCCACGAGCACCCAGGGATGTGCACCCAGCACCACGTGCACGCACACGCAGCTAGAGAAAAGCACCTACCTTTTCACACACTGATGCCTAAGCAAACGCGTGGCCACACACACGCACACATCCGCAAGCGCGCCTACTCCCATCTATTGAGGGAAAGACGGACGAGCTCTTTGGTTGCTCTTCACAGGCTTGTCCCTGATCTATAGCTGAGGGCAAACACTTGTGTGCTTGTGGGAGAGCCTGTGTCTTTCCTGGAAGCGTTTGGGAGTTTTGCTCAGACGCGTGTTTCCTCAAGTTCAAGAATCAAGATCTAGGATACCTGCAGACAGGTGCCTGTTTGTGTGGAGACAGTCTGTTTGAAACTGTGTTCCTCAGCGCCCGCTCTTTCTCCCCGTCGCTCCACACGCCTGGGAGTCCCTTTCTTTCTCTCCACAAGCACGTGTGTTGACTTCGTCGCACATGTGCATCTGCACAAGCGTTGAGCTCAGCAGAGCGTGTCTCTTGACACTTGATGTGCGTTGGCTGTGTCTGCCTGCTCCAGTGAAGAGAGAAACGGGAAATCATCTTGGTAGAGGCAACAAAGCAAAAGCGAGGCAGGATTGACATCTGCTCAACAGAGACGGATTCCCTGCGCTGACACAGTTCACAGTTACACGAGAAGCAATCTGAGCGGTCCGTCGACCGGAGACGTGTTTCCCAAGAGGTCGTTTAGCGAGTGAACAGCAGTGTGCGCGACTTTCAGGAGTGTGCCTGGAAAGTGCCAGAATCACCAGGAGCATCTGTGCAAAAGCTGCTGCCTCTGTGACCGCATTGAGGCACGTTCGCGTGTCTGCGAGTATATAGACGGCTCTTTCGCGTTCACTCCGAGGGAAACGGTCCGCTATTGCTTCTGTGCGCACAGACGCGATTCCCTTGTCTCTTGCGAACACAGGGAACTCTGTGCATCCAAATCTACAGGCTAAGGACGCGTCTGCATATGTTTTGGTGAACAATCGAGTGTGCGTGTTCTGACAGCTGCCTCTATGCAGACGTCTCCACAGAGCCACTTCTGAATGCCCCGCAGCCCAGGACTGAATGGATACACTAACAAGTGCACCGGTGTGAGCAACCACATATGCAGAAGGACGTCTTTCATCTCACAGAAGCGCGAACGTCTTGGCGTTCAAGCACATGGCAGAAACAAGGTGTGAACAGATGAGCTGCTGCTATTTTCTCCGTTCGGCATGCTTCGTTGTAGCTCTCTTGCCGGTCGCCGGCTTAGCGGCTTGCTTTGCGCGACTAGCTCTGGGGAGAGAAGGAGATAGCGCCGGAAACCTCGCCTTTTGCCTTCTTCGGCGCTGGAACCTGGTTGCTGCGCCTTCTCTTTGTCCATGTGCACACACACGATTCCTCAGCGAAAACCATGCAGAAACCTTTCCACGAGCACCCAGGGATGTGCACCCAGCACCACGTGCACGCACACGCAGCTAGAGAAAAGCACCTACCTTTTCACACACTGATGCCTAAGCAAACGCGTGGCCACACACACGCACACATCCGCAAGCGCGCCTACTCCCATCTATTGAGAGAAAGACGGACGAGCTCTTTGGTTGCTCTTCACAGGCTTGTCCCTGATCTATAGCTGAGGGCAAACACTTGTGTGCTTGTGGGAGAGCCTGTGTCTTTCCTGGAAGCGTTTGGGAGTTTTGCTCAGACGCGTGTTTCCTCAAGTTCAAGAATCAAGATCTAGGATACCTGCAGACAGGTGCCTGTTTGTGTGGAGACAGTCTGTTTGAAACTGTGTTCCTCAGCGCCCGCTCTTTCTCCCCGTCGCTCCACACGCCTGGGAGTCCCTTTCTTTCTCTCCACAAGCACGTGTGTTGACTTCGTCGCACATGTGCATCTGCACAAGCGTTGAGCTCAGCAGAGCGTGTCTCTTGACACTTGATGTGCGTTGGCTGTGTCTGCCTGCTCCAGTGAAGAGAGAAACGGGAAATCATCTTGGTAGAGGCAACAAAGCAAAAGCGAGGCAGGATTGACATCTGCTCAACAGAGACGGATTCCCTGCGCTGACACAGTTCACAGTTACACGAGAAGCAATCTGAGCGGTCCGTCGACCGGAGACGTGTTTCCCAAGAGGTCGTTTAGCGAGTGAACAGCAGTGTGCGCGACTTTCAGGAGTGTGCCTGGAAAGTGCCAGAATCACCAGGAGCATCTGTGCAAAAGCTGCTGCCTCTGTGACCGCATTGAGGCACGTTCGCGTGTCTGCGAGTATATAGACGGCTCTTTCGCGTTCACTCCGAGGGAAACGGTCCGCTATTGCTTCTGTGCGCACAGACGCGATTCCCTTGTCTCTTGCGAACACAGGGAACTCTGTGCATCCAAATCTACAGGCTAAGGACGCGTCTGCATATGTTTTGGTGAACAATCGAGTGTGCGTGTTCTGACAGCTGCCTCTATGCAGACGTCTCCACAGAGCCACTTCTGAATGCCCCGCAGCCCAGGACTGAATGGATACACTAACAAGTGCACCGGTGTGAGCAACCACATATGCAGAAGGACGTCTTTCATCTCACAGAAGCGCGAACGTCTTGGCGTTCAAGCACATGGCAGAAACAAGGTGTGAACAGATGAGCTGCTGCTATTTTCTCCGTTCGGCATGCTTCGTTGTAGCTCTCTTGCCGGTCGCCGGCTTAGCGGCTTGCTTTGCGCGACTAGCTCTGGGGAGAGAAGGAGATAGCGCCGGAAACCTCGCCTTTTGCCTTCTTCGGCGCTGGAACCTGGTTGCTGCGCCTTCTCTTTGTCCATGTGCACACACACGATTCCTCAGCGAAAACCATGCAGAAACCTTTCCACGAGCACCCAGGGATGTGCACCCAGCACCACGTGCACGCACACGCAGCTAGAGAAAAGCACCTACCTTTTCACACACTGATGCCTAAGCAAACGCGTGGCCACACACACGCACACATCCGCAAGCGCGCCTACTCCCATCTATTGAGGGAAAGACGGACGAGCTCTTTGGTTGCTCTTCACAGGCTTGTCCCTGATCTATAGCTGAGGGCAAACACTTGTGTGCTTGTGGGAGAGCCTGTGTCTTTCCTGGAAGCGTTTGGGAGTTTTGCTCAGACGCGTGTTTCCTCAAGTTCAAGAATCAAGATCTAGGATACCTGCAGACAGGTGCCTGTTTGTGTGGAGACAGTCTGTTTGAAACTGTGTTCCTCAGCGCCCGCTCTTTCTCCCCGTCGCTCCACACGCCTGGGAGTCCCTTTCTTTCTCTCCACAAGCACGTGTGTTGACTTCGTCGCACATGTGCATCTGCACAAGCGTTGAGCTCAGCAGAGCGTGTCTCTTGACACTTGATGTGCGTTGGCTGTGTCTGCCTGCTCCAGTGAAGAGAGAAACGGGAAATCATCTTGGTAGAGGCAACAAAGCAAAAGCGAGGCAGGATTGACATCTGCTCAACAGAGACGGATTCCCTGCGCTGACACAGTTCACAGTTACACGAGAAGCAATCTGAGCGGTCCGTCGACCGGAGACGTGTTTCCCAAGAGGTCGTTTAGCGAGTGAACAGCAGTGTGCGCGACTTTCAGGAGTGTGCCTGGAAAGTGCCAGAATCACCAGGAGCATCTGTGCAAAAGCTGCTGCCTCTGTGACCGCATTGAGGCACGTTCGCGTGTCTGCGAGTATATAGACGGCTCTTTCGCGTTCACTCCGAGGGAAACGGTCCGCTATTGCTTCTGTGCGCACAGACGCGATTCCCTTGTCTCTTGCGAACACAGGGAACTCTGTGCATCCAAATCTACAGGCTAAGGACGCGTCTGCATATGTTTTGGTGAACAATCGAGTGTGCGTGTTCTGACAGCTGCCTCTATGCAGACGTCTCCACAGAGCCACTTCTGAATGCCCCGCAGCCCAGGACTGAATGGATACACTAACAAGTGCACCGGTGTGAGCAACCACATATGCAGAAGGACGTCTTTCATCTCACAGAAGCGCGAACGTCTTGGCGTTCAAGCACATGGCAGAAACAAGGTGTGAACAGATGAGCTGCTGCTATTTTCTCCGTTCGGCATGCTTCGTTGTAGCTCTCTTGCCGGTCGCCGGCTTAGCGGCTTGCTTTGCGCGACTAGCTCTGGGGAGAGAAGGAGATAGCGCCGGAAACCTCGCCTTTTGCCTTCTTCGGCGCTGGAACCTGGTTGCTGCGCCTTCTCTTTGTCCATGTGCACACACACGATTCCTCAGCGAAAACCATGCAGAAACCTTTCCACGAGCACCCAGGGATGTGCACCCAGCACCACGTGCACGCACACGCAGCTAGAGAAAAGCACCTACCTTTTCACACACTGATGCCTAAGCAAACGCGTGGCCACACACACGCACACATCCGCAAGCGCGCCTACTCCCATCTATTGAGGGAAAGACGGACGAGCAACGTCCTGACAGGCTTGAGGGGAAAAACGTCCGTTGACGGTTGGCGTACTGCACGCCCGCCTACGGGGCTGCAGGGGAATCCACATTTGGAAGGTACCTGAAGATGTGTGCCTGTTCTTGGAGCTCCGCTAGTAGGGTAGCAAAGACACTCGTAGGCAGTACTGAATGCTGCTCCGTGCTACTTCTCCTCCGCTGGCAAATGCTTCAGTGTCGCCCGAGGAAAGACGTTTAACAATCGATCTCCAAGAGGAACGAAACACATGATGCCATAAGGCGAAAGAATAGCAGGGCATCTCTTCACAGGCTTGTCCCTGATCTATAGCTGAGGGCAAACACTTGTGTGCTTGTGGGAGAGCCTGTGTCTTTCCTGGAAGCGTTTGGGAGTTTTGCTCAGACGCGTGTTTCCTCAAGTTCAAGAATCAAGATCTAGGATACCTGCAGACAGGTGCCTGTTTGTGTGGAGACAGTCTGTTTGAAACTGTGTTCCTCAGCGCCCGCTCTTTCTCCCCGTCGCTCCACACGCCTGGGAGTCCCTTTCTTTCTCTCCACAAGCACGTGTGTTGACTTCGTCGCACATGTGCATCTGCACAAGCGTTGAGCTCAGCAGAGCGTGTCTCTTGACACTTGATGTGCGTTGGCTGTGTCTGCCTGCTCCAGTGAAGAGAGAAACGGGAAATCATCTTGGTAGAGGCAACAAAGCAAAAGCGAGGCAGGATTGACATCTGCTCAACAGAGACGGATTCCCTGCGCTGACACAGTTCACAGTTACACGAGAAGCAATCTGAGCGGTCCGTCGACCGGAGACGTGTTTCCCAAGAGGTCGTTTAGCGAGTGAACAGCAGTGTGCGCGACTTTCAGGAGTGTGCCTGGAAAGTGCCAGAATCACCAGGAGCATCTGTGCAAAAGCTGCTGCCTCTGTGACCGCATTGAGGCACGTTCGCGTGTCTGCGAGTATATAGACGGCTCTTTCGCGTTCACTCCGAGGGAAACGGTCCGCTATTGCTTCTGTGCGCACAGACGCGATTCCCTTGTCTCTTGCGAACACAGGGAACTCTGTGCATCCAAATCTACAGGCTAAGGACGCGTCTGCATATGTTTTGGTGAACAATCGAGTGTGCGTGTTCTGACAGCTGCCTCTATGCAGACGTCTCCACAGAGCCACTTCTGAATGCCCCGCAGCCCAGGACTGAATGGATACACTAACAAGTGCACCGGTGTGAGCAACCACATATGCAGAAGGACGTCTTTCATCTCACAGAAGCGCGAACGTCTTGGCGTTCAAGCACATGGCAGAAACAAGGTGTGAACAGATGAGCTGCTGCTATTTTCTCCGTTCGGCATGCTTCGTTGTAGCTCTCTTGCCGGTCGCCGGCTTAGCGGCTTGCTTTGCGCGACTAGCTCTGGGGAGAGAAGGAGATAGCGCCGGAAACCTCGCCTTTTGCCTTCTTCGGCGCTGGAACCTGGTTGCTGCGCCTTCTCTTTGTCCATGTGCACACACACGATTCCTCAGCGAAAACCATGCAGAAACCTTTCCACGAGCACCCAGGGATGTGCACCCAGCACCACGTGCACGCACACGCAGCTAGAGAAAAGCACCTACCTTTTCACACACTGATGCCTAAGCAAACGCGTGGCCACACACACGCACACATCCGCAAGCGCGCCTACTCCCATCTATTGAGGGAAAGACGGACGAGCTCTTTGGTTGCTCTTCACAGGCTTGTCCCTGATCTATAGCTGAGGGCAAACACTTGTGTGCTTGTGGGAGAGCCTGTGTCTTTCCTGGAAGCGTTTGGGAGTTTTGCTCAGACGCGTGTTTCCTCAAGTTCAAGAATCAAGATCTAGGATACCTGCAGACAGGTGCCTGTTTGTGTGGAGACAGTCTGTTTGAAACTGTGTTCCTCAGCGCCCGCTCTTTCTCCCCGTCGCTCCACACGCCTGGGAGTCCCTTTCTTTCTCTCCACAAGCACGTGTGTTGACTTCGTCGCACATGTGCATCTGCACAAGCGTTGAGCTCAGCAGAGCGTGTCTCTTGACACTTGATGTGCGTTGGCTGTGTCTGCCTGCTCCAGTGAAGAGAGAAACGGGAAATCATCTTGGTAGAGGCAACAAAGCAAAAGCGAGGCAGGATTGACATCTGCTCAACAGAGACGGATTCCCTGCGCTGACACAGTTCACAGTTACACGAGAAGCAATCTGAGCGGTCCGTCGACCGGAGACGTGTTTCCCAAGAGGTCGTTTAGCGAGTGAACAGCAGTGTGCGCGACTTTCAGGAGTGTGCCTGGAAAGTGCCAGAATCACGAGGAGCATCTGTGCAAAAGCTGCTGCCTCTGTGACCGCATTGAGGCACGTTCGCGTGTCTGCGAGTATATAGACGGCTCTTTCGCGTTCACTCCGAGGGAAACGGTCCGCTATTGCTTCTGTGCGCACAGACGCGATTCCCTTGTCTCTTGCGAACACAGGGAACTCTGTGCATCCAAATCTACAGGCTAAGGACGCGTCTGCATATGTTTTGGTGAACAATCGAGTGTGCGTGTTCTGACAGCTGCCTCTATGCAGACGTCTCCACAGAGCCACTTCTGAATGCCCCGCAGCCCAGGACTGAATGGATACACTAACAAGTGCACCGGTGTGAGCAACCACATATGCAGAAGGACGTCTTTCATCTCACAGAAGCGCGAACGTCTTGGCGTTCAAGCACATGGCAGAAACAAGGTGTGAACAGATGAGCTGCTGCTATTTTCTCCGTTCGGCATGCTTCGTTGTAGCTCTCTTGCCGGTCGCCGGCTTAGCGGCTTGCTTTGCGCGACTAGCTCTGGGGAGAGAAGGAGATAGCGCCGGAAACCTCGCCTTTTGCCTTCTTCGGCGCTGGAACCTGGTTGCTGCGCCTTCTCTTTGTCCATGTGCACACACACGATTCCTCAGCGAAAACCATGCAGAAACCTTTCCACGAGCACCCAGGGATGTGCACCCAGCACCACGTGCACGCACACGCAGCTAGAGAAAAGCACCTACCTTTTCACACACTGATGCCTAAGCAAACGCGTGGCCACACACACGCACACATCCGCAAGCGCGCCTACTCCCATCTATTGAGGGAAAGACGGACGAGCTCTTTGGTTGCTCTTCACAGGCTTGTCCCTGATCTATAGCTGAGGGCAAACACTTGTGTGCTTGTGGGAGAGCCTGTGTCTTTCCTGGAAGCGTTTGGGAGTTTTGCTCAGACGCGTGTTTCCTCAAGTTCAAGAATCAAGATCTAGGATACCTGCAGACAGGTGCCTGTTTGTGTGGAGACAGTCTGTTTGAAACTGTGTTCCTCAGCGCCCGCTCTTTCTCCCCGTCGCTCCACACGCCTGGGAGTCCCTTTCTTTCTCTCCACAAGCACGTGTGTTGACTTCGTCGCACATGTGCATCTGCACAAGCGTTGAGCTCAGCAGAGCGTGTCTCTTGACACTTGATGTGCGTTGGCTGTGTCTGCCTGCTCCAGTGAAGAGAGAAACGGGAAATCATCTTGGTAGAGGCAACAAAGCAAAAGCGAGGCAGGATTGACATCTGCTCAACAGAGACGGATTCCCTGCGCTGACACAGTTCACAGTTACACGAGAAGCAATCTGAGCGGTCCGTCGACCGGAGACGTGTTTCCCAAGAGGTCGTTTAGCGAGTGAACAGCAGTGTGCGCGACTTTCAGGAGTGTGCCTGGAAAGTGCCAGAATCACGAGGAGCATCTGTGCAAAAGCTGCTGCCTCTGTGACCGCATTGAGGCACGTTCGCGTGTCTGCGAGTATATAGACGGCTCTTTCGCGTTCACTCCGAGGGAAACGGTCCGCTATTGCTTCTGTGCGCACAGACGCGATTCCCTTGTCTCTTGCGAACACAGGGAACTCTGTGCATCCAAATCTACAGGCTAAGGACGCGTCTGCATATGTTTTGGTGAACAATCGAGTGTGCGTGTTCTGACAGCTGCCTCTATGCAGACGTCTCCACAGAGCCACTTCTGAATGCCCCGCAGCCCAGGACTGAATGGATACACTAACAAGTGCACCGGTGTGAGCAACCACATATGCAGAAGGACGTCTTTCATCTCACAGAAGCGCGAACGTCTTGGCGTTCAAGCACATGGCAGAAACAAGGTGTGAACAGATGAGCTGCTGCTATTTTCTCCGTTCGGCATGCTTCGTTGTAGCTCTCTTGCCGGTCGCCGGCTTAGCGGCTTGCTTTGCGCGACTAGCTCTGGGGAGAGAAGGAGATAGCGCCGGAAACCTCGCCTTTTGCCTTCTTCGGCGCTGGAACCTGGTTGCTGCGCCTTCTCTTTGTCCATGTGCACACACACGATTCCTCAGCGAAAACCATGCAGAAACCTTTCCACGAGCACCCAGGGATGTGCACCCAGCACCACGTGCACGCACACGCAGCTAGAGAAAAGCACCTACCTTTTCACACACTGATGCCTAAGCAAACGCGTGGCCACACACACGCACACATCCGCAAGCGCGCCTACTCCCATCTATTGAGGGAAAGACGGACGAGCAACGTCCTGACAGGCTTGAGGGGAAAAACGTCCGTTGACGGTTGGCGTACTGCACGCCCGCCTACGGGGCTGCAGGGGAATCCACATTTGGAAGGTACCTGAAGATGTGTGCCTGTTCTTGGAGCTCCGCTAGTAGGGTAGCAAAGACACTCGTAGGCAGTACTGAATGCTGCTGCGTGCTACTTCTCCTCCGCTGGCAAATGCTTCACAGTCGCCCGAAGAAAGACGTTTAACAATCGATCTCCAAGAGGAACGAAACACATGATGCCATAAGGCGAAAGAATAGCAGGGCATCTCTTCACAGGCTTGTCCCTGATCTATAGCTGAGGGCAAACACTTGTGTGCTTGTGGGAGAGCCTGTGTCTTTCCTGGAAGCGTTTGGGAGTTTTGCTCAGACGCGTGTTTCCTCAAGTTCAAGAATCAAGATCTAGGATACCTGCAGACAGGTGCCTGTTTGTGTGGAGACAGTCTGTTTGAAACTGTGTTCCTCAGCGCCCGCTCTTTCTCCCCGTCGCTCCACACGCCTGGGAGTCCCTTTCTTTCTCTCCACAAGCACGTGTGTTGACTTCGTCGCACATGTGCATCTGCACAAGCGTTGAGCTCAGCAGAGCGTGTCTCTTGACACTTGATGTGCGTTGGCTGTGTCTGCCTGCTCCAGTGAAGAGAGAAACGGGAAATCATCTTGGTAGAGGCAACAAAGCAAAAGCGAGGCAGGATTGACATCTGCTCAACAGAGACGGATTCCCTGCGCTGACACAGTTCACAGTTACACGAGAAGCAATCTGAGCGGTCCGTCGACCGGAGACGTGTTTCCCAAGAGGTCGTTTAGCGAGTGAACAGCAGTGTGCGCGACTTTCAGGAGTGTGCCTGGAAAGTGCCAGAATCACCAGGAGCATCTGTGCAAAAGCTGCTGCCTCTGTGACCGCATTGAGGCACGTTCGCGTGTCTGCGAGTATATAGACGGCTCTTTCGCGTCCACTCCGAGGGAAACGGTCCGCTATTGCTTCTGTGCGCACAGACGCGATTCCCTTGTCTCTTGCGAACACAGGGAACTCTGTGCATCCAAATCTACAGGCTAAGGACGCGTCTGCATATGTTTTGGTGAACAATCGAGTGTGCGTGTTCTGACAGCTGCCTCTATGCAGACGTCTCCACAGAGCCACTTCTGAATGCCCCGCAGCCCAGGACTGAATGGATACACTAACAAGTGCACCGGTGTGAGCAACCACATATGCAGAAGGACGTCTTTCATCTCACAGAAGCGCGAACGTCTTGGCGTTCAAGCACATGGCAGAAACAAGGTGTGAACAGATGAGCTGCTGCTATTTTCTCCGTTCGGCATGCTTCGTTGTAGCTCTCTTGCCGGTCGCCGGCTTAGCGGCTTGCTTTGCGCGACTAGCTCTGGGGAGAGAAGGAGATAGCGCCGGAAACCTCGCCTTTTGCCTTCTTCGGCGCTGGAACCTGGTTGCTGCGCCTTCTCTTTGTCCATGTGCACACACACGATTCCTCAGCGAAAACCATGCAGAAACCTTTCCACGAGCACCCAGGGATGTGCACCCAGCACCACGTGCACGCACACGCAGCTAGAGAAAAGCACCTACCTTTTCACACACTGATGCCTAAGCAAACGCGTGGCCACACACACGCACACATCCGCAAGCGCGCCTACTCCCATCTATTGAGAGAAAGACGGACGAGCTCTTTGGTTGCTCTTCACAGGCTTGTCCCTGATCTATAGCTGAGGGCAAACACTTGTGTGCTTGTGGGAGAGCCTGTGTCTTTCCTGGAAGCGTTTGGGAGTTTTGCTCAGACGCGTGTTTCCTCAAGTTCAAGAATCAAGATCTAGGATACCTGCAGACAGGTGCCTGTTTGTGTGGAGACAGTCTGTTTGAAACTGTGTTCCTCAGCGCCCGCTCTTTCTCCCCGTCGCTCCACACGCCTGGGAGTCCCTTTCTTTCTCTCCACAAGCACGTGTGTTGACTTCGTCGCACATGTGCATCTGCACAAGCGTTGAGCTCAGCAGAGCGTGTCTCTTGACACTTGATGTGCGTTGGCTGTGTCTGCCTGCTCCAGTGAAGAGAGAAACGGGAAATCATCTTGGTAGAGGCAACAAAGCAAAAGCGAGGCAGGATTGACATCTGCTCAACAGAGACGGATTCCCTGCGCTGACACAGTTCACAGTTACACGAGAAGCAATCTGAGCGGTCCGTCGACCGGAGACGTGTTTCCCAAGAGGTCGTTTAGCGAGTGAACAGCAGTGTGCGCGACTTTCAGGAGTGTGCCTGGAAAGTGCCAGAATCACCAGGAGCATCTGTGCAAAAGCTGCTGCCTCTGTGACCGCATTGAGGCACGTTCGCGTGTCTGCGAGTATATAGACGGCTCTTTCGCGTTCACTCCGAGGGAAACGGTCCGCTATTGCTTCTGTGCGCACAGACGCGATTCCCTTGTCTCTTGCGAACACAGGGAACTCTGTGCATCCAAATCTACAGGCTAAGGACGCGTCTGCGTATGTTTTGGTGAACAATCGAGTGTGCGTGTTCTGACAGCTGCCTCTATGCAGACGTCTCCACAGAGCCACTTCTGAATGCCCCGCAGCCCAGGACTGAATGGATACACTAACAAGTGCACCGGTGTGAGCAACCACATATGCAGAAGGACGTCTTTCATCTCACAGAAGCGCGAACGTCTTGGCGTTCAAGCACATGGCAGAAACAAGGTGTGAACAGATGAGCTGCTGCTATTTTCTCCGTTCGGCATGCTTCGTTGTAGCTCTCTTGCCGGTCGCCGGCTTAGCGGCTTGCTTTGCGCGACTAGCTCTGGGGAGAGAAGGAGATAGCGCCGGAAACCTCGCCTTTTGCCTTCTTCGGCGCTGGAACCTGGTTGCTGCGCCTTCTCTTTGTCCATGTGCACACACACGATTCCTCAGCGAAAACCATGCAGAAACCTTTCCACGAGCACCCAGGGATGTGCACCCAGCACCACGTGCACGCACACGCAGCTAGAGAAAAGCACCTACCTTTTCACACACTGATGCCTAAGCAAACGCGTGGCCACACACACGCACACATCCGCAAGCGCGCCTACTCCCATCTATTGAGGGAAAGACGGACGAGCTCTTTGGTTGCTCTTCACAGGCTTGTCCCTGATCTATAGCTGAGGGCAAACACTTGTGTGCTTGTGGGAGAGCCTGTGTCTTTCCTGGAAGCGTTTGGGAGTTTTGCTCAGACGCGTGTTTCCTCAAGTTCAAGAATCAAGATCTAGGATACCTGCAGACAGGTGCCTGTTTGTGTGGAGACAGTCTGTTTGAAACTGTGTTCCTCAGCGCCCGCTCTTTCTCCCCGTCGCTCCACACGCCTGGGAGTCCCTTTCTTTCTCTCCACAAGCACGTGTGTTGACTTCGTCGCACATGTGCATCTGCACAAGCGTTGAGCTCAGCAGAGCGTGTCTCTTGACACTTGATGTGCGTTGGCTGTGTCTGCCTGCTCCAGTGAAGAGAGAAACGGGAAATCATCTTGGTAGAGGCAACAAAGCAAAAGCGAGGCAGGATTGACATCTGCTCAACAGAGACGGATTCCCTGCGCTGACACAGTTCACAGTTACACGAGAAGCAATCTGAGCGGTCCGTCGACCGGAGACGTGTTTCCCAAGAGGTCGTTTAGCGAGTGAACAGCAGTGTGCGCGACTTTCAGGAGTGTGCCTGGAAAGTGCCAGAATCACCAGGAGCATCTGTGCAAAAGCTGCTGCCTCTGTGACCGCATTGAGGCACGTTCGCGTGTCTGCGAGTATATAGACGGCTCTTTCGCGTTCACTCCGAGGGAAACGGTCCGCTATTGCTTCTGTGCGCACAGACGCGATTCCCTTGTCTCTTGCGAACACAGGGAACTCTGTGCATCCAAATCTACAGGCTAAGGACGCGTCTGCATATGTTTTGGTGAACAATCGAGTGTGCGTGTTCTGACAGCTGCCTCTATGCAGACGTCTCCACAGAGCCACTTCTGAATGCCCCGCAGCCCAGGACTGAATGGATACACTAACAAGTGCACCGGTGTGAGCAACCACATATGCAGAAGGACGTCTTTCATCTCACAGAAGCGCGAACGTCTTGGCGTTCAAGCACATGGCAGAAACAAGGTGTGAACAGATGAGCTGCTGCTATTTTCTCCGTTCGGCATGCTTCGTTGTAGCTCTCTTGCCGGTCGCCGGCTTAGCGGCTTGCTTTGCGCGACTAGCTCTGGGGAGAGAAGGAGATAGCGCCGGAAACCTCGCCTTTTGCCTTCTTCGGCGCTGGAACCTGGTTGCTGCGCCTTCTCTTTGTCCATGTGCACACACACGATTCCTCAGCGAAAACCATGCAGAAACCTTTCCACGAGCACCCAGGGATGTGCACCCAGCACCACGTGCACGCACACGCAGCTAGAGAAAAGCACCTACCTTTTCACACACTGATGCCTAAGCAAACGCGTGGCCACACACACGCACACATCCGCAAGCGCGCCTACTCCCATCTATTGAGGGAAAGACGGACGAGCAACGTCCTGACAGGCTTGAGGGGAAAAACGTCCGTTGACGGTTGGCGTACTGCACGCCCGCCTACGGGGCTGCAGGGGAATCCACATTTGGAAGGTACCTGAAGATGTGTGCCTGTTCTTGGAGCTCCGCTAGTAGGGTAGCAAAGACACTCGTAGGCAGTACTGAATACTGCTCCGTGCTACTTCTCCTCCGCTGGCAAATGCTTCACAGTCGCCCTAGGAAAGACGTTTAACAATCGATCTCCAAGAGGAACGAAACACATGATGCCATAAGGCGAAAGAATAGCAGGGCATCTCTTCACAGGCTTGTCCCTGATCTATAGCTGAGGGCAAACACTTGTGTGCTTGTGGGAGAGCCTGTGTCTTTCCTGGAAGCGTTTGGGAGTTTTGCTCAGACGCGTGTTTCCTCAAGTTCAAGAATCAAGATCTAGGATACCTGCAGACAGGTGCCTGTTTGTGTGGAGACAGTCTGTTTGAAACTGTGTTCCTCAGCGCCCGCTCTTTCTCCCCGTCGCTCCACACGCCTGGGAGTCCCTTTCTTTCTCTCCACAAGCACGTGTGTTGACTTCGTCGCACATGTGCATCTGCACAAGCGTTGAGCTCAGCAGAGCGTGTCTCTTGACACTTGATGTGCGTTGGCTGTGTCTGCCTGCTCCAGTGAAGAGAGAAACGGGAAATCATCTTGGTAGAGGCAACAAAGCAAAAGCGAGGCAGGATTGACATCTGCTCAACAGAGACGGATTCCCTGCGCTGACACAGTTCACAGTTACACGAGAAGCAATCTGAGCGGTCCGTCGACCGGAGACGTGTTTCCCAAGAGGTCGTTTAGCGAGTGAACAGCAGTGTGCGCGACTTTCAGGAGTGTGCCTGGAAAGTGCCAGAATCACCAGGAGCATCTGTGCAAAAGCTGCTGCCTCTGTGACCGCATTGAGGCACGTTCGCGTGTCTGCGAGTATATAGACGGCTCTTTCGCGTTCACTCCGAGGGAAACGGTCCGCTATTGCTTCTGTGCGCACAGACGCGATTCCCTTGTCTCTTGCGAACACAGGGAACTCTGTGCATCCAAATCTACAGGCTAAGGACGCGTCTGCATATGTTTTGGTGAACAATCGAGTGTGCGTGTTCTGACAGCTGCCTCTATGCAGACGTCTCCACAGAGCCACTTCTGAATGCCCCGCAGCCCAGGACTGAATGGATACACTAACAAGTGCACCGGTGTGAGCAACCACATATGCAGAAGGACGTCTTTCATCTCACAGAAGCGCGAACGTCTTGGCGTTCAAGCACATGGCAGAAACAAGGTGTGAACAGATGAGCTGCTGCTATTTTCTCCGTTCGGCATGCTTCGTTGTAGCTCTCTTGCCGGTCGCCGGCTTAGCGGCTTGCTTTGCGCGACTAGCTCTGGGGAGAGAAGGAGATAGCGCCGGAAACCTCGCCTTTTGCCTTCTTCGGCGCTGGAACCTGGTTGCTGCGCCTTCTCTTTGTCCATGTGCACACACACGATTCCTCAGCGAAAACCATGCAGAAACCTTTCCACGAGCACCCAGGGATGTGCACCCAGCACCACGTGCACGCACACGCAGCTAGAGAAAAGCACCTACCTTTTCACACACTGATGCCTAAGCAAACGCGTGGCCACACACACGCACACATCCGCAAGCGCGCCTACTCCCATCTATTGAGGGAAAGACGGACGAGCAACGTCCTGACAGGCTTGAGGGGAAAAACGTCCGTTGACGGTTGGCGTACTGCACGCCCGCCTACGGGGCTGCAGGGGAATCCACATTTGGAAGGTACCTGAAGATGTGTGCCTGTTCTTGGAGCTCCGCTAGTAGGGTAGCAAAGACACTCGTAGGCAGTACTGAATGCTGCTCCGTGCTACTTCTCCTCCGCTGGCAAATGCTTCACAGTCGCCCGAGGAAAGACGTTTAACAATCGATCTCCAAGAGGAACGAAACACATGATGCCATAAGGCGAAAGAATAGCAGGGCATCTCTTCACAGGCTTGTCCCTGATCTATAGCTGAGGGCAAACACTTGTGTGCTTGTGGGAGAGCCTGTGTCTTTCCTGGAAGCGTTTGGGAGTTTTGCTCAGACGCGTGTTTCCTCAAGTTCAAGAATCAAGATCTAGGATACCTGCAGACAGGTGCCTGTTTGTGTGGAGACAGTCTGTTTGAAACTGTGTTCCTCAGCGCCCGCTCTTTCTCCCCGTCGCTCCACACGCCTGGGAGTCCCTTTCTTTCTCTCCACAAGCACGTGTGTTGACTTCGTCGCACATGTGCATCTGCACAAGCGTTGAGCTCAGCAGAGCGTGTCTCTTGACACTTGATGTGCGTTGGCTGTGTCTGCCTGCTCCAGTGAAGAGAGAAACGGGAAATCATCTTGGTAGAGGCAACAAAGCAAAAGCGAGGCAGGATTGACATCTGCTCAACAGAGACGGATTCCCTGCGCTGACACAGTTCACAGTTACACGAGAAGCAATCTGAGCGGTCCGTCGACCGGAGACGTGTTTCCCAAGAGGTCGTTTAGCGAGTGAACAGCAGTGTGCGCGACTTTCAGGAGTGTGCCTGGAAAGTGCCAGAATCACCAGGAGCATCTGTGCAAAAGCTGCTGCCTCTGTGACCGCATTGAGGCACGTTCGCGTGTCTGCGAGTATATAGACGGCTCTTTCGCGTTCACTCCGAGGGAAACGGTCCGCTATTGCTTCTGTGCGCACAGACGCGATTCCCTTGTCTCTTGCGAACACAGGGAACTCTGTGCATCCAAATCTACAGGCTAAGGACGCGTCTGCATATGTTTTGGTGAACAATCGAGTGTGCGTGTTCTGACAGCTGCCTCTATGCAGACGTCTCCACAGAGCCACTTCTGAATGCCCCGCAGCCCAGGACTGAATGGATACACTAACAAGTGCACCGGTGTGAGCAACCACATATGCAGAAGGACGTCTTTCATCTCACAGAAGCGCGAACGTCTTGGCGTTCAAGCACATGGCAGAAACAAGGTGTGAACAGATGAGCTGCTGCTATTTTCTCCGTTCGGCATGCTTCGTTGTAGCTCTCTTGCCGGTCGCCGGCTTAGCGGCTTGCTTTGCGCGACTAGCTCTGGGGAGAGAAGGAGATAGCGCCGGAAACCTCGCCTTTTGCCTTCTTCGGCGCTGGAACCTGGTTGCTGCGCCTTCTCTTTGTCCATGTGCACACACACGATTCCTCAGCGAAAACCATGCAGAAACCTTTCCACGAGCACCCAGGGATGTGCACCCAGCACCACGTGCACGCACACGCAGCTAGAGAAAAGCACCTACCTTTTCACACACTGATGCCTAAGCAAACGCGTGGCCACACACACGCACACATCCGCAAGCGCGCCTACTCCCATCTATTGAGGGAAAGACGGACGAGCAACGTCCTGACAGGCTTGAGGGGAAAAACGTCCGTTGACGGTTGGCGTACTGCACGCCCGCCTACGGGGCTGCAGGGGAATCCACATTTGGAAGGTACCTGAAGATGTGTGCCTGTTCTTGGAGCTCCGCTAGTAGGGTAGCAAAGACACTCGTAGGCAGTACTGAATGCTGCTCCGTGCTACTTCTCCTCCGCTGGCAAATGCTTCAGTGTCGCCCGAGGAAAGACGTTTAACAATCGATCTCCAAGAGGAACGAAACACATGATGCCATAAGGCGAAAGAATAGCAGGGCATCTCTTCACAGGCTTGTCCCTGATCTATAGCTGAGGGCAAACACTTGTGTGCTTGTGGGAGAGCCTGTGTCTTTCCTGGAAGCGTTTGGGAGTTTTGCTCAGACGCGTGTTTCCTCAAGTTCAAGAATCAAGATCTAGGATACCTGCAGACAGGTGCCTGTTTGTGTGGAGACAGTCTGTTTGAAACTGTGTTCCTCAGCGCCCGCTCTTTCTCCCCGTCGCTCCACACGCCTGGGAGTCCCTTTCTTTCTCTCCACAAGCACGTGTGTTGACTTCGTCGCACATGTGCATCTGCACAAGCGTTGAGCTCAGCAGAGCGTGTCTCTTGACACTTGATGTGCGTTGGCTGTGTCTGCCTGCTCCAGTGAAGAGAGAAACGGGAAATCATCTTGGTAGAGGCAACAAAGCAAAAGCGAGGCAGGATTGACATCTGCTCAACAGAGACGGATTCCCTGCGCTGACACAGTTCACAGTTACACGAGAAGCAATCTGAGCGGTCCGTCGACCGGAGACGTGTTTCCCAAGAGGTCGTTTAGCGAGTGAACAGCAGTGTGCGCGACTTTCAGGAGTGTGCCTGGAAAGTGCCAGAATCACCAGGAGCATCTGTGCAAAAGCTGCTGCCTCTGTGACCGCATTGAGGCACGTTCGCGTGTCTGCGAGTATATAGACGGCTCTTTCGCGTTCACTCCGAGGGAAACGGTCCGCTATTGCTTCTGTGCGCACAGACGCGATTCCCTTGTCTCTTGCGAACACAGGGAACTCTGTGCATCCAAATCTACAGGCTAAGGACGCGTCTGCATATGTTTTGGTGAACAATCGAGTGTGCGTGTTCTGACAGCTGCCTCTATGCAGACGTCTCCACAGAGCCACTTCTGAATGCCCCGCAGCCCAGGACTGAATGGATACACTAACAAGTGCACCGGTGTGAGCAACCACATATGCAGAAGGACGTCTTTCATCTCACAGAAGCGCGAACGTCTTGGCGTTCAAGCACATGGCAGAAACAAGGTGTGAACAGATGAGCTGCTGCTATTTTCTCCGTTCGGCATGCTTCGTTGTAGCTCTCTTGCCGGTCGCCGGCTTAGCGGCTTGCTTTGCGCGACTAGCTCTGGGGAGAGAAGGAGATAGCGCTGGAAACCTCGCCTTTTGCCTTCTTCGGCGCTGGAACCTGGTTGCTGCGCCTTCTCTTTGTCCATGTGCACACACACGATTCCTCAGCGAAAACCATGCAGAAACCTTTCCACGAGCACCCAGGGATGTGCACCCAGCACCACGTGCACGCACACGCAGCTAGAGAAAAGCACCTACCTTTTCACACACTGATGCCTAAGCAAACGCGTGGCCACACACACGCACACATCCGCAAGCGCGCCTACTCCCATCTATTGAGGGAAAGACGGACGAGCAACGTCCTGACAGGCTTGAGGGGAAAAACGTCCGTTGACGGTTGGCGTACTGCACGCCCGCCTACGGGGCTGCAGGGGAATCCACATTTGGAAGGTACCTGAAGATGTGTGCCTGTTCTTGGAGCTCCGCTAGTAGGGTAGCAAAGACACTCGTAGGCAGTACTGAATGCTGCTCCGTGCTACTTCTCCTCCGCTGGCAAATGCTTCACAGTCGCCCGAAGAAAGACGTTTAACAATCGATCTCCAAGAGGAACGAAACACATGATGCCATAAGGCGAAAGAATAGCAGGGCATCTCTTCACAGGCTTGTCCCTGATCTATAGCTGAGGGCAAACACTTGTGTGCTTGTGGGAGAGCCTGTGTCTTTCCTGGAAGCGTTTGGGAGTTTTGCTCAGACGCGTGTTTCCTCAAGTTCAAGAATCAAGATCTAGGATACCTGCAGACAGGTGCCTGTTTGTGTGGAGACAGTCTGTTTGAAACTGTGTTCCTCAGCGCCCGCTCTTTCTCCCCGTCGCTCCACACGCCTGGGAGTCCCTTTCTTTCTCTCCACAAGCACGTGTGTTGACTTCGTCGCACATGTGCATCTGCACAAGCGTTGAGCTCAGCAGAGCGTGTCTCTTGACACTTGATGTGCGTTGGCTGTGTCTGCCTGCTCCAGTGAAGAGAGAAACGGGAAATCATCTTGGTAGAGGCAACAAAGCAAAAGCGAGGCAGGATTGACATCTGCTCAACAGAGACGGATTCCCTGCGCTGACACAGTTCACAGTTACACGAGAAGCAATCTGAGCGGTCCGTCGACCGGAGACGTGTTTCCCAAGAGGTCGTTTAGCGAGTGAACAGCAGTGTGCGCGACTTTCAGGAGTGTGCCTGGAAAGTGCCAGAATCACCAGGAGCATCTGTGCAAAAGCTGCTGCCTCTGTGACCGCATTGAGGCACGTTCGCGTGTCTGCGAGTATATAGACGGCTCTTTCGCGTCCACTCCGAGGGAAACGGTCCGCTATTGCTTCTGTGCGCACAGACGCGATTCCCTTGTCTCTTGCGAACACAGGGAACTCTGTGCATCCAAATCTACAGGCTAAGGACGCGTCTGCATATGTTTTGGTGAACAATCGAGTGTGCGTGTTCTGACAGCTGCCTCTATGCAGACGTCTCCACAGAGCCACTTCTGAATGCCCCGCAGCCCAGGACTGAATGGATACACTAACAAGTGCACCGGTGTGAGCAACCACATATGCAGAAGGACGTCTTTCATCTCACAGAAGCGCGAACGTCTTGGCGTTCAAGCACATGGCAGAAACAAGGTGTGAACAGATGAGCTGCTGCTATTTTCTCCGTTCGGCATGCTTCGTTGTAGCTCTCTTGCCGGTCGCCGGCTTAGCGGCTTGCTTTGCGCGACTAGCTCTGGGGAGAGAAGGAGATAGCGCCGGAAACCTCGCCTTTTGCCTTCTTCGGCGCTGGAACCTGGTTGCTGCGCCTTCTCTTTGTCCATGTGCACACACACGATTCCTCAGCGAAAACCATGCAGAAACCTTTCCACGAGCACCCAGGGATGTGCACCCAGCACCACGTGCACGCACACGCAGCTAGAGAAAAGCACCTACCTTTTCACACACTGATGCCTAAGCAAACGCGTGGCCACACACACGCACACATCCGCAAGCGCGCCTACTCCCATCTATTGAGGGAAAGACGGACGAGCTCTTTGGTTGCTCTTCACAGGCTTGTCCCTGATCTATAGCTGAGGGCAAACACTTGTGTGCTTGTGGGAGAGCCTGTGTCTTTCCTGGAAGCGTTTGGGAGTTTTGCTCAGACGCGTGTTTCCTCAAGTTCAAGAATCAAGATCTAGGATACCTGCAGACAGGTGCCTGTTTGTGTGGAGACAGTCTGTTTGAAACTGTGTTCCTCAGCGCCCGCTCTTTCTCCCCGTCGCTCCACACGCCTGGGAGTCCCTTTCTTTCTCTCCACAAGCACGTGTGTTGACTTCGTCGCACATGTGCATCTGCACAAGCGTTGAGCTCAGCAGAGCGTGTCTCTTGACACTTGATGTGCGTTGGCTGTGTCTGCCTGCTCCAGTGAAGAGAGAAACGGGAAATCATCTTGGTAGAGGCAACAAAGCAAAAGCGAGGCAGGATTGACATCTGCTCAACAGAGACGGATTCCCTGCGCTGACACAGTTCACAGTTACACGAGAAGCAATCTGAGCGGTCCGTCGACCGGAGACGTGTTTCCCAAGAGGTCGTTTAGCGAGTGAACAGCAGTGTGCGCGACTTTCAGGAGTGTGCCTGGAAAGTGCCAGAATCACCAGGAGCATCTGTGCAAAAGCTGCTGCCTCTGTGACCGCATTGAGGCACGTTCGCGTGTCTGCGAGTATATAGACGGCTCTTTCGCGTTCACTCCGAGGGAAACGGTCCGCTATTGCTTCTGTGCGCACAGACGCGATTCCCTTGTCTCTTGCGAACACAGGGAACTCTGTGCATCCAAATCTACAGGCTAAGGACGCGTCTGCGTATGTTTTGGTGAACAATCGAGTGTGCGTGTTCTGACAGCTGCCTCTATGCAGACGTCTCCACAGAGCCACTTCTGAATGCCCCGCAGCCCAGGACTGAATGGATACACTAACAAGTGCACCGGTGTGAGCAACCACATATGCAGAAGGACGTCTTTCATCTCACAGAAGCGCGAACGTCTTGGCGTTCAAGCACATGGCAGAAACAAGGTGTGAACAGATGAGCTGCTGCTATTTTCTCCGTTCGGCATGCTTCGTTGTAGCTCTCTTGCCGGTCGCCGGCTTAGCGGCTTGCTTTGCGCGACTAGCTCTGGGGAGAGAAGGAGATAGCGCCGGAAACCTCGCCTTTTGCCTTCTTCGGCGCTGGAACCTGGTTGCTGCGCCTTCTCTTTGTCCATGTGCACACACACGATTCCTCAGCGAAAACCATGCAGAAACCTTTCCACGAGCACCCAGGGATGTGCACCCAGCACCACGTGCACGCACACGCAGCTAGAGAAAAGCACCTACCTTTTCACACACTGATGCCTAAGCAAACGCGTGGCCACACACACGCACACATCCGCAAGCGCGCCTACTCCCATCTATTGAGGGAAAGACGGACGAGCTCTTTGGTTGCTCTTCACAGGCTTGTCCCTGATCTATAGCTGAGGGCAAACACTTGTGTGCTTGTGGGAGAGCCTGTGTCTTTCCTGGAAGCGTTTGGGAGTTTTGCTCAGACGCGTGTTTCCTCAAGTTCAAGAATCAAGATCTAGGATACCTGCAGACAGGTGCCTGTTTGTGTGGAGACAGTCTGTTTGAAACTGTGTTCCTCAGCGCCCGCTCTTTCTCCCCGTCGCTCCACACGCCTGGGAGTCCCTTTCTTTCTCTCCACAAGCACGTGTGTTGACTTCGTCGCACATGTGCATCTGCACAAGCGTTGAGCTCAGCAGAGCGTGTCTCTTGACACTTGATGTGCGTTGGCTGTGTCTGCCTGCTCCAGTGAAGAGAGAAACGGGAAATCATCTTGGTAGAGGCAACAAAGCAAAAGCGAGGCAGGATTGACATCTGCTCAACAGAGACGGATTCCCTGCGCTGACACAGTTCACAGTTACACGAGAAGCAATCTGAGCGGTCCGTCGACCGGAGACGTGTTTCCCAAGAGGTCGTTTAGCGAGTGAACAGCAGTGTGCGCGACTTTCAGGAGTGTGCCTGGAAAGTGCCAGAATCACCAGGAGCATCTGTGCAAAAGCTGCTGCCTCTGTGACCGCATTGAGGCACGTTCGCGTGTCTGCGAGTATATAGACGGCTCTTTCGCGTTCACTCCGAGGGAAACGGTCCGCTATTGCTTCTGTGCGCACAGACGCGATTCCCTTGTCTCTTGCGAACACAGGGAACTCTGTGCATCCAAATCTACAGGCTAAGGACGCGTCTGCATATGTTTTGGTGAACAATCGAGTGTGCGTGTTCTGACAGCTGCCTCTATGCAGACGTCTCCACAGAGCCACTTCTGAATGCCCCGCAGCCCAGGACTGAATGGATACACTAACAAGTGCACCGGTGTGAGCAACCACATATGCAGAAGGACGTCTTTCATCTCACAGAAGCGCGAACGTCTTGGCGTTCAAGCACATGGCAGAAACAAGGTGTGAACAGATGAGCTGCTGCTATTTTCTCCGTTCGGCATGCTTCGTTGTAGCTCTCTTGCCGGTCGCCGGCTTAGCGGCTTGCTTTGCGCGACTAGCTCTGGGGAGAGAAGGAGATAGCGCCGGAAACCTCGCCTTTTGCCTTCTTCGGCGCTGGAACCTGGTTGCTGCGCCTTCTCTTTGTCCATGTGCACACACACGATTCCTCAGCGAAAACCATGCAGAAACCTTTCCACGAGCACCCAGGGATGTGCACCCAGCACCACGTGCACGCACACGCAGCTAGAGAAAAGCACCTACCTTTTCACACACTGATGCCTAAGCAAACGCGTGGCCACACACACGCACACATCCGCAAGCGCGCCTACTCCCATCTATTGAGGGAAAGACGGACGAGCAACGTCCTGACAGGCTTGAGGGGAAAAACGTCCGTTGACGGTTGGCGTACTGCACGCCCGCCTACGGGGCTGCAGGGGAATCCACATTTGGAAGGTACCTGAAGATGTGTGCCTGTTCTTGGAGCTCCGCTAGTAGGGTAGCAAAGACACTCGTAGGCAGTACTGAATACTGCTCCGTGCTACTTCTCCTCCGCTGGCAAATGCTTCACAGTCGCCCTAGGAAAGACGTTTAACAATCGATCTCCAAGAGGAACGAAACACATGATGCCATAAGGCGAAAGAATAGCAGGGCATCTCTTCACAGGCTTGTCCCTGATCTATAGCTGAGGGCAAACACTTGTGTGCTTGTGGGAGAGCCTGTGTCTTTCCTGGAAGCGTTTGGGAGTTTTGCTCAGACGCGTGTTTCCTCAAGTTCAAGAATCAAGATCTAGGATACCTGCAGACAGGTGCCTGTTTGTGTGGAGACAGTCTGTTTGAAACTGTGTTCCTCAGCGCCCGCTCTTTCTCCCCGTCGCTCCACACGCCTGGGAGTCCCTTTCTTTCTCTCCACAAGCACGTGTGTTGACTTCGTCGCACATGTGCATCTGCACAAGCGTTGAGCTCAGCAGAGCGTGTCTCTTGACACTTGATGTGCGTTGGCTGTGTCTGCCTGCTCCAGTGAAGAGAGAAACGGGAAATCATCTTGGTAGAGGCAACAAAGCAAAAGCGAGGCAGGATTGACATCTGCTCAACAGAGACGGATTCCCTGCGCTGACACAGTTCACAGTTACACGAGAAGCAATCTGAGCGGTCCGTCGACCGGAGACGTGTTTCCCAAGAGGTCGTTTAGCGAGTGAACAGCAGTGTGCGCGACTTTCAGGAGTGTGCCTGGAAAGTGCCAGAATCACCAGGAGCATCTGTGCAAAAGCTGCTGCCTCTGTGACCGCATTGAGGCACGTTCGCGTGTCTGCGAGTATATAGACGGCTCTTTCGCGTTCACTCCGAGGGAAACGGTCCGCTATTGCTTCTGTGCGCACAGACGCGATTCCCTTGTCTCTTGCGAACACAGGGAACTCTGTGCATCCAAATCTACAGGCTAAGGACGCGTCTGCATATGTTTTGGTGAACAATCGAGTGTGCGTGTTCTGACAGCTGCCTCTATGCAGACGTCTCCACAGAGCCACTTCTGAATGCCCCGCAGCCCAGGACTGAATGGATACACTAACAAGTGCACCGGTGTGAGCAACCACATATGCAGAAGGACGTCTTTCATCTCACAGAAGCGCGAACGTCTTGGCGTTCAAGCACATGGCAGAAACAAGGTGTGAACAGATGAGCTGCTGCTATTTTCTCCGTTCGGCATGCTTCGTTGTAGCTCTCTTGCCGGTCGCCGGCTTAGCGGCTTGCTTTGCGCGACTAGCTCTGGGGAGAGAAGGAGATAGCGCCGGAAACCTCGCCTTTTGCCTTCTTCGGCGCTGGAACCTGGTTGCTGCGCCTTCTCTTTGTCCATGTGCACACACACGATTCCTCAGCGAAAACCATGCAGAAACCTTTCCACGAGCACCCAGGGATGTGCACCCAGCACCACGTGCACGCACACGCAGCTAGAGAAAAGCACCTACCTTTTCACACACTGATGCCTAAGCAAACGCGTGGCCACACACACGCACACATCCGCAAGCGCGCCTACTCCCATCTATTGAGGGAAAGACGGACGAGCAACGTCCTGACAGGCTTGAGGGGAAAAACGTCCGTTGACGGTTGGCGTACTGCACGCCCGCCTACGGGGCTGCAGGGGAATCCACATTTGGAAGGTACCTGAAGATGTGTGCCTGTTCTTGGAGCTCCGCTAGTAGGGTAGCAAAGACACTCGTAGGCAGTACTGAATGCTGCTCCGTGCTACTTCTCCTCCGCTGGCAAATGCTTCACAGTCGCCCTAGGAAAGACGTTTAACAATCGATCTCCAAGAGGAACGAAACACATGATGCCATAAGGCGAAAGAATAGCAGGGCATCTCTTCACAGGCTTGTCCCTGATCTATAGCTGAGGGCAAACACTTGTGTGCTTGTGGGAGAGCCTGTGTCTTTCCTGGAAGCGTTTGGGAGTTTTGCTCAGACGCGTGTTTCCTCAAGTTCAAGAATCAAGATCTAGGATACCTGCAGACAGGTGCCTGTTTGTGTGGAGACAGTCTGTTTGAAACTGTGTTCCTCAGCGCCCGCTCTTTCTCCCCGTCGCTCCACACGCCTGGGAGTCCCTTTCTTTCTCTCCACAAGCACGTGTGTTGACTTCGTCGCACATGTGCATCTGCACAAGCGTTGAGCTCAGCAGAGCGTGTCTCTTGACACTTGATGTGCGTTGGCTGTGTCTGCCTGCTCCAGTGAAGAGAGAAACGGGAAATCATCTTGGTAGAGGCAACAAAGCAAAAGCGAGGCAGGATTGACATCTGCTCAACAGAGACGGATTCCCTGCGCTGACACAGTTCACAGTTACACGAGAAGCAATCTGAGCGGTCCGTCGACCGGAGACGTGTTTCCCAAGAGGTCGTTTAGCGAGTGAACAGCAGTGTGCGCGACTTTCAGGAGTGTGCCTGGAAAGTGCCAGAATCACCAGGAGCATCTGTGCAAAAGCTGCTGCCTCTGTGACCGCATTGAGGCACGTTCGCGTGTCTGCGAGTATATAGACGGCTCTTTCGCGTTCACTCCGAGGGAAACGGTCCGCTATTGCTTCTGTGCGCACAGACGCGATTCCCTTGTCTCTTGCGAACACAGGGAACTCTGTGCATCCAAATCTACAGGCTAAGGACGCGTCTGCATATGTTTTGGTGAACAATCGAGTGTGCGTGTTCTGACAGCTGCCTCTATGCAGACGTCTCCACAGAGCCACTTCTGAATGCCCCGCAGCCCAGGACTGAATGGATACACTAACAAGTGCACCGGTGTGAGCAACCACATATGCAGAAGGACGTCTTTCATCTCACAGAAGCGCGAACGTCTTGGCGTTCAAGCACATGGCAGAAACAAGGTGTGAACAGATGAGCTGCTGCTATTTTCTCCGTTCGGCATGCTTCGTTGTAGCTCTCTTGCCGGTCGCCGGCTTAGCGGCTTGCTTTGCGCGACTAGCTCTGGGGAGAGAAGGAGATAGCGCCGGAAACCTCGCCTTTTGCCTTCTTCGGCGCTGGAACCTGGTTGCTGCGCCTTCTCTTTGTCCATGTGCACACACACGATTCCTCAGCGAAAACCATGCAGAAACCTTTCCACGAGCACCCAGGGATGTGCACCCAGCACCACGTGCACGCACACGCAGCTAGAGAAAAGCACCTACCTTTTCACACACTGATGCCTAAGCAAACGCGTGGCCACACACACGCACACATCCGCAAGCGCGCCTACTCCCATCTATTGAGGGAAAGACGGACGAGCAACGTCCTGACAGGCTTGAGGGGAAAAACGTCCGTTGACGGTTGGCGTACTGCACGCCCGCCTACGGGGCTGCAGGGGAATCCACATTTGGAAGGTACCTGAAGATGTGTGCCTGTTCTTGGAGCTCCGCTAGTAGGGTAGCAAAGACACTCGTAGGCAGTACTGAATGCTGCTCCGTGCTACTTCTCCTCCGCTGGCAAATGCTTCACAGTCGCCCGAGGAAAGACGTTTAACAATCGATCTCCAAGAGGAACGAAACACATGATGCCATAAGGCGAAAGAATAGCAGGGCATCTCTTCACAGGCTTGTCCCTGATCTATAGCTGAGGGCAAACACTTGTGTGCTTGTGGGAGAGCCTGTGTCTTTCCTGGAAGCGTTTGGGAGTTTTGCTCAGACGCGTGTTTCCTCAAGTTCAAGAATCAAGATCTAGGATACCTGCAGACAGGTGCCTGTTTGTGTGGAGACAGTCTGTTTGAAACTGTGTTCCTCAGCGCCCGCTCTTTCTCCCCGTCGCTCCACACGCCTGGGAGTCCCTTTCTTTCTCTCCACAAGCACGTGTGTTGACTTCGTCGCACATGTGCATCTGCACAAGCGTTGAGCTCAGCAGAGCGTGTCTCTTGACACTTGATGTGCGTTGGCTGTGTCTGCCTGCTCCAGTGAAGAGAGAAACGGGAAATCATCTTGGTAGAGGCAACAAAGCAAAAGCGAGGCAGGATTGACATCTGCTCAACAGAGACGGATTCCCTGCGCTGACACAGTTCACAGTTACACGAGAAGCAATCTGAGCGGTCCGTCGACCGGAGACGTGTTTCCCAAGAGGTCGTTTAGCGAGTGAACAGCAGTGTGCGCGACTTTCAGGAGTGTGCCTGGAAAGTGCCAGAATCACCAGGAGCATCTGTGCAAAAGCTGCTGCCTCTGTGACCGCATTGAGGCACGTTCGCGTGTCTGCGAGTATATAGACGGCTCTTTCGCGTTCACTCCGAGGGAAACGGTCCGCTATTGCTTCTGTGCGCACAGACGCGATTCCCTTGTCTCTTGCGAACACAGGGAACTCTGTGCATCCAAATCTACAGGCTAAGGACGCGTCTGCATATGTTTTGGTGAACAATCGAGTGTGCGTGTTCTGACAGCTGCCTCTATGCAGACGTCTCCACAGAGCCACTTCTGAATGCCCCGCAGCCCAGGACTGAATGGATACACTAACAAGTGCACCGGTGTGAGCAACCACATATGCAGAAGGACGTCTTTCATCTCACAGAAGCGCGAACGTCTTGGCGTTCAAGCACATGGCAGAAACAAGGTGTGAACAGATGAGCTGCTGCTATTTTCTCCGTTCGGCATGCTTCGTTGTAGCTCTCTTGCCGGTCGCCGGCTTAGCGGCTTGCTTTGCGCGACTAGCTCTGGGGAGAGAAGGAGATAGCGCCGGAAACCTCGCCTTTTGCCTTCTTCGGCGCTGGAACCTGGTTGCTGCGCCTTCTCTTTGTCCATGTGCACACACACGATTCCTCAGCGAAAACCATGCAGAAACCTTTCCACGAGCACCCAGGGATGTGCACCCAGCACCACGTGCACGCACACGCAGCTAGAGAAAAGCACCTACCTTTTCACACACTGATGCCTAAGCAAACGCGTGGCCACACACACGCACACATCCGCAAGCGCGCCTACTCCCATCTATTGAGGGAAAGACGGACGAGCAACGTCCTGACAGGCTTGAGGGGAAAAACGTCCGTTGACGGTTGGCGTACTGCACGCCCGCCTACGGGGCTGCAGGGGAATCCACATTTGGAAGGTACCTGAAGATGTGTGCCTGTTCTTGGAGCTCCGCTAGTAGGGTAGCAAAGACACTCGTAGGCAGTACTGAATACTGCTCCGTGCTACTTCTCCTCCGCTGGCAAATGCTTCACAGTCGCCCTAGGAAAGACGTTTAACAATCGATCTCCAAGAGGAACGAAACACATGATGCCATAAGGCGAAAGAATAGCAGGGCATCTCTTCACAGGCTTGTCCCTGATCTATAGCTGAGGGCAAACACTTGTGTGCTTGTGGGAGAGCCTGTGTCTTTCCTGGAAGCGTTTGGGAGTTTTGCTCAGACGCGTGTTTCCTCAAGTTCAAGAATCAAGATCTAGGATACCTGCAGACAGGTGCCTGTTTGTGTGGAGACAGTCTGTTTGAAACTGTTCTCCTCAGCGCCCGCTCTTTCTCCCCGTCGCTCCACACGCCTGGGAGTCCCTTTCTTTCTCTCCACAAGCACGTGTGTTGACTTCGTCGCACATGTGCATCTGCACAAGCGTTGAGCTCAGCAGAGCGTGTCTCTTGACACTTGATGTGCGTTGGCTGTGTCTGCCTGCTCCAGTGAAGAGAGAAACGGGAAATCATCTTGGTAGAGGCAACAAAGCAAAAGCGAGGCAGGATTGACATCTGCTCAACAGAGACGGATTCCCTGCGCTGACACAGTTCACAGTTACACGAGAAGCAATCTGAGCGGTCCGTCGACCGGAGACGTGTTTCCCAAGAGGTCGTTTAGCGAGTGAACAGCAGTGTGCGCGACTTTCAGGAGTGTGCCTGGAAAGTGCCAGAATCACCAGGAGCATCTGTGCAAAAGCTGCTGCCTCTGTGACCGCATTGAGGCACGTTCGCGTGTCTGCGAGTATATAGACGGCTCTTTCGCGTTCACTCCGAGGGAAACGGTCCGCTATTGCTTCTGTGCGCACAGACGCGATTCCCTTGTCTCTTGCGAACACAGGGAACTCTGTGCATCCAAATCTACAGGCTAAGGACGCGTCTGCATATGTTTTGGTGAACAATCGAGTGTGCGTGTTCTGACAGCTGCCTCTATGCAGACGTCTCCACAGAGCCACTTCTGAATGCCCCGCAGCCCAGGACTGAATGGATACACTAACAAGTGCACCGGTGTGAGCAACCACATATGCAGAAGGACGTCTTTCATCTCACAGAAGCGCGAACGTCTTGGCGTTCAAGCACATGGCAGAAACAAGGTGTGAACAGATGAGCTGCTGCTATTTTCTCCGTTCGGCATGCTTCGTTGTAGCTCTCTTGCCGGTCGCCGGCTTAGCGGCTTGCTTTGCGCGACTAGCTCTGGGGAGAGAAGGAGATAGCGCCGGAAACCTCGCCTTTTGCCTTCTTCGGCGCTGGAACCTGGTTGCTGCGCCTTCTCTTTGTCCATGTGCACACACACGATTCCTCAGCGAAAACCATGCAGAAACCTTTCCACGAGCACCCAGGGATGTGCACCCAGCACCACGTGCACGCACACGCAGCTAGAGAAAAGCACCTACCTTTTCACACACTGATGCCTAAGCAAACGCGTGGCCACACACACGCACACATCCGCAAGCGCGCCTACTCCCATCTATTGAGGGAAAGACGGACGAGCTCTTTGGTTGCTCTTCACAGGCTTGTCCCTGATCTATAGCTGAGGGCAAACACTTGTGTGCTTGTGGGAGAGCCTGTGTCTTTCCTGGAAGCGTTTGGGAGTTTTGCTCAGACGCGTGTTTCCTCAAGTTCAAGAATCAAGATCTAGGATACCTGCAGACAGGTGCCTGTTTGTGTGGAGACAGTCTGTTTGAAACTGTGTTCCTCAGCGCCCGCTCTTTCTCCCCGTCGCTCCACACGCCTGGGAGTCCCTTTCTTTCTCTCCACAAGCACGTGTGTTGACTTCGTCGCACATGTGCATCTGCACAAGCGTTGAGCTCAGCAGAGCGTGTCTCTTGACACTTGATGTGCGTTGGCTGTGTCTGCCTGCTCCAGTGAAGAGAGAAACGGGAAATCATCTTGGTAGAGGCAACAAAGCAAAAGCGAGGCAGGATTGACATCTGCTCAACAGAGACGGATTCCCTGCGCTGACACAGTTCACAGTTACACGAGAAGCAATCTGAGCGGTCTGTCGACCGGAGACGTGTTTCCCAAGAGGTCGTTTAGCGAGTGAACAGCAGTGTGCGCGACTTTCAGGAGTGTGCCTGGAAAGTGCCAGAATCACCAGGAGCATCTGTGCAAAAGCTGCTGCCTCTGTGACCGCATTGAGGCACGTTCGCGTGTCTGCGAGTATATAGACGGCTCTTTCGCGTTCACTCCGAGGGAAACGGTCCGCTCTTGCTTCTGTGCGCACAGACGCGATTCCCTTGTCTCTTGCGAACACAGGGAACTCTGTGCATCCAAATCTACAGGCTAAGGACGCGTCTGCATATGTTTTGGTGAACAATCGAGTGTGCGTGTTCTGACAGCTGCCTCTATGCAGACGTCTCCACAGAGCCACTTCTGAATGCCCCGCAGCCCAGGACTGAATGGATACACTAACAAGTGCACCGGTGTGAGCAACCACATATGCAGAAGGACGTCTTTCATCTCACAGAAGCGCGAACGTCTTGGCGTTCAAGCACATGGCAGAAACAAGGTGTGAACAGATGAGCTGCTGCTATTTTCTCCGTTCGGCATGCTTCGTTGTAGCTCTCTTGCCGGTCGCCGGCTTAGCGGCTTGCTTTGCGCGACTAGCTCTGGGGAGAGAAGGAGATAGCGCCGGAAACCTCGCCTTTTGCCTTCTTCGGCGCTGGAACCTGGTTGCTGCGCCTTCTCTTTGTCCATGTGCACACACACGATTCCTCAGCGAAAACCATGCAGAAACCTTTCCACGAGCACCCAGGGATGTGCACCCAGCACCACGTGCACGCACACGCAGCTAGAGAAAAGCACCTACCTTTTCACACACTGATGCCTAAGCAAACGCGTGGCCACACACACGCACACATCCGCAAGCGCGCCTACTCCCATCTATTGAGGGAAAGACGGACGAGCTCTTTGGTTGCTCTTCACAGGCTTGTCCCTGATCTATAGCTGAGGGCAAACACTTGTGTGCTTGTGGGAGAGCCTGTGTCTTTCCTGGAAGCGTTTGGGAGTTTTGCTCAGACGCGTGTTTCCTCAAGTTCAAGAATCAAGATCTAGGATACCTGCAGACAGGTGCCTGTTTGTGTGGAGACAATCTGTTTGAAACTGTGTTCCTCAGCGCCCGCTCTTTCTCCCCGTCGCTCCACACGCCTGGGGGTCCCTTTCTTTCTCTCCACAAGCACGTGTGTTGACTTCGTCGCACATGTGCATCTGCACAAGCGTTGAGCTCAGCAGAGCGTGTCTCTTGACACTTGATGTGCGTTGGCTGTGTCTGCCTGCTCCAGTGAAGAGAGAAACGGGAAATCATCTTGGTAGAGGCAACAAAGCAAAAGCGAGGCAGGATTGACATCTGCTCAACAGAGACGGATTCCCTGCGCTGACACAGTTCACAGTTACACGAGAAGCAATCTGAGCGGTCCGTCGACCGGAGACGTGTTTCCCAAGAGGTCGTTTAGCGAGTGAACAGCAGTGTGCGCGACTTTCAGGAGTGTGCCTGGAAAGTGCCAGAATCACCAGGAGCATCTGTGCAAAAGCTGCTGCCTCTGTGACCGCATTGAGGCACGTTCGCGTGTCTGCGAGTATATAGACGGCTCTTTCGCGTTCACTCCGAGGGAAACGGTCCGCTATTGCTTCTGTGCGCACAGACGCGATTCCCTTGTCTCTTGCGAACACAGGGAACTCTGTGCATCCAAATCTACAGGCTAAGGACGCGTCTGCATATGTTTTGGTGAACAATCGAGTGTGCGTGTTCTGACAGCTGCCTCTATGCAGACGTCTCCACAGAGCCACTTCTGAATGCCCCGCAGCCCAGGACTGAATGGATACACTAACAAGTGCACCGGTGTGAGCAACCACATATGCAGAAGGACGTCTTTCATCTCACAGAAGCGCGAACGTCTTGGCGTTCAAGCACATGGCAGAAACAAGGTGTGAACAGATGAGCTGCTGCTATTTTCTCCGTTCGGCATGCTTCGTTGTAGCTCTCTTGCCGGTCGCCGGCTTAGCGGCTTGCTTTGCGCGACTAGCTCTGGGGAGAGAAGGAGATAGCGCCGGAAACCTCGCCTTTTGCCTTCTTCGGCGCTGGAACCTGGTTGCTGCGCCTTCTCTTTGTCCATGTGCACACACACGATTCCTCAGCGAAAACCATGCAGAAACCTTTCCACGAGCACCCAGGGATGTGCACCCAGCACCACGTGCACGCACACGCAGCTAGAGAAAAGCACCTACCTTTTCACACACTGATGCCTAAGCAAACGCGTGGCCACACACACGCACACATCCGCAAGCGCGCCTACTCCCATCTATTGAGGGAAAGACGGACGAGCTCTTTGGTTGCTCTTCACAGGCTTGTCCCTGATCTATAGCTGAGGGCAAACACTTGTGTGCTTGTGGGAGAGCCTGTGTCTTTCCTGGAAGCGTTTGGGAGTTTTGCTCAGACGCGTGTTTCCTCAAGTTCAAGAATCAAGATCTAGGATACCTGCAGACAGGTGCCTGTTTGTGTGGAGACAGTCTGTTTGAAACTGTGTTCCTCAGCGCCCGCTCTTTCTCCCCGTCGCTCCACACGCCTGGGAGTCCCTTTCTTTCTCTCCACAAGCACGTGTGTTGACTTCGTCGCACATGTGCATCTGCACAAGCGTTGAGCTCAGCAGAGCGTGTCTCTTGACACTTGATGTGCGTTGGCTGTGTCTGCCTGCTCCAGTGAAGAGAGAAACGGGAAATCATCTTGGTAGAGGCAACAAAGCAAAAGCGAGGCAGGATTGACATCTGCTCAACAGAGACGGATTCCCTGCGCTGACACAGTTCACAGTTACACGAGAAGCAATCTGAGCGGTCCGTCGACCGGAGACGTGTTTCCCAAGAGGTCGTTTAGCGAGTGAACAGCAGTGTGCGCGACTTTCAGGAGTGTGCCTGGAAAGTGCCAGAATCACCAGGAGCATCTGTGCAAAAGCTGCTGCCTCTGTGACCGCATTGAGGCACGTTCGCGTGTCTGCGAGTATATAGACGGCTCTTTCGCGTTCACTCCGAGGGAAACGGTCCGCTATTGCTTCTGTGCGCACAGACGCGATTCCCTTGTCTCTTGCGAACACAGGGAACTCTGTGCATCCAAATCTACAGGCTAAGGACGCGTCTGCATATGTTTTGGTGAACAATCGAGTGTGCGTGTTCTGACAGCTGCCTCTATGCAGACGTCTCCACAGAGCCACTTCTGAATGCCCCGCAGCCCAGGACTGAATGGATACACTAACAAGTGCACCGGTGTGAGCAACCACATATGCAGAAGGACGTCTTTCATCTCACAGAAGCGCGAACGTCTTGGCGTTCAAGCACATGGCAGAAACAAGGTGTGAACAGATGAGCTGCTGCTATTTTCTCCGTTCGGCATGCTTCGTTGTAGCTCTCTTGCCGGTCGCCGGCTTAGCGGCTTGCTTTGCGCGACTAGCTCTGGGGAGAGAAGGAGATAGCGCCGGAAACCTCGCCTTTTGCCTTCTTCGGCGCTGGAACCTGGTTGCTGCGCCTTCTCTTTGTCCATGTGCACACACACGATTCCTCAGCGAAAACCATGCAGAAACCTTTCCACGAGCACCCAGGGATGTGCACCCAGCACCACGTGCACGCACACGCAGCTAGAGAAAAGCACCTACCTTTTCACACACTGATGCCTAAGCAAACGCGTGGCCACACACACGCACACATCCGCAAGCGCGCCTACTCCCATCTATTGAGGGAAAGACGGACGAGCAACGTCCTGACAGGCTTGAGGGGAAAAACGTCCGTTGACGGTTGGCGTACTGCACGCCCGCCTACGGGGCTGCAGGGGAATCCACATTTGGAAGGTACCTGAAGATGTGTGCCTGTTCTTGGAGCTCCGCTAGTAGGGTAGCAAAGACACTCGTAGGCAGTACTGAATGCTGCTCCGTGCTACTTCTCCTCCGCTGGCAAATGCTTCACAGTCGCCCTAGGAAAGACGTTTAACAATCGATCTCCAAGAGGAACGAAACACATGATGCCATAAGGCGAAAGAATAGCAGGGCATCTCTTCACAGGCTTGTCCCTGATCTATAGCTGAGGGCAAACACTTGTGTGCTTGTGGGAGAGCCTGTGTCTTTCCTGGAAGCGTTTGGGAGTTTTGCTCAGACGCGTGTTTCCTCAAGTTCAAGAATCAAGATCTAGGATACCTGCAGACAGGTGCCTGTTTGTGTGGAGACAGTCTGTTTGAAACTGTGTTCCTCAGCGCCCGCTCTTTCTCCCCGTCGCTCCACACGCCTGGGAGTCCCTTTCTTTCTCTCCACAAGCACGTGTGTTGACTTCGTCGCACATGTGCATCTGCACAAGCGTTGAGCTCAGCAGAGCGTGTCTCTTGACACTTGATGTGCGTTGGCTGTGTCTGCCTGCTCCAGTGAAGAGAGAAACGGGAAATCATCTTGGTAGAGGCAACAAAGCAAAAGCGAGGCAGGATTGACATCTGCTCAACAGAGACGGATTCCCTGCGCTGACACAGTTCACAGTTACACGAGAAGCAATCTGAGCGGTCCGTCGACCGGAGACGTGTTTCCCAAGAGGTCGTTTAGCGAGTGAACAGCAGTGTGCGCGACTTTCAGGAGTGTGCCTGGAAAGTGCCAGAATCACGAGGAGCATCTGTGCAAAAGCTGCTGCCTCTGTGACCGCATTGAGGCACGTTCGCGTGTCTGCGAGTATATAGACGGCTCTTTCGCGTTCACTCCGAGGGAAACGGTCCGCTATTGCTTCTGTGCGCACAGACGCGATTCCCTTGTCTCTTGCGAACACAGGGAACTCTGTGCATCCAAATCTACAGGCTAAGGACGCGTCTGCATATGTTTTGGTGAACAATCGAGTGTGCGTGTTCTGACAGCTGCCTCTATGCAGACGTCTCCACAGAGCCACTTCTGAATGCCCCGCAGCCCAGGACTGAATGGATACACTAACAAGTGCACCGGTGTGAGCAACCACATATGCAGAAGGACGTCTTTCATCTCACAGAAGCGCGAACGTCTTGGCGTTCAAGCACATGGCAGAAACAAGGTGTGAACAGATGAGCTGCTGCTATTTTCTCCGTTCGGCATGCTTCGTTGTAGCTCTCTTGCCGGTCGCCGGCTTAGCGGCTTGCTTTGCGCGACTAGCTCTGGGGAGAGAAGGAGATAGCGCCGGAAACCTCGCCTTTTGCCTTCTTCGGCGCTGGAACCTGGTTGCTGCGCCTTCTCTTTGTCCATGTGCACACACACGATTCCTCAGCGAAAACCATGCAGAAACCTTTCCACGAGCACCCAGGGATGTGCACCCAGCACCACGTGCACGCACACGCAGCTAGAGAAAAGCACCTACCTTTTCACACACTGATGCCTAAGCAAACGCGTGGCCACACACACGCACACATCCGCAAGCGCGCCTACTCCCATCTATTGAGGGAAAGACGGACGAGCTCTTTGGTTGCTCTTCACAGGCTTGTCCCTGATCTATAGCTGAGGGCAAACACTTGTGTGCTTGTGGGAGAGCCTGTGTCTTTCCTGGAAGCGTTTGGGAGTTTTGCTCAGACGCGTGTTTCCTCAAGTTCAAGAATCAAGATCTAGGATACCTGCAGACAGGTGCCTGTTTGTGTGGAGACAGTCTGTTTGAAACTGTGTTCCTCAGCGCCCGCTCTTTCTCCCCGTCGCTCCACACGCCTGGGAGTCCCTTTCTTTCTCTCCACAAGCACGTGTGTTGACTTCGTCGCACATGTGCATCTGCACAAGCGTTGAGCTCAGCAGAGCGTGTCTCTTGACACTTGATGTGCGTTGGCTGTGTCTGCGTGCTCCAGTGAAGAGAGAAACGGGAAATCATCTTGGTAGAGGCAACAAAGCAAAAGCGAGGCAGGATTGACATCTGCTCAACAGAGACGGATTCCCTGCGCTGACACAGTTCACAGTTACACGAGAAGCAATCTGAGCGGTCCGTCGACCGGAGACGTGTTTCCCAAGAGGTCGTTTAGCGAGTGAACAGCAGTGTGCGCGACTTTCAGGAGTGTGCCTGGAAAGTGCCAGAATCACGAGGAGCATCTGTGCAAAAGCTGCTGCCTCTGTGACCGCATTGAGGCACGTTCGCGTGTCTGCGAGTATATAGACGGCTCTTTCGCGTTCACTCCGAGGGAAACGGTCCGCTATTGCTTCTGTGCGCACAGACGCGATTCCCTTGTCTCTTGCGAACACAGGGAACTCTGTGCATCCAAATCTACAGGCTAAGGACGCGTCTGCATATGTTTTGGTGAACAATCGAGTGTGCGTGTTCTGACAGCTGCCTCTATGCAGACGTCTCCACAGAGCCACTTCTGAATGCCCCGCAGCCCAGGACTGAATGGATACACTAACAAGTGCACCGGTGTGAGCAACCACATATGCAGAAGGACGTCTTTCATCTCACAGAAGCGCGAACGTCTTGGCGTTCAAGCACATGGCAGAAACAAGGTGTGAACAGATGAGCTGCTGCTATTTTCTCCGTTCGGCATGCTTCGTTGTAGCTCTCTTGCCGGTCGCCGGCTTAGCGGCTTGCTTTGCGCGACTAGCTCTGGGGAGAGAAGGAGATAGCGCCGGAAACCTCGCCTTTTGCCTTCTTCGGCGCTGGAACCTGGTTGCTGCGCCTTCTCTTTGTCCATGTGCACACACACGATTCCTCAGCGAAAACCATGCAGAAACCTTTCCACGAGCACCCAGGGATGTGCACCCAGCACCACGTGCACGCACACGCAGCTAGAGAAAAGCACCTACCTTTTCACACACTGATGCCTAAGCAAACGCGTGGCCACACACACGCACACATCCGCAAGCGCGCCTACTCCCATCTATTGAGGGAAAGACGGACGAGCAACGTCCTGACAGGCTTGAGGGGAAAAACGTCCGTTGACGGTTGGCGTACTGCACGCCCGCCTACGGGGCTGCAGGGGAATCCACATTTGGAAGGTACCTGAAGATGTGTGCCTGTTCTTGGAGCTCCGCTAGTAGGGTAGCAAAGACACTCGTAGGCAGTACTGAATGCTGCTCCGTGCTACTTCTCCTCCGCTGGCAAATGCTTCACAGTCGCCCTAGGAAAGACGTTTAACAATCGATCTCCAAGAGGAACGAAACACATGATGCCATAAGGCGAAAGAATAGCAGGGCATCTCTTCACAGGCTTGTCCCTGATCTATAGCTGAGGGCAAACACTTGTGTGCTTGTGGGAGAGCCTGTGTCTTTCCTGGAAGCGTTTGGGAGTTTTGCTCAGACGCGTGTTTCCTCAAGTTCAAGAATCAAGATCTAGGATACCTGCAGACAGGTGCCTGTTTGTGTGGAGACAGTCTGTTTGAAACTGTGTTCCTCAGCGCCCGCTCTTTCTCCCCGTCGCTCCACACGCCTGGGAGTCCCTTTCTTTCTCTCCACAAGCACGTGTGTTGACTTCGTCGCACATGTGCATCTGCACAAGCGTTGAGCTCAGCAGAGCGTGTCTCTTGACACTTGATGTGCGTTGGCTGTGTCTGCCTGCTCCAGTGAAGAGAGAAACGGGAAATCATCTTGGTAGAGGCAACAAAGCAAAAGCGAGGCAGGATTGACATCTGCTCAACAGAGACGGATTCCCTGCGCTGACACAGTTCACAGTTACACGAGAAGCAATCTGAGCGGTCCGTCGACCGGAGACGTGTTTCCCAAGAGGTCGTTTAGCGAGTGAACAGCAGTGTGCGCGACTTTCAGGAGTGTGCCTGGAAAGTGCCAGAATCACGAGGAGCATCTGTGCAAAAGCTGCTGCCTCTGTGACCGCATTGAGGCACGTTCGCGTGTCTGCGAGTATATAGACGGCTCTTTCGCGTTCACTCCGAGGGAAACGGTCCGCTATTGCTTCTGTGCGCACAGACGCGATTCCCTTGTCTCTTGCGAACACAGGGAACTCTGTGCATCCAAATCTACAGGCTAAGGACGCGTCTGCATATGTTTTGGTGAACAATCGAGTGTGCGTGTTCTGACAGCTGCCTCTATGCAGACGTCTCCACAGAGCCACTTCTGAATGCCCCGCAGCCCAGGACTGAATGGATACACTAACAAGTGCACCGGTGTGAGCAACCACATATGCAGAAGGACGTCTTTCATCTCACAGAAGCGCGAACGTCTTGGCGTTCAAGCACATGGCAGAAACAAGGTGTGAACAGATGAGCTGCTGCTATTTTCTCCGTTCGGCATGCTTCGTTGTAGCTCTCTTGCCGGTCGCCGGCTTAGCGGCTTGCTTTGCGCGACTAGCTCTGGGGAGAGAAGGAGATAGCGCCGGAAACCTCGCCTTTTGCCTTCTTCGGCGCTGGAACCTGGTTGCTGCGCCTTCTCTTTGTCCATGTGCACACACACGATTCCTCAGCGAAAACCATGCAGAAACCTTTCCACGAGCACCCAGGGATGTGCACCCAGCACCACGTGCACGCACACGCAGCTAGAGAAAAGCACCTACCTTTTCACACACTGATGCCTAAGCAAACGCGTGGCCACACACACGCACACATCCGCAAGCGCGCCTACTCCCATCTATTGAGGGAAAGACGGACGAGCTCTTTGGTTGCTCTTCACAGGCTTGTCCCTGATCTATAGCTGAGGGCAAACACTTGTGTGCTTGTGGGAGAGCCTGTGTCTTTCCTGGAAGCGTTTGGGAGTTTTGCTCAGACGCGTGTTTCCTCAAGTTCAAGAATCAAGATCTAGGATACCTGCAGACAGGTGCCTGTTTGTGTGGAGACAGTCTGTTTGAAACTGTGTTCCTCAGCGCCCGCTCTTTCTCCCCGTCGCTCCACACGCCTGGGAGTCCCTTTCTTTCTCTCCACAAGCACGTGTGTTGACTTCGTCGCACATGTGCATCTGCACAAGCGTTGAGCTCAGCAGAGCGTGTCTCTTGACACTTGATGTGCGTTGGCTGTGTCTGCGTGCTCCAGTGAAGAGAGAAACGGGAAATCATCTTGGTAGAGGCAACAAAGCAAAAGCGAGGCAGGATTGACATCTGCTCAACAGAGACGGATTCCCTGCGCTGACACAGTTCACAGTTACACGAGAAGCAATCTGAGCGGTCCGTCGACCGGAGACGTGTTTCCCAAGAGGTCGTTTAGCGAGTGAACAGCAGTGTGCGCGACTTTCAGGAGTGTGCCTGGAAAGTGCCAGAATCACGAGGAGCATCTGTGCAAAAGCTGCTGCCTCTGTGACCGCATTGAGGCACGTTCGCGTGTCTGCGAGTATATAGACGGCTCTTTCGCGTTCACTCCGAGGGAAACGGTCCGCTATTGCTTCTGTGCGCACAGACGCGATTCCCTTGTCTCTTGCGAACACAGGGAACTCTGTGCATCCAAATCTACAGGCTAAGGACGCGTCTGCATATGTTTTGGTGAACAATCGAGTGTGCGTGTTCTGACAGCTGCCTCTATGCAGACGTCTCCACAGAGCCACTTCTGAATGCCCCGCAGCCCAGGACTGAATGGATACACTAACAAGTGCACCGGTGTGAGCAACCACATATGCAGAAGGACGTCTTTCATCTCACAGAAGCGCGAACGTCTTGGCGTTCAAGCACATGGCAGAAACAAGGTGTGAACAGATGAGCTGCTGCTATTTTCTCCGTTCGGCATGCTTCGTTGTAGCTCTCTTGCCGGTCGCCGGCTTAGCGGCTTGCTTTGCGCGACTAGCTCTGGGGAGAGAAGGAGATAGCGCCGGAAACCTCGCCTTTTGCCTTCTTCGGCGCTGGAACCTGGTTGCTGCGCCTTCTCTTTGTCCATGTGCACACACACGATTCCTCAGCGAAAACCATGCAGAAACCTTTCCACGAGCACCCAGGGATGTGCACCCAGCACCACGTGCACGCACACGCAGCTAGAGAAAAGCACCTACCTTTTCACACACTGATGCCTAAGCAAACGCGTGGCCACACACACGCACACATCCGCAAGCGCGCCTACTCCCATCTATTGAGGGAAAGACGGACGAGCAACGTCCTGACAGGCTTGAGGGGAAAAACGTCCGTTGACGGTTGGCGTACTGCACGCCCGCCTACGGGGCTGCAGGGGAATCCACATTTGGAAGGTACCTGAAGATGTGTGCCTGTTCTTGGAGCTCCGCTAGTAGGGTAGCAAAGACACTCGTAGGCAGTACTGAATGCTGCTCCGTGCTACTTCTCCTCCGCTGGCAAATGCTTCAGTGTCGCCCGAGGAAAGACGTTTAACAATCGATCTCCAAGAGGAACGAAACACATGATGCCATAAGGCGAAAGAATAGCAGGGCATCTCTTCACAGGCTTGTCCCTGATCTATAGCTGAGGGCAAACACTTGTGTGCTTGTGGGAGAGCCTGTGTCTTTCCTGGAAGCGTTTGGGAGTTTTGCTCAGACGCGTGTTTCCTCAAGTTCAAGAATCAAGATCTAGGATACCTGCAGACAGGTGCCTGTTTGTGTGGAGACAGTCTGTTTGAAACTGTGTTCCTCAGCGCCCGCTCTTTCTCCCCGTCGCTCCACACGCCTGGGAGTCCCTTTCTTTCTCTCCACAAGCACGTGTGTTGACTTCGTCGCACATGTGCATCTGCACAAGCGTTGAGCTCAGCAGAGCGTGTCTCTTGACACTTGATGTGCGTTGGCTGTGTCTGCGTGCTCCAGTGAAGAGAGAAACGGGAAATCATCTTGGTAGAGGCAACAAAGCAAAAGCGAGGCAGGATTGACATCTGCTCAACAGAGACGGATTCCCTGCGCTGACACAGTTCACAGTTACACGAGAAGCAATCTGAGCGGTCCGTCGACCGGAGACGTGTTTCCCAAGAGGTCGTTTAGCGAGTGAACAGCAGTGTGCGCGACTTTCAGGAGTGTGCCTGGAAAGTGCCAGAATCACCAGGAGCATCTGTGCAAAAGCTGCTGCCTCTGTGACCGCATTGAGGCACGTTCGCGTGTCTGCGAGTATATAGACGGCTCTTTCGCGTTCACTCCGAGGGAAACGGTCCGCTATTGCTTCTGTGCGCACAGACGCGATTCCCTTGTCTCTTGCGAACACAGGGAACTCTGTGCATCCAAATCTACAGGCTAAGGACGCGTCTGCATATGTTTTGGTGAACAATCGAGTGTGCGTGTTCTGACAGCTGCCTCTATGCAGACGTCTCCACAGAGCCACTTCTGAATGCCCCGCAGCCCAGGACTGAATGGATACACTAACAAGTGCACCGGTGTGAGCAACCACATATGCAGAAGGACGTCTTTCATCTCACAGAAGCGCGAACGTCTTGGCGTTCAAGCACATGGCAGAAACAAGGTGTGAACAGATGAGCTGCTGCTATTTTCTCCGTTCGGCATGCTTCGTTGTAGCTCTCTTGCCGGTCGCCGGCTTAGCGGCTTGCTTTGCGCGACTAGCTCTGGGGAGAGAAGGAGATAGCGCCGGAAACCTCGCCTTTTGCCTTCTTCGGCGCTGGAACCTGGTTGCTGCGCCTTCTCTTTGTCCATGTGCACACACACGATTCCTCAGCGAAAACCATGCAGAAACCTTTCCACGAGCACCCAGGGATGTGCACCCAGCACCACGTGCACGCACACGCAGCTAGAGAAAAGCACCTACCTTTTCACACACTGATGCCTAAGCAAACGCGTGGCCACACACACGCACACATCCGCAAGCGCGCCTACTCCCATCTATTGAGGGAAAGACGGACGAGCTCTTTGGTTGCTCTTCACAGGCTTGTCCCTGATCTATAGCTGAGGGCAAACACTTGTGTGCTTGTGGGAGAGCCTGTGTCTTTCCTGGAAGCGTTTGGGAGTTTTGCTCAGACGCGTGTTTCCTCAAGTTCAAGAATCAAGATCTAGGATACCTGCAGACAGGTGCCTGTTTGTGTGGAGACAGTCTGTTTGAAACTGTGTTCCTCAGCGCCCGCTCTTTCTCCCCGTCGCTCCACACGCCTGGGAGTCCCTTTCTTTCTCTCCACAAGCACGTGTGTTGACTTCGTCGCACATGTGCATCTGCACAAGCGTTGAGCTCAGCAGAGCGTGTCTCTTGACACTTGATGTGCGTTGGCTGTGTCTGCCTGCTCCAGTGAAGAGAGAAACGGGAAATCATCTTGGTAGAGGCAACAAAGCAAAAGCGAGGCAGGATTGACATCTGCTCAACAGAGACGGATTCCCTGCGCTGACACAGTTCACAGTTACACGAGAAGCAATCTGAGCGGTCCGTCGACCGGAGACGTGTTTCCCAAGAGGTCGTTTAGCGAGTGAACAGCAGTGTGCGCGACTTTCAGGAGTGTGCCTGGAAAGTGCCAGAATCACCAGGAGCATCTGTGCAAAAGCTGCTGCCTCTGTGACCGCATTGAGGCACGTTCGCGTGTCTGCGAGTATATAGACGGCTCTTTCGCGTTCACTCCGAGGGAAACGGTCCGCTATTGCTTCTGTGCGCACAGACGCGATTCCCTTGTCTCTTGCGAACACAGGGAACTCTGTGCATCCAAATCTACAGGCTAAGGACGCGTCTGCATATGTTTTGGTGAACAATCGAGTGTGCGTGTTCTGACAGCTGCCTCTATGCAGACGTCTCCACAGAGCCACTTCTGAATGCCCCGCAGCCCAGGACTGAATGGATACACTAACAAGTGCACCGGTGTGAGCAACCACATATGCAGAAGGACGTCTTTCATCTCACAGAAGCGCGAACGTCTTGGCGTTCAAGCACATGGCAGAAACAAGGTGTGAACAGATGAGCTGCTGCTATTTTCTCCGTTCGGCATGCTTCGTTGTAGCTCTCTTGCCGGTCGCCGGCTTAGCGGCTTGCTTTGCGCGACTAGCTCTGGGGAGAGAAGGAGATAGCGCCGGAAACCTCGCCTTTTGCCTTCTTCGGCGCTGGAACCTGGTTGCTGCGCCTTCTCTTTGTCCATGTGCACACACACGATTCCTCAGCGAAAACCATGCAGAAACCTTTCCACGAGCACCCAGGGATGTGCACCCAGCACCACGTGCACGCACACGCAGCTAGAGAAAAGCACCTACCTTTTCACACACTGATGCCTAAGCAAACGCGTGGCCACACACACGCACACATCCGCAAGCGCGCCTACTCCCATCTATTGAGGGAAAGACGGACGAGCTCTTTGGTTGCTCTTCACAGGCTTGTCCCTGATCTATAGCTGAGGGCAAACACTTGTGTGCTTGTGGGAGAGCCTGTGTCTTTCCTGGAAGCGTTTGGGAGTTTTGCTCAGACGCGTGTTTCCTCAAGTTCAAGAATCAAGATCTAGGATACCTGCAGACAGGTGCCTGTTTGTGTGGAGACAGTCTGTTTGAAACTGTGTTCCTCAGCGCCCGCTCTTTCTCCCCGTCGCTCCACACGCCTGGGAGTCCCTTTCTTTCTCTCCACAAGCACGTGTGTTGACTTCGTCGCACATGTGCATCTGCACAAGCGTTGAGCTCAGCAGAGCGTGTCTCTTGACACTTGATGTGCGTTGGCTGTGTCTGCGTGCTCCAGTGAAGAGAGAAACGGGAAATCATCTTGGTAGAGGCAACAAAGCAAAAGCGAGGCAGGATTGACATCTGCTCAACAGAGACGGATTCCCTGCGCTGACACAGTTCACAGTTACACGAGAAGCAATCTGAGCGGTCCGTCGACCGGAGACGTGTTTCCCAAGAGGTCGTTTAGCGAGTGAACAGCAGTGTGCGCGACTTTCAGGAGTGTGCCTGGAAAGTGCCAGAATCACCAGGAGCATCTGTGCAAAAGCTGCTGCCTCTGTGACCGCATTGAGGCACGTTCGCGTGTCTGCGAGTATATAGACGGCTCTTTCGCGTTCACTCCGAGGGAAACGGTCCGCTATTGCTTCTGTGCGCACAGACGCGATTCCCTTGTCTCTTGCGAACACAGGGAACTCTGTGCATCCAAATCTACAGGCTAAGGACGCGTCTGCATATGTTTTGGTGAACAATCGAGTGTGCGTGTTCTGACAGCTGCCTCTATGCAGACGTCTCCACAGAGCCACTTCTGAATGCCCCGCAGCCCAGGACTGAATGGATACACTAACAAGTGCACCGGTGTGAGCAACCACATATGCAGAAGGACGTCTTTCATCTCACAGAAGCGCGAACGTCTTGGCGTTCAAGCACATGGCAGAAACAAGGTGTGAACAGATGAGCTGCTGCTATTTTCTCCGTTCGGCATGCTTCGTTGTAGCTCTCTTGCCGGTCGCCGGCTTAGCGGCTTGCTTTGCGCGACTAGCTCTGGGGAGAGAAGGAGATAGCGCCGGAAACCTCGCCTTTTGCCTTCTTCGGCGCTGGAACCTGGTTGCTGCGCCTTCTCTTTGTCCATGTGCACACACACGATTCCTCAGCGAAAACCATGCAGAAACCTTTCCACGAGCACCCAGGGATGTGCACCCAGCACCACGTGCACGCACACGCAGCTAGAGAAAAGCACCTACCTTTTCACACACTGATGCCTAAGCAAACGCGTGGCCACACACACGCACACATCCGCAAGCGCGCCTACTCCCATCTATTGAGGGAAAGATGGACGAGCTCTTTGGTTGCTCTTCACAGGCTTGTCCCTGATCTATAGCTGAGGGCAAACACTTGTGTGCTTGTGGGAGAGCCTGTGTCTTTCCTGGAAGCGTTTGGGAGTTTTGCTCAGACGCGTGTTTCCTCAAGTTCAAGAATCAAGATCTAGGATACCTGCAGACAGGTGCCTGTTTGTGTGGAGACAGTCTGTTTGAAACTGTGTTCCTCAGCGCCCGCTCTTTCTCCCCGTCGCTCCACACGCCTGGGAGTCCCTTTCTTTCTCTCCACAAGCACGTGTGTTGACTTCGTCGCACATGTGCATCTGCACAAGCGTTGAGCTCAGCAGAGCGTGTCTCTTGACACTTGATGTGCGTTGGCTGTGTCTGCCTGCTCCAGTGAAGAGAGAAACGGGAAATCATCTTGGTAGAGGCAACAAAGCAAAAGCGAGGCAGGATTGACATCTGCTCAACAGAGACGGATTCCCTGCGCTGACACAGTTCACAGTTACACGAGAAGCAATCTGAGCGGTCCGTCGACCGGAGACGTGTTTCCCAAGAGGTCGTTTAGCGAGTGAACAGCAGTGTGCGCGACTTTCAGGAGTGTGCCTGGAAAGTGCCAGAATCACCAGGAGCATCTGTGCAAAAGCTGCTGCCTCTGTGACCGCATTGAGGCACGTTCGCGTGTCTGCGAGTATATAGACGGCTCTTTCGCGTTCACTCCGAGGGAAACGGTCCGCTATTGCTTCTGTGCGCACAGACGCGATTCCCTTGTCTCTTGCGAACACAGGGAACTCTGTGCATCCAAATCTACAGGCTAAGGACGCGTCTGCATATGTTTTGGTGAACAATCGAGTGTGCGTGTTCTGACAGCTGCCTCTATGCAGACGTCTCCACAGAGCCACTTCTGAATGCCCCGCAGCCCAGGACTGAATGGATACACTAACAAGTGCACCGGTGTGAGCAACCACATATGCAGAAGGACGTCTTTCATCTCACAGAAGCGCGAACGTCTTGGCGTTCAAGCACATGGCAGAAACAAGGTGTGAACAGATGAGCTGCTGCTATTTTCTCCGTTCGGCATGCTTCGTTGTAGCTCTCTTGCCGGTCGCCGGCTTAGCGGCTTGCTTTGCGCGACTAGCTCTGGGGAGAGAAGGAGATAGCGCCGGAAACCTCGCCTTTTGCCTTCTTCGGCGCTGGAACCTGGTTGCTGCGCCTTCTCTTTGTCCATGTGCACACACACGATTCCTCAGCGAAAACCATGCAGAAACCTTTCCACGAGCACCCAGGGATGTGCACCCAGCACCACGTGCACGCACACGCAGCTAGAGAAAAGCACCTACCTTTTCACACACTGATGCCTAAGCAAACGCGTGGCCACACACACGCACACATCCGCAAGCGCGCCTACTCCCATCTATTGAGGGAAAGACGGACGAGCTCTTTGGTTGCTCTTCACAGGCTTGTCCCTGATCTATAGCTGAGGGCAAACACTTGTGTGCTTGTGGGAGAGCCTGTGTCTTTCCTGGAAGCGTTTGGGAGTTTTGCTCAGACGCGTGTTTCCTCAAGTTCAAGAATCAAGATCTAGGATACCTGCAGACAGGTGCCTGTTTGTGTGGAGACAGTCTGTTTGAAACTGTGTTCCTCAGCGCCCGCTCTTTCTCCCCGTCGCTCCACACGCCTGGGAGTCCCTTTCTTTCTCTCCACAAGCACGTGTGTTGACTTCGTCGCACATGTGCATCTGCACAAGCGTTGAGCTCAGCAGAGCGTGTCTCTTGACACTTGATGTGCGTTGGCTGTGTCTGCGTGCTCCAGTGAAGAGAGAAACGGGAAATCATCTTGGTAGAGGCAACAAAGCAAAAGCGAGGCAGGATTGACATCTGCTCAACAGAGACGGATTCCCTGCGCTGACACAGTTCACAGTTACACGAGAAGCAATCTGAGCGGTCCGTCGACCGGAGACGTGTTTCCCAAGAGGTCGTTTAGCGAGTGAACAGCAGTGTGCGCGACTTTCAGGAGTGTGCCTGGAAAGTGCCAGAATCACGAGGAGCATCTGTGCAAAAGCTGCTGCCTCTGTGACCGCATTGAGGCACGTTCGCGTGTCTGCGAGTATATAGACGGCTCTTTCGCGTTCACTCCGAGGGAAACGGTCCGCTATTGCTTCTGTGCGCACAGACGCGATTCCCTTGTCTCTTGCGAACACAGGGAACTCTGTGCATCCAAATCTACAGGCTAAGGACGCGTCTGCATATGTTTTGGTGAACAATCGAGTGTGCGTGTTCTGACAGCTGCCTCTATGCAGACGTCTCCACAGAGCCACTTCTGAATGCCCCGCAGCCCAGGACTGAATGGATACACTAACAAGTGCACCGGTGTGAGCAACCACATATGCAGAAGGACGTCTTTCATCTCACAGAAGCGCGAACGTCTTGGCGTTCAAGCACATGGCAGAAACAAGGTGTGAACAGATGAGCTGCTGCTATTTTCTCCGTTCGGCATGCTTCGTTGTAGCTCTCTTGCCGGTCGCCGGCTTAGCGGCTTGCTTTGCGCGACTAGCTCTGGGGAGAGAAGGAGATAGCGCCGGAAACCTCGCCTTTTGCCTTCTTCGGCGCTGGAACCTGGTTGCTGCGCCTTCTCTTTGTCCATGTGCACACACACGATTCCTCAGCGAAAACCATGCAGAAACCTTTCCACGAGCACCCAGGGATGTGCACCCAGCACCACGTGCACGCACACGCAGCTAGAGAAAAGCACCTACCTTTTCACACACTGATGCCTAAGCAAACGCGTGGCCACACACACGCACACATCCGCAAGCGCGCCTACTCCCATCTATTGAGGGAAAGACGGACGAGCTCTTTGGTTGCTCTTCACAGGCTTGTCCCTGATCTATAGCTGAGGGCAAACACTTGTGTGCTTGTGGGAGAGCCTGTGTCTTTCCTGGAAGCGTTTGGGAGTTTTGCTCAGACGCGTGTTTCCTCAAGTTCAAGAATCAAGATCTAGGATACCTGCAGACAGGTGCCTGTTTGTGTGGAGACAGTCTGTTTGAAACTGTGTTCCTCAGCGCCCGCTCTTTCTCCCCGTCGCTCCACACGCCTGGGAGTCCCTTTCTTTCTCTCCACAAGCACGTGTGTTGACTTCGTCGCACATGTGCATCTGCACAAGCGTTGAGCTCAGCAGAGCGTGTCTCTTGACACTTGATGTGCGTTGGCTGTGTCTGCCTGCTCCAGTGAAGAGAGAAACGGGAAATCATCTTGGTAGAGGCAACAAAGCAAAAGCGAGGCAGGATTGACATCTGCTCAACAGAGACGGATTCCCTGCGCTGACACAGTTCACAGTTACACGAGAAGCAATCTGAGCGGTCCGTCGACCGGAGACGTGTTTCCCAAGAGGTCGTTTAGCGAGTGAACAGCAGTGTGCGCGACTTTCAGGAGTGTGCCTGGAAAGTGCCAGAATCACCAGGAGCATCTGTGCAAAAGCTGCTGCCTCTGTGACCGCATTGAGGCACGTTCGCGTGTCTGCGAGTATATAGACGGCTCTTTCGCGTTCACTCCGAGGGAAACGGTCCGCTATTGCTTCTGTGCGCACAGACGCGATTCCCTTGTCTCTTGCGAACACAGGGAACTCTGTGCATCCAAATCTACAGGCTAAGGACGCGTCTGCATATGTTTTGGTGAACAATCGAGTGTGCGTGTTCTGACAGCTGCCTCTATGCAGACGTCTCCACAGAGCCACTTCTGAATGCCCCGCAGCCCAGGACTGAATGGATACACTAACAAGTGCACCGGTGTGAGCAACCACATATGCAGAAGGACGTCTTTCATCTCACAGAAGCGCGAACGTCTTGGCGTTCAAGCACATGGCAGAAACAAGGTGTGAACAGATGAGCTGCTGCTATTTTCTCCGTTCGGCATGCTTCGTTGTAGCTCTCTTGCCGGTCGCCGGCTTAGCGGCTTGCTTTGCGCGACTAGCTCTGGGGAGAGAAGGAGATAGCGCCGGAAACCTCGCCTTTTGCCTTCTTCGGCGCTGGAACCTGGTTGCTGCGCCTTCTCTTTGTCCATGTGCACACACACGATTCCTCAGCGAAAACCATGCAGAAACCTTTCCACGAGCACCCAGGGATGTGCACCCAGCACCACGTGCACGCACACGCAGCTAGAGAAAAGCACCTACCTTTTCACACACTGATGCCTAAGCAAACGCGTGGCCACACACACGCACACATCCGCAAGCGCGCCTACTCCCATCTATTGAGGGAAAGACGGACGAGCTCTTTGGTTGCTCTTCACAGGCTTGTCCCTGATCTATAGCTGAGGGCAAACACTTGTGTGCTTGTGGGAGAGCCTGTGTCTTTCCTGGAAGCGTTTGGGAGTTTTGCTCAGACGCGTGTTTCCTCAAGTTCAAGAATCAAGATCTAGGATACCTGCAGACAGGTGCCTGTTTGTGTGGAGACAGTCTGTTTGAAACTGTGTTCCTCAGCGCCCGCTCTTTCTCCCCGTCGCTCCACACGCCTGGGAGTCCCTTTCTTTCTCTCCACAAGCACGTGTGTTGACTTCGTCGCACATGTGCATCTGCACAAGCGTTGAGCTCAGCAGAGCGTGTCTCTTGACACTTGATGTGCGTTGGCTGTGTCTGCGTGCTCCAGTGAAGAGAGAAACGGGAAATCATCTTGGTAGAGGCAACAAAGCAAAAGCGAGGCAGGATTGACATCTGCTCAACAGAGACGGATTCCCTGCGCTGACACAGTTCACAGTTACACGAGAAGCAATCTGAGCGGTCCGTCGACCGGAGACGTGTTTCCCAAGAGGTCGTTTAGCGAGTGAACAGCAGTGTGCGCGACTTTCAGGAGTGTGCCTGGAAAGTGCCAGAATCACCAGGAGCATCTGTGCAAAAGCTGCTGCCTCTGTGACCGCATTGAGGCACGTTCGCGTGTCTGCGAGTATATAGACGGCTCTTTCGCGTTCACTCCGAGGGAAACGGTCCGCTATTGCTTCTGTGCGCACAGACGCGATTCCCTTGTCTCTTGCGAACACAGGGAACTCTGTGCATCCAAATCTACAGGCTAAGGACGCGTCTGCATATGTTTTGGTGAACAATCGAGTGTGCGTGTTCTGACAGCTGCCTCTATGCAGACGTCTCCACAGAGCCACTTCTGAATGCCCCGCAGCCCAGGACTGAATGGATACACTAACAAGTGCACCGGTGTGAGCAACCACATATGCAGAAGGACGTCTTTCATCTCACAGAAGCGCGAACGTCTTGGCGTTCAAGCACATGGCAGAAACAAGGTGTGAACAGATGAGCTGCTGCTATTTTCTCCGTTCGGCATGCTTCGTTGTAGCTCTCTTGCCGGTCGCCGGCTTAGCGGCTTGCTTTGCGCGACTAGCTCTGGGGAGAGAAGGAGATAGCGCCGGAAACCTCGCCTTTTGCCTTCTTCGGCGCTGGAACCTGGTTGCTGCGCCTTCTCTTTGTCCATGTGCACACACACGATTCCTCAGCGAAAACCATGCAGAAACCTTTCCACGAGCACCCAGGGATGTGCACCCAGCACCACGTGCACGCACACGCAGCTAGAGAAAAGCACCTACCTTTTCACACACTGATGCCTAAGCAAACGCGTGGCCACACACACGCACACATCCGCAAGCGCGCCTACTCCCATCTATTGAGGGAAAGATGGACGAGCTCTTTGGTTGCTCTTCACAGGCTTGTCCCTGATCTATAGCTGAGGGCAAACACTTGTGTGCTTGTGGGAGAGCCTGTGTCTTTCCTGGAAGCGTTTGGGAGTTTTGCTCAGACGCGTGTTTCCTCAAGTTCAAGAATCAAGATCTAGGATACCTGCAGACAGGTGCCTGTTTGTGTGGAGACAGTCTGTTTGAAACTGTGTTCCTCAGCGCCCGCTCTTTCTCCCCGTCGCTCCACACGCCTGGGAGTCCCTTTCTTTCTCTCCACAAGCACGTGTGTTGACTTCGTCGCACATGTGCATCTGCACAAGCGTTGAGCTCAGCAGAGCGTGTCTCTTGACACTTGATGTGCGTTGGCTGTGTCTGCCTGCTCCAGTGAAGAGAGAAACGGGAAATCATCTTGGTAGAGGCAACAAAGCAAAAGCGAGGCAGGATTGACATCTGCTCAACAGAGACGGATTCCCTGCGCTGACACAGTTCACAGTTACACGAGAAGCAATCTGAGCGGTCCGTCGACCGGAGACGTGTTTCCCAAGAGGTCGTTTAGCGAGTGAACAGCAGTGTGCGCGACTTTCAGGAGTGTGCCTGGAAAGTGCCAGAATCACCAGGAGCATCTGTGCAAAAGCTGCTGCCTCTGTGACCGCATTGAGGCACGTTCGCGTGTCTGCGAGTATATAGACGGCTCTTTCGCGTTCACTCCGAGGGAAACGGTCCGCTATTGCTTCTGTGCGCACAGACGCGATTCCCTTGTCTCTTGCGAACACAGGGAACTCTGTGCATCCAAATCTACAGGCTAAGGACGCGTCTGCATATGTTTTGGTGAACAATCGAGTGTGCGTGTTCTGACAGCTGCCTCTATGCAGACGTCTCCACAGAGCCACTTCTGAATGCCCCGCAGCCCAGGACTGAATGGATACACTAACAAGTGCACCGGTGTGAGCAACCACATATGCAGAAGGACGTCTTTCATCTCACAGAAGCGCGAACGTCTTGGCGTTCAAGCACATGGCAGAAACAAGGTGTGAACAGATGAGCTGCTGCTATTTTCTCCGTTCGGCATGCTTCGTTGTAGCTCTCTTGCCGGTCGCCGGCTTAGCGGCTTGCTTTGCGCGACTAGCTCTGGGGAGAGAAGGAGATAGCGCCGGAAACCTCGCCTTTTGCCTTCTTCGGCGCTGGAACCTGGTTGCTGCGCCTTCTCTTTGTCCATGTGCACACACACGATTCCTCAGCGAAAACCATGCAGAAACCTTTCCACGAGCACCCAGGGATGTGCACCCAGCACCACGTGCACGCACACGCAGCTAGAGAAAAGCACCTACCTTTTCACACACTGATGCCTAAGCAAACGCGTGGCCACACACACGCACACATCCGCAAGCGCGCCTACTCCCATCTATTGAGGGAAAGACGGACGAGCTCTTTGGTTGCTCTTCACAGGCTTGTCCCTGATCTATAGCTGAGGGCAAACACTTGTGTGCTTGTGGGAGAGCCTGTGTCTTTCCTGGAAGCGTTTGGGAGTTTTGCTCAGACGCGTGTTTCCTCAAGTTCAAGAATCAAGATCTAGGATACCTGCAGACAGGTGCCTGTTTGTGTGGAGACAGTCTGTTTGAAACTGTGTTCCTCAGCGCCCGCTCTTTCTCCCCGTCGCTCCACACGCCTGGGAGTCCCTTTCTTTCTCTCCACAAGCACGTGTGTTGACTTCGTCGCACATGTGCATCTGCACAAGCGTTGAGCTCAGCAGAGCGTGTCTCTTGACACTTGATGTGCGTTGGCTGTGTCTGCGTGCTCCAGTGAAGAGAGAAACGGGAAATCATCTTGGTAGAGGCAACAAAGCAAAAGCGAGGCAGGATTGACATCTGCTCAACAGAGACGGATTCCCTGCGCTGACACAGTTCACAGTTACACGAGAAGCAATCTGAGCGGTCCGTCGACCGGAGACGTGTTTCCCAAGAGGTCGTTTAGCGAGTGAACAGCAGTGTGCGCGACTTTCAGGAGTGTGCCTGGAAAGTGCCAGAATCACCAGGAGCATCTGTGCAAAAGCTGCTGCCTCTGTGACCGCATTGAGGCACGTTTGCGTGTCTGCGAGTATATAGACGGCTCTTTCGCGTTCACTCCGAGGGAAACGGTCCGCTATTGCTTCTGTGCGTACAGACGCGATTCCCTTGTCTCTTGCGAACACAGGGAACTCTGTGCATCCAAATCTACAGGCTAAGGACGCGTCTGCATATGTTTTGGTGAACAATCGAGTGTGCGTGTTCTGACAGCTGCCTCTATGCAGACGTCTCCACAGAGCCACTTCTGAATGCCCCGCAGCCCAGGACTGAATGGATACACTAACAAGTGCACCGGTGTGAGCAACCACATATGCAGAAGGACGTCTTTCATCTCACAGAAGCGCGAACGTCTTGGCGTTCAAGCACATGGCAGAAACAAGGTGTGAACAGATGAGCTGCTGCTATTTTCTCCGTTCGGCATGCTTCGTTGTAGCTCTCTTGCCGGTCGCCGGCTTAGCGGCTTGCTTTGCGCGACTAGCTCTGGGGAGAGAAGGAGATAGCGCCGGAAACCTCGCCTTTTGCCTTCTTCGGCGCTGGAACCTGGTTGCTGCGCCTTCTCTTTGTCCATGTGCACACACACGATTCCTCAGCGAAAACCATGCAGAAACCTTTCCACGAGCACCCAGGGATGTGCACCCAGCACCACGTGCACGCACACGCAGCTAGAGAAAAGCACCTACCTTTTCACACACTGAAGCCTAAGCAAACGCGTGGCCACACACACGCACACATCCGCAAGCGCGCCTACTCCCATCTATTGAGGGAAAGACGGACGAGCAACGTCCTGACAGGCTTGAGGGGAAAAACGTCCGTTGACGGTTGGCGTACTGCACGCCCGCCTACGGGGCTGCAGGGGAATCCACATTTGGAAGGTACCTGAAGATGTGTGCCTGTTCTTGGAGCTCCGCTAGTAGGGTAGCAAAGACACTCGTAGGCAGTACTGAATGCTGCTCCGTGCTACTTCTCCTCCGCTGGCAAATGCTTCACAGTCGCCCTAGGAAAGACGTTTAACAATCGATCTCCAAGAGGAACGAAACACATGATGCCATAAGGCGAAAGAATAGCAGGGCATCTCTTCACAGGCTTGTCCCTGATCTATAGCTGAGGGCAAACACTTGTGTGCTTGTGGGAGAGCCTGTGTCTTTCCTGGAAGCGTTTGGGAGTTTTGCTCAGACGCGTGTTTCCTCAAGTTCAAGAATCAAGATCTAGGATACCTGCAGACAGGTGCCTGTTTGTGTGGAGACAGTCTGTTTGAAACTGTGTTCCTCAGCGCCCGCTCTTTCTCCCCGTCGCTCCACACGCCTGGGAGTCCCTTTCTTTCTCTCCACAAGCACGTGTGTTGACTTCGTCGCACATGTGCATCTGCACAAGCGTTGAGCTCAGCAGAGCGTGTCTCTTGACACTTGATGTGCGTTGGCTGTGTCTGCGTGCTCCAGTGAAGAGAGAAACGGGAAATCATCTTGGTAGAGGCAACAAAGCAAAAGCGAGGCAGGATTGACATCTGCTCAACAGAGACGGATTCCCTGCGCTGACACAGTTCACAGTTACACGAGAAGCAATCTGAGCGGTCCGTCGACCGGAGACGTGTTTCCCAAGAGGTCGTTTAGCGAGTGAACAGCAGTGTGCGCGACTTTCAGGAGTGTGCCTGGAAAGTGCCAGAATCACCAGGAGCATCTGTGCAAAAGCTGCTGCCTCTGTGACCGCATTGAGGCACGTTCCCGTGTCTGCGAGTATATAGACGGCTCTTTCGCGTTCACTCCGAGGGAAACGGTCCGCTATTGCTTCTGTGCGTACAGACGCGATTCCCTTGTCTCTTGCGAACACAGGGAACTCTGTGCATCCAAATCTACAGGCTAAGGACGCGTCTGCATATGTTTTGGTGAACAATCGAGTGTGCGTGTTCTGACAGCTGCCTCTATGCAGACGTCTCCACAGAGCCACTTCTGAATGCCCCGCAGCCCAGGACTGAATGGATACACTAACAAGTGCACCGGTGTGAGCAACCACATATGCAGAAGGACGTCTTTCATCTCACAGAAGCGCGAACGTCTTGGCGTTCAAGCACATGGCAGAAACAAGGTGTGAACAGATGAGCTGCTGCTATTTTCTCCGTTCGGCATGCTTCGTTGTAGCTCTCTTGCCGGTCGCCGGCTTAGCGGCTTGCTTTGCGCGACTAGCTCTGGGGAGAGAAGGAGATAGCGCCGGAAACCTCGCCTTTTGCCTTCTTCGGCGCTGGAACCTGGTTGCTGCGCCTTCTCTTTGTCCATGTGCACACACACGATTCCTCAGCGAAAACCATGCAGAAACCTTTCCACGAGCACCCAGGGATGTGCACCCAGCACCACGTGCACGCACACGCAGCTAGAGAAAAGCACCTACCTTTTCACACACTGATGCCTAAGCAAACGCGTGGCCACACACACGCACACATCCGCAAGCGCGCCTACTCCCATCTATTGAGGGAAAGACGGACGAGCAACGTCCTGACAGGCTTGAGGGGAAAAACGTCCGTTGACGGTTGGCGTACTGCACGCCCGCCTACGGGGCTGCAGGGGAATCCACATTTGGAAGGTACCTGAAGATGTGTGCCTGTTCTTGGAGCTCCGCTAGTAGGGTAGCAAAGACACTCGTAGGCAGTACTGAATGCTGCTCCGTGCTACTTCTCCTCCGCTGGCAAATGCTTCACAGTCGCCCTAGGAAAGACGTTTAACAATCGATCTCCAAGAGGAACGAAACACATGATGCCATAAGGCGAAAGAATAGCAGGGCATCTCTTCACAGGCTTGTCCCTGATCTATAGCTGAGGGCAAACACTTGTGTGCTTGTGGGAGAGCCTGTGTCTTTCCTGGAAGCGTTTGGGAGTTTTGCTCAGACGCGTGTTTCCTCAAGTTCAAGAATCAAGATCTAGGATACCTGCAGACAGGTGCCTGTTTGTGTGGAGACAGTCTGTTTGAAACTGTGTTCCTCAGCGCCCGCTCTTTCTCCCCGTCGCTCCACACGCCTGGGAGTCCCTTTCTTTCTCTCCACAAGCACGTGTGTTGACTTCGTCGCACATGTGCATCTGCACAAGCGTTGAGCTCAGCAGAGCGTGTCTCTTGACACTTGATGTGCGTTGGCTGTGTCTGCGTGCTCCAGTGAAGAGAGAAACGGGAAATCATCTTGGTAGAAGCAACAAAGCAAAAGCGAGGCAGGATTGACATCTGCTCAACAGAGACGGATTCCCTGCGCTGACACAGTTCACAGTTACACGAGAAGCAATCTGAGCGGTCCGTCGACCGGAGACGTGTTTCCCAAGAGGTCGTTTAGCGAGTGAACAGCAGTGTGCGCGACTTTCAGGAGTGTGCCTGGAAAGTGCCAGAATCACCAGGAGCATCTGTGCAAAAGCTGCTGCCTCTGTGACCGCATTGAGGCACGTTCCCGTGTCTGCGAGTATATAGACGGCTCTTTCGCGTTCACTCCGAGGGAAACGGTCCGCTATTGCTTCTGTGCGTACAGACGCGATTCCCTTGTCTCTTGCGAACACAGGGAACTCTGTGCATCCAAATCTACAGGCTAAGGACGCGTCTGCATATGTTTTGGTGAACAATCGAGTGTGCGTGTTCTGACAGCTGCCTCTATGCAGACGTCTCCACAGAGCCACTTCTGAATGCCCCGCAGCCCAGGACTGAATGGATACACTAACAAGTGCACCGGTGTGAGCAACCACATATGCAGAAGGACGTCTTTCATCTCACAGAAGCGCGAACGTCTTGGCGTTCAAGCACATGGCAGAAACAAGGTGTGAACAGATGAGCTGCTGCTATTTTCTCCGTTCGGCATGCTTCGTTGTAGCTCTCTTGCCGGTCGCCGGCTTAGCGGCTTGCTTTGCGCGACTAGCTCTGGGGAGAGAAGGAGATAGCGCCGGAAACCTCGCCTTTTGCCTTCTTCGGCGCTGGAACCTGGTTGCTGCGCCTTCTCTTTGTCCATGTGCACACACACGATTCCTCAGCGAAAACCATGCAGAAACCTTTCCACGAGCACCCAGGGATGTGCACCCAGCACCACGTGCACGCACACGCAGCTAGAGAAAAGCACCTACCTTTTCACACACTGATGCCTAAGCAAACGCGTGGCCACACACACGCACACATCCGCAAGCGCGCCTACTCCCATCTATTGAGGGAAAGACGGACGAGCAACGTCCTGACAGGCTTGAGGGGAAAAACGTCCGTTGACGGTTGGCGTACTGCACGCCCGCCTACGGGGCTGCAGGGGAATCCACATTTGGAAGGTACCTGAAGATGTGTGCCTGTTCTTGGAGCTCCGCTAGTAGGGTAGCAAAGACACTCGTAGGCAGTACTGAATGCTGCTCCGTGCTACTTCTCCTCCGCTGGCAAATGCTTCACAGTCGCCCTAGGAAAGACGTTTAACAATCGATCTCCAAGAGGAACGAAACACATGATGCCATAAGGCGAAAGAATAGCAGGGCATCTCTTCACAGGCTTGTCCCTGATCTATAGCTGAGGGCAAACACTTGTGTGCTTGTGGGAGAGCCTGTGTCTTTCCTGGAAGCGTTTGGGAGTTTTGCTCAGACGCGTGTTTCCTCAAGTTCAAGAATCAAGATCTAGGATACCTGCAGACAGGTGCCTGTTTGTGTGGAGACAGTCTGTTTGAAACTGTGTTCCTCAGCGCCCGCTCTTTCTCCCCGTCGCTCCACACGCCTGGGAGTCCCTTTCTTTCTCTCCACAAGCACGTGTGTTGACTTCGTCGCACATGTGCATCTGCACAAGCGTTGAGCTCAGCAGAGCGTGTCTCTTGACACTTGATGTGCGTTGGCTGTGTCTGCCTGCTCCAGTGAAGAGAGAAACGGGAAATCATCTTGGTAGAGGCAACAAAGCAAAAGCGAGGCAGGATTGACATCTGCTCAACAGAGACGGATTCCCTGCGCTGACACAGTTCACAGTTACACGAGAAGCAATCTGAGCGGTCCGTCGACCGGAGACGTGTTTCCCAAGAGGTCGTTTAGCGAGTGAACAGCAGTGTGCGCGACTTTCAGGAGTGTGCCTGGAAAGTGCCAGAATCACCAGGAGCATCTGTGCAAAAGCTGCTGCCTCTGTGACCGCATTGAGGCACGTTCGCGTGTCTGCGAGTATATAGACGGCTCTTTCGCGTTCACTCCGAGGGAAACGGTCCGCTATTGCTTCTGTGCGCACAGACGCGATTCCCTTGTCTCTTGCGAACACAGGGAACTCTGTGCATCCAAATCTACAGGCTAAGGACGCGTCTGCATATGTTTTGGTGAACAATCGAGTGTGCGTGTTCTGACAGCTGCCTCTATGCAGACGTCTCCACAGAGCCACTTCTGAATGCCCCGCAGCCCAGGACTGAATGGATACACTAACAAGTGCACCGGTGTGAGCAACCACATATGCAGAAGGACGTCTTTCATCTCACAGAAGCGCGAACGTCTTGGCGTTCAAGCACATGGCAGAAACAAGGTGTGAACAGATGAGCTGCTGCTATTTTCTCCGTTCGGCATGCTTCGTTGTAGCTCTCTTGCCGGTCGCCGGCTTAGCGGCTTGCTTTGCGCGACTAGCTCTGGGGAGAGAAGGAGATAGCGCCGGAAACCTCGCCTTTTGCCTTCTTCGGCGCTGGAACCTGGTTGCTGCGCCTTCTCTTTGTCCATGTGCACACACACGATTCCTCAGCGAAAACCATGCAGAAACCTTTCCACGAGCACCCAGGGATGTGCACCCAGCACCACGTGCACGCACACGCAGCTAGAGAAAAGCACCTACCTTTTCACACACTGAAGCCTAAGCAAACGCGTGGCCACACACACGCACACATCCGCAAGCGCGCCTACTCCCATCTATTGAGGGAAAGACGGACGAGCAACGTCCTGACAGGCTTGAGGGGAAAAACGTCCGTTGACGGTTGGCGTACTGCACGCCCGCCTACGGGGCTGCAGGGGAATCCACATTTGGAAGGTACCTGAAGATGTGTGCCTGTTCTTGGAGCTCCGCTAGTAGGGTAGCAAAGACACTCGTAGGCAGTACTGAATGCTGCTCCGTGCTACTTCTCCTCCGCTGGCAAATGCTTCACAGTCGCCCTAGGAAAGACGTTTAACAATCGATCTCCAAGAGGAACGAAACACATGATGCCATAAGGCGAAAGAATAGCAGGGCATCTCTTCACAGGCTTGTCCCTGATCTATAGCTGAGGGCAAACACTTGTGTGCTTGTGGGAGAGCCTGTGTCTTTCCTGGAAGCGTTTGGGAGTTTTGCTCAGACGCGTGTTTCCTCAAGTTCAAGAATCAAGATCTAGGATACCTGCAGACAGGTGCCTGTTTGTGTGGAGACAGTCTGTTTGAAACTGTGTTCCTCAGCGCCCGCTCTTTCTCCCCGTCGCTCCACACGCCTGGGAGTCCCTTTCTTTCTCTCCACAAGCACGTGTGTTGACTTCGTCGCACATGTGCATCTGCACAAGCGTTGAGCTCAGCAGAGCGTGTCTCTTGACACTTGATGTGCGTTGGCTGTGTCTGCCTGCTCCAGTGAAGAGAGAAACGGGAAATCATCTTGGTAGAGGCAACAAAGCAAAAGCGAGGCAGGATTGACATCTGCTCAACAGAGACGGATTCCCTGCGCTGACACAGTTCACAGTTACACGAGAAGCAATCTGAGCGGTCCGTCGACCGGAGACGTGTTTCCCAAGAGGTCCTTTAGCGAGTGAACAGCAGTGTGCGCGACTTTCAGGAGTGTGCCTGGAAAGTGCCAGAATCACCAGGAGCATCTGTGCAAAAGCTGCTGCCTCTGTGACCGCATTGAGGCACGTTCGCGTGTCTGCGAGTATATAGACGGCTCTTTCGCGTTCACTCCGAGGGAAACGGTCCGCTATTGCTTCTGTGCGCACAGACGCGATTCCCTTGTCTCTTGCGAACACAGGGAACTCTGTGCATCCAAATCTACAGGCTAAGGACGCGTCTGCATATGTTTTGGTGAACAATCGAGTGTGCGTGTTCTGACAGCTGCCTCTATGCAGACGTCTCCACAGAGCCACTTCTGAATGCCCCGCAGCCCAGGACTGAATGGATACACTAACAAGTGCACCGGTGTGAGCAACCACATATGCAGAAGGACGTCTTTCATCTCACAGAAGCGCGAACGTCTTGGCGTTCAAGCACATGGCAGAAACAAGGTGTGAACAGATGAGCTGCTGCTATTTTCTCCGTTCGGCATGCTTCGTTGTAGCTCTCTTGCCGGTCGCCGGCTTAGCGGCTTGCTTTGCGCGACTAGCTCTGGGGAGAGAAGGAGATAGCGCCGGAAACCTCGCCTTTTGCCTTCTTCGGCGCTGGAACCTGGTTGCTGCGCCTTCTCTTTGTCCATGTGCACACACACGATTCCTCAGCGAAAACCATGCAGAAACCTTTCCACGAGCACCCAGGGATGTGCACCCAGCACCACGTGCACGCACACGCAGCTAGAGAAAAGCACCTACCTTTTCACACACTGAAGCCTAAGCAAACGCGTGGCCACACACACGCACACATCCGCAAGCGCGCCTACTCCCATCTATTGAGGGAAAGACGGACGAGCAACGTCCTGACAGGCTTGAGGGGAAAAACGTCCGTTGACGGTTGGCGTACTGCACGCCCGCCTACGGGGCTGCAGGGGAATCCACATTTGGAAGGTACCTGAAGATGTGTGCCTGTTCTTGGAGCTCCGCTAGTAGGGTAGCAAAGACACTCGTAGGCAGTACTGAATGCTGCTCCGTGCTACTTCTCCTCCGCTGGCAAATGCTTCACAGTCGCCCTAGGAAAGACGTTTAACAATCGATCTCCAAGAGGAACGAAACACATGATGCCATAAGGCGAAAGAATAGCAGGGCATCTCTTCACAGGCTTGTCCCTGATCTATAGCTGAGGGCAAACACTTGTGTGCTTGTGGGAGAGCCTGTGTCTTTCCTGGAAGCGTTTGGGAGTTTTGCTCAGACGCGTGTTTCCTCAAGTTCAAGAATCAAGATCTAGGATACCTGCAGACAGGTGCCTGTTTGTGTGGAGACAGTCTGTTTGAAACTGTGTTCCTCAGCGCCCGCTCTTTCTCCCCGTCGCTCCACACGCCTGGGAGTCCCTTTCTTTCTCTCCACAAGCACGTGTGTTGACTTCGTCGCACATGTGCATCTGCACAAGCGTTGAGCTCAGCAGAGCGTGTCTCTTGACACTTGATGTGCGTTGGCTGTGTCTGCCTGCTCCAGTGAAGAGAGAAACGGGAAATCATCTTGGTAGAGGCAACAAAGCAAAAGCGAGGCAGGATTGACATCTGCTCAACAGAGACGGATTCCCTGCGCTGACACAGTTCACAGTTACACGAGAAGCAATCTGAGCGGTCCGTCGACCGGAGACGTGTTTCCCAAGAGGTCCTTTAGCGAGTGAACAGCAGTGTGCGCGACTTTCAGGAGTGTGCCTGGAAAGTGCCAGAATCACCAGGAGCATCTGTGCAAAAGCTGCTGCCTCTGTGACCGCATTGAGGCACGTTCGCGTGTCTGCGAGTATATAGACGGCTCTTTCGCGTTCACTCCGAGGGAAACGGTCCGCTATTGCTTCTGTGCGCACAGACGCGATTCCCTTGTCTCTTGCGAACACAGGGAACTCTGTGCATCCAAATCTACAGGCTAAGGACGCGTCTGCATATGTTTTGGTGAACAATCGAGTGTGCGTGTTCTGACAGCTGCCTCTATGCAGACGTCTCCACAGAGCCACTTCTGAATGCCCCGCAGCCCAGGACTGAATGGATACACTAACAAGGGCACCGGTGTGAGCAACCACATATGCAGAAGGACGTCTTTCATCTCACAGAAGCGCGAACGTCTTGGCGTTCAAGCACATGGCAGAAACAAGGTGTGAACAGATGAGCTGCTGCTATTTTCTCCGTTCGGCATGCTTCGTTGTAGCTCTCTTGCCGGTCGCCGGCTTAGCGGCTTGCTTTGCGCGACTAGCTCTGGGGAGAGAAGGAGATAGCGCCGGAAACCTCGCCTTTTGCCTTCTTCGGCGCTGGAACCTGGTTGCTGCGCCTTCTCTTTGTCCATGTGCACACACACGATTCCTCAGCGAAAACCATGCAGAAACCTTTCCACGAGCACCCAGGGATGTGCACCCAGCACCACGTGCACGCACACGCAGCTAGAGAAAAGCACCTACCTTTTCACACACTGATGCCTAAGCAAACGCGTGGCCACACACACGCACACATCCGCAAGCGCGCCTACTCCCATCTATTGAGGGAAAGACGGACGAGCTCTTTGGTTGCTCTTCACAGGCTTGTCCCTGATCTATAGCTGAGGGCAAACACTTGTGTGCTTGTGGGAGAGCCTGTGTCTTTCCTGGAAGCGTTTGGGAGTTTTGCTCAGACGCGTGTTTCCTCAAGTTCAAGAATCAAGATCTAGGATACCTGCAGACAGGTGCCTGTTTGTGTGGAGACAGTCTGTTTGAAACTGTGTTCCTCAGCGCCCGCTCTTTCTCCCCGTCGCTCCACACGCCTGGGAGTCCCTTTCTTTCTCTCCACAAGCACGTGTGTTGACTTCGTCGCACATGTGCATCTGCACAAGCGTTGAGCTCAGCAGAGCGTGTCTCTTGACACTTGATGTGCGTTGGCTGTGTCTGCCTGCTCCAGTGAAGAGAGAAACGGGAAATCATCTTGGTAGAGGCAACAAAGCAAAAGCGAGGCAGGATTGACATCTGCTCAACAGAGACGGATTCCCTGCGCTGACACAGTTCACAGTTACACGAGAAGCAATCTGAGCGGTCCGTCGACCGGAGACGTGTTTCCCAAGAGGTCGTTTAGCGAGTGAACAGCAGTGTGCGCGACTTTCAGGAGTGTGCCTGGAAAGTGCCAGAATCACCAGGAGCATCTGTGCAAAAGCTGCTGCCTCTGTGACCGCATTGAGGCACGTTCCCGTGTCTGCGAGTATATAGACGGCTCTTTCGCGTTCACTCCGAGGGAAACGGTCCGCTATTGCTTCTGTGCGTACAGACGCGATTCCCTTGTCTCTTGCGAACACAGGGAACTCTGTGCATCCAAATCTACAGGCTAAGGACGCGTCTGCATATGTTTTGGTGAACAATCGAGTGTGCGTGTTCTGACAGCTGCCTCTATGCAGACGTCTCCACAGAGCCACTTCTGAATGCCCCGCAGCCCAGGACTGAATGGATACACTAACAAGGGCACCGGTGTGAGCAACCACATATGCAGAAGGACGTCTTTCATCTCACAGAAGCGCGAACGTCTTGGCGTTCAAGCACATGGCAGAAACAAGGTGTGAACAGATGAGCTGCTGCTATTTTCTCCGTTCGGCATGCTTCGTTGTAGCTCTCTTGCCGGTCGCCGGCTTAGCGGCTTGCTTTGCGCGACTAGCTCTGGGGAGAGAAGGAGATAGCGCCGGAAACCTCGCCTTTTGCCTTCTTCGGCGCTGGAACCTGGTTGCTGCGCCTTCTCTTTGTCCATGTGCACACACACGATTCCTCAGCGAAAACCATGCAGAAACCTTTCCACGAGCACCCAGGGATGTGCACCCAGCACCACGTGCACGCACACGCAGCTAGAGAAAAGCACCTACCTTTTCACACACTGATGCCTAAGCAAACGCGTGGCCACACACACGCACACATCCGCAAGCGCGCCTACTCCCATCTATTGAGGGAAAGACGGACGAGCAACGTCCTGACAGGCTTGAGGGGAAAAACGTCCGTTGACGGTTGGCGTACTGCACGCCCGCCTACGGGGCTGCAGGGGAATCCACATTTGGAAGGTACCTGAAGATGTGTGCCTGTTCTTGGAGCTCCGCTAGTAGGGTAGCAAAGACACTCGTAGGCAGTACTGAATGCTGCTCCGTGCTACTTCTCCTCCGCTGGCAAATGCTTCACAGTCGCCCTAGGAAAGACGTTTAACAATCGATCTCCAAGAGGAACGAAACACATGATGCCATAAGGCGAAAGAATAGCAGGGCATCTCTTCACAGGCTTGTCCCTGATCTATAGCTGAGGGCAAACACTTGTGTGCTTGTGGGAGAGCCTGTGTCTTTCCTGGAAGCGTTTGGGAGTTTTGCTCAGACGCGTGTTTCCTCAAGTTCAAGAATCAAGATCTAGGATACCTGCAGACAGGTGCCTGTTTGTGTGGAGACAGTCTGTTTGAAACTGTGTTCCTCAGCGCCCGCTCTTTCTCCCCGTCGCTCCACACGCCTGGGAGTCCCTTTCTTTCTCTCCACAAGCACGTGTGTTGACTTCGTCGCACATGTGCATCTGCACAAGCGTTGAGCTCAGCAGAGCGTGTCTCTTGACACTTGATGTGCGTTGGCTGTGTCTGCCTGCTCCAGTGAAGAGAGAAACGGGAAATCATCTTGGTAGAGGCAACAAAGCAAAAGCGAGGCAGGATTGACATCTGCTCAACAGAGACGGATTCCCTGCGCTGACACAGTTCACAGTTACACGAGAAGCAATCTGAGCGGTCCGTCGACCGGAGACGTGTTTCCCAAGAGGTCGTTTAGCGAGTGAACAGCAGTGTGCGCGACTTTCAGGAGTGTGCCTGGAAAGTGCCAGAATCACCAGGAGCATCTGTGCAAAAGCTGCTGCCTCTGTGACCGCATTGAGGCACGTTCGCGTGTCTGCGAGTATATAGACGGCTCTTTCGCGTTCACTCCGAGGGAAACGGTCCGCTATTGCTTCTGTGCGTACAGACGCGATTCCCTTGTCTCTTGCGAACACAGGGAACTCTGTGCATCCAAATCTACAGGCTAAGGACGCGTCTGCATATGTTTTGGTGAACAATCGAGTGTGCGTGTTCTGACAGCTGCCTCTATGCAGACGTCTCCACAGAGCCACTTCTGAATGCCCCGCAGCCCAGGACTGAATGGATACACTAACAAGTGCACCGGTGTGAGCAACCACATATGCAGAAGGACGTCTTTCATCTCACAGAAGCGCGAACGTCTTGGCGTTCAAGCACATGGCAGAAACAAGGTGTGAACAGATGAGCTGCTGCTATTTTCTCCGTTCGGCATGCTTCGTTGTAGCTCTCTTGCCGGTCGCCGGCTTAGCGGCTTGCTTTGCGCGACTAGCTCTGGGGAGAGAAGGAGATAGCGCCGGAAACCTCGCCTTTTGCCTTCTTCGGCGCTGGAACCTGGTTGCTGCGCCTTCTCTTTGTCCATGTGCACACACACGATTCCTCAGCGAAAACCATGCAGAAACCTTTCCACGAGCACCCAGGGATGTGCACCCAGCACCACGTGCACGCACACGCAGCTAGAGAAAAGCACCTACCTTTTCACACACTGATGCCTAAGCAAACGCGTGGCCACACACACGCACACATCCGCAAGCGCGCCTACTCCCATCTATTGAGGGAAAGACGGACGAGCAACGTCCTGACAGGCTTGAGGGGAAAAACGTCCGTTGACGGTTGGCGTACTGCACGCCCGCCTACGGGGCTGCAGGGGAATCCACATTTGGAAGGTACCTGAAGATGTGTGCCTGTTCTTGGAGCTCCGCTAGTAGGGTAGCAAAGACACTCGTAGGCAGTACTGAATGCTGCTCCGTGCTACTTCTCCTCCGCTGGCAAATGCTTCACAGTCGCCCTAGGAAAGACGTTTAACAATCGATCTCCAAGAGGAACGAAACACATGATGCCATAAGGCGAAAGAATAGCAGGGCATCTCTTCACAGGCTTGTCCCTGATCTATAGCTGAGGGCAAACACTTGTGTGCTTGTGGGAGAGCCTGTGTCTTTCCTGGAAGCGTTTGGGAGTTTTGCTCAGACGCGTGTTTCCTCAAGTTCAAGAATCAAGATCTAGGATACCTGCAGACAGGTGCCTGTTTGTGTGGAGACAGTCTGTTTGAAACTGTGTTCCTCAGCGCCCGCTCTTTCTCCCCGTCGCTCCACACGCCTGGGAGTCCCTTTCTTTCTCTCCACAAGCACGTGTGTTGACTTCGTCGCACATGTGCATCTGCACAAGCGTTGAGCTCAGCAGAGCGTGTCTCTTGACACTTGATGTGCGTTGGCTGTGTCTGCCTGCTCCAGTGAAGAGAGAAACGGGAAATCATCTTGGTAGAGGCAACAAAGCAAAAGCGAGGCAGGATTGACATCTGCTCAACAGAGACGGATTCCCTGCGCTGACACAGTTCACAGTTACACGAGAAGCAATCTGAGCGGTCCGTCGACCGGAGACGTGTTTCCCAAGAGGTCGTTTAGCGAGTGAACAGCAGTGTGCGCGACTTTCAGGAGTGTGCCTGGAAAGTGCCAGAATCACCAGGAGCATCTGTGCAAAAGCTGCTGCCTCTGTGACCGCATTGAGGCACGTTCGCGTGTCTGCGAGTATATAGACGGCTCTTTCGCGTTCACTCCGAGGGAAACGGTCCGCTATTGCTTCTGTGCGTACAGACGCGATTCCCTTGTCTCTTGCGAACACAGGGAACTCTGTGCATCCAAATCTACAGGCTAAGGACGCGTCTGCATATGTTTTGGTGAACAATCGAGTGTGCGTGTTCTGACAGCTGCCTCTATGCAGACGTCTCCACAGAGCCACTTCTGAATGCCCCGCAGCCCAGGACTGAATGGATACACTAACAAGTGCACCGGTGTGAGCAACCACATATGCAGAAGGACGTCTTTCATCTCACAGAAGCGCGAACGTCTTGGCGTTCAAGCACATGGCAGAAACAAGGTGTGAACAGATGAGCTGCTGCTATTTTCTCCGTTCGGCATGCTTCGTTGTAGCTCTCTTGCCGGTCGCCGGCTTAGCGGCTTGCTTTGCGCGACTAGCTCTGGGGAGAGAAGGAGATAGCGCCGGAAACCTCGCCTTTTGCCTTCTTCGGCGCTGGAACCTGGTTGCTGCGCCTTCTCTTTGTCCATGTGCACACACACGATTCCTCAGCGAAAACCATGCAGAAACCTTTCCACGAGCACCCAGGGATGTGCACCCAGCACCACGTGCACGCACACGCAGCTAGAGAAAAGCACCTACCTTTTCACACACTGATGCCTAAGCAAACGCGTGGCCACACACACGCACACATCCGCAAGCGCGCCTACTCCCATCTATTGAGGGAAAGACGGACGAGCAACGTCCTGACAGGCTTGAGGGGAAAAACGTCCGTTGACGGTTGGCGTACTGCACGCCCGCCTACGGGGCTGCAGGGGAATCCACATTTGGAAGGTACCTGAAGATGTGTGCCTGTTCTTGGAGCTCCGCTAGTAGGGTAGCAAAGACACTCGTAGGCAGTACTGAATGCTGCTCCGTGCTACTTCTCCTCCGCTGGCAAATGCTTCACAGTCGCCCTAGGAAAGACGTTTAACAATCGATCTCCAAGAGGAACGAAACACATGATGCCATAAGGCGAAAGAATAGCAGGGCATCTCTTCACAGGCTTGTCCCTGATCTATAGCTGAGGGCAAACACTTGTGTGCTTGTGGGAGAGCCTGTGTCTTTCCTGGAAGCGTTTGGGAGTTTTGCTCAGACGCGTGTTTCCTCAAGTTCAAGAATCAAGATCTAGGATACCTGCAGACAGGTGCCTGTTTGTGTGGAGACAGTCTGTTTGAAACTGTGTTCCTCAGCGCCCGCTCTTTCTCCCCGTCGCTCCACACGCCTGGGAGTCCCTTTCTTTCTCTCCACAAGCACGTGTGTTGACTTCGTCGCACATGTGCATCTGCACAAGCGTTGAGCTCAGCAGAGCGTGTCTCTTGACACTTGATGTGCGTTGGCTGTGTCTGCCTGCTCCAGTGAAGAGAGAAACGGGAAATCATCTTGGTAGAGGCAACAAAGCAAAAGCGAGGCAGGATTGACATCTGCTCAACAGAGACGGATTCCCTGCGCTGACACAGTTCACAGTTACACGAGAAGCAATCTGAGCGGTCCGTCGACCGGAGACGTGTTTCCCAAGAGGTCGTTTAGCGAGTGAACAGCAGTGTGCGCGACTTTCAGGAGTGTGCCTGGAAAGTGCCAGAATCACCAGGAGCATCTGTGCAAAAGCTGCTGCCTCTGTGACCGCATTGAGGCACGTTCCCGTGTCTGCGAGTATATAGACGGCTCTTTCGCGTTCACTCCGAGGGAAACGGTCCGCTATTGCTTCTGTGCGTACAGACGCGATTCCCTTGTCTCTTGCGAACACAGGGAACTCTGTGCATCCAAATCTACAGGCTAAGGACGCGTCTGCATATGTTTTGGTGAACAATCGAGTGTGCGTGTTCTGACAGCTGCCTCTATGCAGACGTCTCCACAGAGCCACTTCTGAATGCCCCGCAGCCCAGGACTGAATGGATACACTAACAAGGGCACCGGTGTGAGCAACCACATATGCAGAAGGACGTCTTTCATCTCACAGAAGCGCGAACGTCTTGGCGTTCAAGCACATGGCAGAAACAAGGTGTGAACAGATGAGCTGCTGCTATTTTCTCCGTTCGGCATGCTTCGTTGTAGCTCTCTTGCCGGTCGCCGGCTTAGCGGCTTGCTTTGCGCGACTAGCTCTGGGGAGAGAAGGAGATAGCGCCGGAAACCTCGCCTTTTGCCTTCTTCGGCGCTGGAACCTGGTTGCTGCGCCTTCTCTTTGTCCATGTGCACACACACGATTCCTCAGCGAAAACCATGCAGAAACCTTTCCACGAGCACCCAGGGATGTGCACCCAGCACCACGTGCACGCACACGCAGCTAGAGAAAAGCACCTACCTTTTCACACACTGATGCCTAAGCAAACGCGTGGCCACACACACGCACACATCCGCAAGCGCGCCTACTCCCATCTATTGAGGGAAAGACGGACGAGCTCTTTGGTTGCTCTTCACAGGCTTGTCCCTGATCTATAGCTGAGGGCAAACACTTGTGTGCTTGTGGGAGAGCCTGTGTCTTTCCTGGAAGCGTTTGGGAGTTTTGCTCAGACGCGTGTTTCCTCAAGTTCAAGAATCAAGATCTAGGATACCTGCAGACAGGTGCCTGTTTGTGTGGAGACAGTCTGTTTGAAACTGTGTTCCTCAGCGCCCGCTCTTTCTCCCCGTCGCTCCACACGCCTGGGAGTCCCTTTCTTTCTCTCCACAAGCACGTGTGTTGACTTCGTCGCACATGTGCATCTGCACAAGCGTTGAGCTCAGCAGAGCGTGTCTCTTGACACTTGATGTGCGTTGGCTGTGTCTGCCTGCTCCAGTGAAGAGAGAAACGGGAAATCATCTTGGTAGAGGCAACAAAGCAAAAGCGAGGCAGGATTGACATCTGCTCAACAGAGACGGATTCCCTGCGCTGACACAGTTCACAGTTACACGAGAAGCAATCTGAGCGGTCCGTCGACCGGAGACGTGTTTCCCAAGAGGTCGTTTAGCGAGTGAACAGCAGTGTGCGCGACTTTCAGGAGTGTGCCTGGAAAGTGCCAGAATCACCAGGAGCATCTGTGCAAAAGCTGCTGCCTCTGTGACCGCATTGAGGCACGTTCCCGTGTCTGCGAGTATATAGACGGCTCTTTCGCGTTCACTCCGAGGGAAACGGTCCGCTATTGCTTCTGTGCGTACAGACGCGATTCCCTTGTCTCTTGCGAACACAGGGAACTCTGTGCATCCAAATCTACAGGCTAAGGACGCGTCTGCATATGTTTTGGTGAACAATCGAGTGTGCGTGTTCTGACAGCTGCCTCTATGCAGACGTCTCCACAGAGCCACTTCTGAATGCCCCGCAGCCCAGGACTGAATGGATACACTAACAAGGGCACCGGTGTGAGCAACCACATATGCAGAAGGACGTCTTTCATCTCACAGAAGCGCGAACGTCTTGGCGTTCAAGCACATGGCAGAAACAAGGTGTGAACAGATGAGCTGCTGCTATTTTCTCCGTTCGGCATGCTTCGTTGTAGCTCTCTTGCCGGTCGCCGGCTTAGCGGCTTGCTTTGCGCGACTAGCTCTGGGGAGAGAAGGAGATAGCGCCGGAAACCTCGCCTTTTGCCTTCTTCGGCGCTGGAACCTGGTTGCTGCGCCTTCTCTTTGTCCATGTGCACACACACGATTCCTCAGCGAAAACCATGCAGAAACCTTTCCACGAGCACCCAGGGATGTGCACCCAGCACCACGTGCACGCACACGCAGCTAGAGAAAAGCACCTACCTTTTCACACACTGATGCCTAAGCAAACGCGTGGCCACACACACGCACACATCCGCAAGCGCGCCTACTCCCATCTATTGAGGGAAAGACGGACGAGCAACGTCCTGACAGGCTTGAGGGGAAAAACGTCCGTTGACGGTTGGCGTACTGCACGCCCGCCTACGGGGCTGCAGGGGAATCCACATTTGGAAGGTACCTGAAGATGTGTGCCTGTTCTTGGAGCTCCGCTAGTAGGGTAGCAAAGACACTCGTAGGCAGTACTGAATGCTGCTCCGTGCTACTTCTCCTCCGCTGGCAAATGCTTCACAGTCGCCCTAGGAAAGACGTTTAACAATCGATCTCCAAGAGGAACGAAACACATGATGCCATAAGGCGAAAGAATAGCAGGGCATCTCTTCACAGGCTTGTCCCTGATCTATAGCTGAGGGCAAACACTTGTGTGCTTGTGGGAGAGCCTGTGTCTTTCCTGGAAGCGTTTGGGAGTTTTGCTCAGACGCGTGTTTCCTCAAGTTCAAGAATCAAGATCTAGGATACCTGCAGACAGGTGCCTGTTTGTGTGGAGACAGTCTGTTTGAAACTGTGTTCCTCAGCGCCCGCTCTTTCTCCCCGTCGCTCCACACGCCTGGGAGTCCCTTTCTTTCTCTCCACAAGCACGTGTGTTGACTTCGTCGCACATGTGCATCTGCACAAGCGTTGAGCTCAGCAGAGCGTGTCTCTTGACACTTGATGTGCGTTGGCTGTGTCTGCCTGCTCCAGTGAAGAGAGAAACGGGAAATCATCTTGGTAGAGGCAACAAAGCAAAAGCGAGGCAGGATTGACATCTGCTCAACAGAGACGGATTCCCTGCGCTGACACAGTTCACAGTTACACGAGAAGCAATCTGAGCGGTCCGTCGACCGGAGACGTGTTTCCCAAGAGGTCGTTTAGCGAGTGAACAGCAGTGTGCGCGACTTTCAGGAGTGTGCCTGGAAAGTGCCAGAATCACGAGGAGCATCTGTGCAAAAGCTGCTGCCTCTGTGACCGCATTGAGGCACGTTCGCGTGTCTGCGAGTATATAGACGGCTCTTTCGCGTTCACTCCGAGGGAAACGGTCCGCTATTGCTTCTGTGCGCACAGACGCGATTCCCTTGTCTCTTGCGAACACAGGGAACTCTGTGCATCCAAATCTACAGGCTAAGGACGCGTCTGCATATGTTTTGGTGAACAATCGAGTGTGCGTGTTCTGACAGCTGCCTCTATGCAGACGTCTCCACAGAGCCACTTCTGAATGCCCCGCAGCCCAGGACTGAATGGATACACTAACAAGTGCACCGGTGTGAGCAACCACATATGCAGAAGGACGTCTTTCATCTCACAGAAGCGCGAACGTCTTGGCGTTCAAGCACATGGCAGAAACAAGGTGTGAACAGATGAGCTGCTGCTATTTTCTCCGTTCGGCATGCTTCGTTGTAGCTCTCTTGCCGGTCGCCGGCTTAGCGGCTTGCTTTGCGCGACTAGCTCTGGGGAGAGAAGGAGATAGCGCCGGAAACCTCGCCTTTTGCCTTCTTCGGCGCTGGAACCTGGTTGCTGCGCCTTCTCTTTGTCCATGTGCACACACACGATTCCTCAGCGAAAACCATGCAGAAACCTTTCCACGAGCACCCAGGGATGTGCACCCAGCACCACGTGCACGCACACGCAGCTAGAGAAAAGCACCTACCTTTTCACACACTGATGCCTAAGCAAACGCGTGGCCACACACACGCACACATCCGCAAGCGCGCCTACTCCCATCTATTGAGGGAAAGACGGACGAGCAACGTCCTGACAGGCTTGAGGGGAAAAACGTCCGTTGACGGTTGGCGTACTGCACGCCCGCCTACGGGGCTGCAGGGGAATCCACATTTGGAAGGTACCTGAAGATGTGTGCCTGTTCTTGGAGCTCCGCTAGTAGGGTAGCAAAGACACTCGTAGGCAGTACTGAATGCTGCTCCGTGCTACTTCTCCTCCGCTGGCAAATGCTTCAGTGTCGCCCGAGGAAAGACGTTTAACAATCGATCTCCAAGAGGAACGAAACACATGATGCCATAAGGCGAAAGAATAGCAGGGCATCTCTTCACAGGCTTGTCCCTGATCTATAGCTGAGGGCAAACACTTGTGTGCTTGTGGGAGAGCCTGTGTCTTTCCTGGAAGCGTTTGGGAGTTTTGCTCAGACGCGTGTTTCCTCAAGTTCAAGAATCAAGATCTAGGATACCTGCAGACAGGTGCCTGTTTGTGTGGAGACAGTCTGTTTGAAACTGTGTTCCTCAGCGCCCGCTCTTTCTCCCCGTCGCTCCACACGCCTGGGAGTCCCTTTCTTTCTCTCCACAAGCACGTGTGTTGACTTCGTCGCACATGTGCATCTGCACAAGCGTTGAGCTCAGCAGAGCGTGTCTCTTGACACTTGATGTGCGTTGGCTGTGTCTGCCTGCTCCAGTGAAGAGAGAAACGGGAAATCATCTTGGTAGAGGCAACAAAGCAAAAGCGAGGCAGGATTGACATCTGCTCAACAGAGACGGATTCCCTGCGCTGACACAGTTCACAGTTACACGAGAAGCAATCTGAGCGGTCCGTCGACCGGAGACGTGTTTCCCAAGAGGTTGTTTAGCGAGTGAACAGCAGTGTGCGCGACTTTCAGGAGTGTGCCTGGAAAGTGCCAGAATCACGAGGAGCATCTGTGCAAAAGCTGCTGCCTCTGTGACCGCATTGAGGCACGTTCGCGTGTCTGCGAGTATATAGACGGCTCTTTCGCGTTCACTCCGAGGGAAACGGTCCGCTATTGCTTCTGTGCGCACAGACGCGATTCCCTTGTCTCTTGCGAACACAGGGAACTCTGTGCATCCAAATCTACAGGCTAAGGACGCGTCTGCATATGTTTTGGTGAACAATCGAGTGTGCGTGTTCTGACAGCTGCCTCTATGCAGACGTCTCCACAGAGCCACTTCTGAATGCCCCGCAGCCCAGGACTGAATGGATACACTAACAAGTGCACCGGTGTGAGCAACCACATATGCAGAAGGACGTCTTTCATCTCACAGAAGCGCGAACGTCTTGGCGTTCAAGCACATGGCAGAAACAAGGTGTGAACAGATGAGCTGCTGCTATTTTCTCCGTTCGGCATGCTTCGTTGTAGCTCTCTTGCCGGTCGCCGGCTTAGCGGCTTGCTTTGCGCGACTAGCTCTGGGGAGAGAAGGAGATAGCGCCGGAAACCTCGCCTTTTGCCTTCTTCGGCGCTGGAACCTGGTTGCTGCGCCTTCTCTTTGTCCATGTGCACACACACGATTCCTCAGCGAAAACCATGCAGAAACCTTTCCACGAGCACCCAGGGATGTGCACCCAGCACCACGTGCACGCACACGCAGCTAGAGAAAAGCACCTACCTTTTCACACACTGATGCCTAAGCAAACGCGTGGCCACACACACGCACACATCCGCAAGCGCGCCTACTCCCATCTATTGAGGGAAAGACGGACGAGCTCTTTGGTTGCTCTTCACAGGCTTGTCCCTGATCTATAGCTGAGGGCAAACACTTGTGTGCTTGTGGGAGAGCCTGTGTCTTTCCTGGAAGCGTTTGGGAGTTTTGCTCAGACGCGTGTTTCCTCAAGTTCAAGAATCAAGATCTAGGATACCTGCAGACAGGTGCCTGTTTGTGTGGAGACAGTCTGTTTGAAACTGTGTTCCTCAGCGCCCGCTCTTTCTCCCCGTCGCTCCACACGCCTGGGAGTCCCTTTCTTTCTCTCCACAAGCACGTGTGTTGACTTCGTCGCACATGTGCATCTGCACAAGCGTTGAGCTCAGCAGAGCGTGTCTCTTGACACTTGATGTGCGTTGGCTGTGTCTGCCTGCTCCAGTGAAGAGAGAAACGGGAAATCATCTTGGTAGAGGCAACAAAGCAAAAGCGAGGCAGGATTGACATCTGCTCAACAGAGACGGATTCCCTGCGCTGACACAGTTCACAGTTACACGAGAAGCAATCTGAGCGGTCCGTCGACCGGAGACGTGTTTCCCAAGAGGTCGTTTAGCGAGTGAACAGCAGTGTGCGCGACTTTCAGGAGTGTGCCTGGAAAGTGCCAGAATCACCAGGAGCATCTGTGCAAAAGCTGCTGCCTCTGTGACCGCATTGAGGCACGTTCGCGTGTCTGCGAGTATATAGACGGCTCTTTCGCGTTCACTCCGAGGGAAACGGTCCGCTATTGCTTCTGTGCGCACAGACGCGATTCCCTTGTCTCTTGCGAACACAGGGAACTCTGTGCATCCAAATCTACAGGCTAAGGACGCGTCTGCATATGTTTTGGTGAACAATCGAGTGTGCGTGTTCTGACAGCTGCCTCTATGCAGACGTCTCCACAGAGCCACTTCTGAATGCCCCGCAGCCCAGGACTGAATGGATACACTAACAAGTGCACCGGTGTGAGCAACCACATATGCAGAAGGACGTCTTTCATCTCACAGAAGCGCGAACGTCTTGGCGTTCAAGCACATGGCAGAAACAAGGTGTGAACAGATGAGCTGCTGCTATTTTCTCCGTTCGGCATGCTTCGTTGTAGCTCTCTTGCCGGTCGCCGGCTTAGCGGCTTGCTTTGCGCGACTAGCTCTGGGGAGAGAAGGAGATAGCGCCGGAAACCTCGCCTTTTGCCTTCTTCGGCGCTGGAACCTGGTTGCTGCGCCTTCTCTTTGTCCATGTGCACACACACGATTCCTCAGCGAAAACCATGCAGAAACCTTTCCACGAGCACCCAGGGATGTGCACCCAGCACCACGTGCACGCACACGCAGCTAGAGAAAAGCACCTACCTTTTCACACACTGATGCCTAAGCAAACGCGTGGCCACACACACGCACACATCCGCAAGCGCGCCTACTCCCATCTATTGAGGGAAAGACGGACGAGCTCTTTGGTTGCTCTTCACAGGCTTGTCCCTGATCTATAGCTGAGGGCAAACACTTGTGTGCTTGTGGGAGAGCCTGTGTCTTTCCTGGAAGCGTTTGGGAGTTTTGCTCAGACGCGTGTTTCCTCAAGTTCAAGAATCAAGATCTAGGATACCTGCAGACAGGTGCCTGTTTGTGTGGAGACAGTCTGTTTGAAACTGTGTTCCTCAGCGCCCGCTCTTTCTCCCCGTCGCTCCACACGCCTGGGAGTCCCTTTCTTTCTCTCCACAAGCACGTGTGTTGACTTCGTCGCACATGTGCATCTGCACAAGCGTTGAGCTCAGCAGAGCGTGTCTCTTGACACTTGATGTGCGTTGGCTGTGTCTGCGTGCTCCAGTGAAGAGAGAAACGGGAAATCATCTTGGTAGAGGCAACAAAGCAAAAGCGAGGCAGGATTGACATCTGCTCAACAGAGACGGATTCCCTGCGCTGACACAGTTCACAGTTACACGAGAAGCAATCTGAGCGGTCCGTCGACCGGAGACGTGTTTCCCAAGAGGTCGTTTAGCGAGTGAACAGCAGTGTGCGCGACTTTCAGGAGTGTGCCTGGAAAGTGCCAGAATCACCAGGAGCATCTGTGCAAAAGCTGCTGCCTCTGTGACCGCATTGAGGCACGTTCGCGTGTCTGCGAGTATATAGACGGCTCTTTCGCGTTCACTCCGAGGGAAACGGTCCGCTATTGCTTCTGTGCGCACAGACGCGATTCCCTTGTCTCTTGCGAACACAGGGAACTCTGTGCATCCAAATCTACAGGCTAAGGACGCGTCTGCATATGTTTTGGTGAACAATCGAGTGTGCGTGTTCTGACAGCTGCCTCTATGCAGACGTCTCCACAGAGCCACTTCTGAATGCCCCGCAGCCCAGGACTGAATGGATACACTAACAAGTGCACCGGTGTGAGCAACCACATATGCAGAAGGACGTCTTTCATCTCACAGAAGCGCGAACGTCTTGGCGTTCAAGCACATGGCAGAAACAAGGTGTGAACAGATGAGCTGCTGCTATTTTCTCCGTTCGGCATGCTTCGTTGTAGCTCTCTTGCCGGTCGCCGGCTTAGCGGCTTGCTTTGCGCGACTAGCTCTGGGGAGAGAAGGAGATAGCGCCGGAAACCTCGCCTTTTGCCTTCTTCGGCGCTGGAACCTGGTTGCTGCGCCTTCTCTTTGTCCATGTGCACACACACGATTCCTCAGCGAAAACCATGCAGAAACCTTTCCACGAGCACCCAGGGATGTGCACCCAGCACCACGTGCACGCACACGCAGCTAGAGAAAAGCACCTACCTTTTCACACACTGATGCCTAAGCAAACGCGTGGCCACACACACGCACACATCCGCAAGCGCGCCTACTCCCATCTATTGAGGGAAAGACGGACGAGCTCTTTGGTTGCTCTTCACAGGCTTGTCCCTGATCTATAGCTGAGGGCAAACACTTGTGTGCTTGTGGGAGAGCCTGTGTCTTTCCTGGAAGCGTTTGGGAGTTTTGCTCAGACGCGTGTTTCCTCAAGTTCAAGAATCAAGATCTAGGATACCTGCAGACAGGTGCCTGTTTGTGTGGAGACAGTCTGTTTGAAACTGTGTTCCTCAGCGCCCGCTCTTTCTCCCCGTCGCTCCACACGCCTGGGAGTCCCTTTCTTTCTCTCCACAAGCACGTGTGTTGACTTCGTCGCACATGTGCATCTGCACAAGCGTTGAGCTCAGCAGAGCGTGTCTCTTGACACTTGATGTGCGTTGGCTGTGTCTGCCTGCTCCAGTGAAGAGAGAAACGGGAAATCATCTTGGTAGAGGCAACAAAGCAAAAGCGAGGCAGGATTGACATCTGCTCAACAGAGACGGATTCCCTGCGCTGACACAGTTCACAGTTACACGAGAAGCAATCTGAGCGGTCTGTCGACCGGAGACGTGTTTCCCAAGAGGTCGTTTAGCGAGTGAACAGCAGTGTGCGCGACTTTCAGGAGTGTGCCTGGAAAGTGCCAGAATCACCAGGAGCATCTGTGCAAAAGCTGCTGCCTCTGTGACCGCATTGAGGCACGTTCGCGTGTCTGCGAGTATATAGACGGCTCTTTCGCGTTCACTCCGAGGGAAACGGTCCGCTATTGCTTCTGTGCGCACAGACGCGATTCCCTTGTCTCTTGCGAACACAGGGAACTCTGTGCATCCAAATCTACAGGCTAAGGACGCGTCTGCATATGTTTTGGTGAACAATCGAGTGTGCGTGTTCTGACAGCTGCCTCTATGCAGACGTCTCCACAGAGCCACTTCTGAATGCCCCGCAGCCCAGGACTGAATGGATACACTAACAAGTGCACCGGTGTGAGCAACCACATATGCAGAAGGACGTCTTTCATCTCACAGAAGCGCGAACGTCTTGGCGTTCAAGCACATGGCAGAAACAAGGTGTGAACAGATGAGCTGCTGCTATTTTCTCCGTTCGGCATGCTTCGTTGTAGCTCTCTTGCCGGTCGCCGGCTTAGCGGCTTGCTTTGCGCGACTAGCTCTGGGGAGAGAAGGAGATAGCGCCGGAAACCTCGCCTTTTGCCTTCTTCGGCGCTGGAACCTGGTTGCTGCGCCTTCTCTTTGTCCATGTGCACACACACGATTCCTCAGCGAAAACCATGCAGAAACCTTTCCACGAGCACCCAGGGATGTGCACCCAGCACCACGTGCACGCACACGCAGCTAGAGAAAAGCACCTACCTTTTCACACACTGATGCCTAAGCAAACGCGTGGCCACACACACGCACACATCCGCAAGCGCGCCTACTCCCATCTATTGAGGGAAAGACGGACGAGCAACGTCCTGACAGGCTTGAGGGGAAAAACGTCCGTTGACGGTTGGCGTACTGCACGCCCGCCTACGGGGCTGCAGGGGAATCCACATTTGGAAGGTACCTGAAGATGTGTGCCTGTTCTTGGAGCTCCGCTAGTAGGGTAGCAAAGACACTCGTAGGCAGTACTGAATGCTGCTCCGTGCTACTTCTCCTCCGCTGGCAAATGCTTCACAGTCGCCCTAGGAAAGACGTTTAACAATCGATCTCCAAGAGGAACGAAACACATGATGCCATAAGGCGAAAGAATAGCAGGGCATCTCTTCACAGGCTTGTCCCTGATCTATAGCTGAGGGCAAACACTTGTGTGCTTGTGGGAGAGCCTGTGTCTTTCCTGGAAGCGTTTGGGAGTTTTGCTCAGACGCGTGTTTCCTCAAGTTCAAGAATCAAGATCTAGGATACCTGCAGACAGGTGCCTGTTTGTGTGGAGACAGTCTGTTTGAAACTGTGTTCCTCAGCGCCCGCTCTTTCTCCCCGTCGCTCCACACGCCTGGGAGTCCCTTTCTTTCTCTCCACAAGCACGTGTGTTGACTTCGTCGCACATGTGCATCTGCACAAGCGTTGAGCTCAGCAGAGCGTGTCTCTTGACACTTGATGTGCGTTGGCTGTGTCTGCGTGCTCCAGTGAAGAGAGAAACGGGAAATCATCTTGGTAGAGGCAACAAAGCAAAAGCGAGGCAGGATTGACATCTGCTCAACAGAGACGGATTCCCTGCGCTGACACAGTTCACAGTTACACGAGAAGCAATCTGAGCGGTCCGTCGACCGGAGACGTGTTTCCCAAGAGGTCGTTTAGCGAGTGAACAGCAGTGTGCGCGACTTTCAGGAGTGTGCCTGGAAAGTGCCAGAATCACCAGGAGCATCTGTGCAAAAGCTGCTGCCTCTGTGACCGCATTGAGGCACGTTCCCGTGTCTGCGAGTATATAGACGGCTCTTTCGCGTTCACTCCGAGGGAAACGGTCCGCTATTGCTTCTGTGCGTACAGACGCGATTCCCTTGTCTCTTGCGAACACAGGGAACTCTGTGCATCCAAATCTACAGGCTAAGGACGCGTCTGCATATGTTTTGGTGAACAATCGAGTGTGCGTGTTCTGACAGCTGCCTCTATGCAGACGTCTCCACAGAGCCACTTCTGAATGCCCCGCAGCCCAGGACTGAATGGATACACTAACAAGTGCACCGGTGTGAGCAACCACATATGCAGAAGGACGTCTTTCATCTCACAGAAGCGCGAACGTCTTGGCGTTCAAGCACATGGCAGAAACAAGGTGTGAACAGATGAGCTGCTGCTATTTTCTCCGTTCGGCATGCTTCGTTGTAGCTCTCTTGCCGGTCGCCGGCTTAGCGGCTTGCTTTGCGCGACTAGCTCTGGGGAGAGAAGGAGATAGCGCCGGAAACCTCGCCTTTTGCCTTCTTCGGCGCTGGAACCTGGTTGCTGCGCCTTCTCTTTGTCCATGTGCACACACACGATTCCTCAGCGAAAACCATGCAGAAACCTTTCCACGAGCACCCAGGGATGTGCACCCAGCACCACGTGCACGCACACGCAGCTAGAGAAAAGCACCTACCTTTTCACACACTGATGCCTAAGCAAACGCGTGGCCACACACACGCACACATCCGCAAGCGCGCCTACTCCCATCTATTGAGGGAAAGACGGACGAGCAACGTCCTGACAGGCTTGAGGGGAAAAACGTCCGTTGACGGTTGGCGTACTGCACGCCCGCCTACGGGGCTGCAGGGGAATCCACATTTGGAAGGTACCTGAAGATGTGTGCCTGTTCTTGGAGCTCCGCTAGTAGGGTAGCAAAGACACTCGTAGGCAGTACTGAATGCTGCTCCGTGCTACTTCTCCTCCGCTGGCAAATGCTTCACAGTCGCCCTAGGAAAGACGTTTAACAATCGATCTCCAAGAGGAACGAAACACATGATGCCATAAGGCGAAAGAATAGCAGGGCATCTCTTCACAGGCTTGTCCCTGATCTATAGCTGAGGGCAAACACTTGTGTGCTTGTGGGAGAGCCTGTGTCTTTCCTGGAAGCGTTTGGGAGTTTTGCTCAGACGCGTGTTTCCTCAAGTTCAAGAATCAAGATCTAGGATACCTGCAGACAGGTGCCTGTTTGTGTGGAGACAGTCTGTTTGAAACTGTGTTCCTCAGCGCCCGCTCTTTCTCCCCGTCGCTCCACACGCCTGGGAGTCCCTTTCTTTCTCTCCACAAGCACGTGTGTTGACTTCGTCGCACATGTGCATCTGCACAAGCGTTGAGCTCAGCAGAGCGTGTCTCTTGACACTTGATGTGCGTTGGCTGTGTCTGCCTGCTCCAGTGAAGAGAGAAACGGGAAATCATCTTGGTAGAGGCAACAAAGCAAAAGCGAGGCAGGATTGACATCTGCTCAACAGAGACGGATTCCCTGCGCTGACACAGTTCACAGTTACACGAGAAGCAATCTGAGCGGTCCGTCGACCGGAGACGTGTTTCCCAAGAGGTCGTTTAGCGAGTGAACAGCAGTGTGCGCGACTTTCAGGAGTGTGCCTGGAAAGTGCCAGAATCACCAGGAGCATCTGTGCAAAAGCTGCTGCCTCTGTGACCGCATTGAGGCACGTTCGCGTGTCTGCGAGTATATAGACGGCTCTTTCGCGTTCACTCCGAGGGAAACGGTCCGCTATTGCTTCTGTGCGCACAGACGCGATTCCCTTGTCTCTTGCGAACACAGGGAACTCTGTGCATCCAAATCTACAGGCTAAGGACGCGTCTGCATATGTTTTGGTGAACAATCGAGTGTGCGTGTTCTGACAGCTGCCTCTATGCAGACGTCTCCACAGAGCCACTTCTGAATGCCCCGCAGCCCAGGACTGAATGGATACACTAACAAGTGCACCGGTGTGAGCAACCACATATGCAGAAGGACGTCTTTCATCTCACAGAAGCGCGAACGTCTTGGCGTTCAAGCACATGGCAGAAACAAGGTGTGAACAGATGAGCTGCTGCTATTTTCTCCGTTCGGCATGCTTCGTTGTAGCTCTCTTGCCGGTCGCCGGCTTAGCGGCTTGCTTTGCGCGACTAGCTCTGGGGAGAGAAGGAGATAGCGCCGGAAACCTCGCCTTTTGCCTTCTTCGGCGCTGGAACCTGGTTGCTGCGCCTTCTCTTTGTCCATGTGCACACACACGATTCCTCAGCGAAAACCATGCAGAAACCTTTCCACGAGCACCCAGGGATGTGCACCCAGCACCACGTGCACGCACACGCAGCTAGAGAAAAGCACCTACCTTTTCACACACTGATGCCTAAGCAAACGCGTGGCCACACACACGCACACATCCGCAAGCGCGCCTACTCCCATCTATTGAGGGAAAGACGGACGAGCTCTTTGGTTGCTCTTCACAGGCTTGTCCCTGATCTATAGCTGAGGGCAAACACTTGTGTGCTTGTGGGAGAGCCTGTGTCTTTCCTGGAAGCGTTTGGGAGTTTTGCTCAGACGCGTGTTTCCTCAAGTTCAAGAATCAAGATCTAGGATACCTGCAGACAGGTGCCTGTTTGTGTGGAGACAGTCTGTTTGAAACTGTGTTCCTCAGCGCCCGCTCTTTCTCCCCGTCGCTCCACACGCCTGGGAGTCCCTTTCTTTCTCTCCACAAGCACGTGTGTTGACTTCGTCGCACATGTGCATCTGCACAAGCGTTGAGCTCAGCAGAGCGTGTCTCTTGACACTTGATGTGCGTTGGCTGTGTCTGCCTGCTCCAGTGAAGAGAGAAACGGGAAATCATCTTGGTAGAGGCAACAAAGCAAAAGCGAGGCAGGATTGACATCTGCTCAACAGAGACGGATTCCCTGCGCTGACACAGTTCACAGTTACACGAGAAGCAATCTGAGCGGTCCGTCGACCGGAGACGTGTTTCCCAAGAGGTCGTTTAGCGAGTGAACAGCAGTGTGCGCGACTTTCAGGAGTGTGCCTGGAAAGTGCCAGAATCACCAGGAGCATCTGTGCAAAAGCTGCTGCCTCTGTGACCGCATTGAGGCACGTTCGCGTGTCTGCGAGTATATAGACGGCTCTTTCGCGTTCACTCCGAGGGAAACGGTCCGCTATTGCTTCTGTGCGCACAGACGCGATTCCCTTGTCTCTTGCGAACACAGGGAACTCTGTGCATCCAAATCTACAGGCTAAGGACGCGTCTGCATATGTTTTGGTGAACAATCGAGTGTGCGTGTTCTGACAGCTGCCTCTATGCAGACGTCTCCACAGAGCCACTTCTGAATGCCCCGCAGCCCAGGACTGAATGGATACACTAACAAGTGCACCGGTGTGAGCAACCACATATGCAGAAGGACGTCTTTCATCTCACAGAAGCGCGAACGTCTTGGCGTTCAAGCACATGGCAGAAACAAGGTGTGAACAGATGAGCTGCTGCTATTTTCTCCGTTCGGCATGCTTCGTTGTAGCTCTCTTGCCGGTCGCCGGCTTAGCGGCTTGCTTTGCGCGACTAGCTCTGGGGAGAGAAGGAGATAGCGCCGGAAACCTCGCCTTTTGCCTTCTTCGGCGCTGGAACCTGGTTGCTGCGCCTTCTCTTTGTCCATGTGCACACACACGATTCCTCAGCGAAAACCATGCAGAAACCTTTCCACGAGCACCCAGGGATGTGCACCCAGCACCACGTGCACGCACACGCAGCTAGAGAAAAGCACCTACCTTTTCACACACTGATGCCTAAGCAAACGCGTGGCCACACACACGCACACATCCGCAAGCGCGCCTACTCCCATCTATTGAGGGAAAGACGGACGAGCTCTTTGGTTGCTCTTCACAGGCTTGTCCCTGATCTATAGCTGAGGGCAAACACTTGTGTGCTTGTGGGAGAGCCTGTGTCTTTCCTGGAAGCGTTTGGGAGTTTTGCTCAGACGCGTGTTTCCTCAAGTTCAAGAATCAAGATCTAGGATACCTGCAGACAGGTGCCTGTTTGTGTGGAGACAGTCTGTTTGAAACTGTGTTCCTCAGCGCCCGCTCTTTCTCCCCGTCGCTCCACACGCCTGGGAGTCCCTTTCTTTCTCTCCACAAGCACGTGTGTTGACTTCGTCGCACATGTGCATCTGCACAAGCGTTGAGCTCAGCAGAGCGTGTCTCTTGACACTTGATGTGCGTTGGCTGTGTCTGCCTGCTCCAGTGAAGAGAGAAACGGGAAATCATCTTGGTAGAGGCAACAAAGCAAAAGCGAGGCAGGATTGACATCTGCTCAACAGAGACGGATTCCCTGCGCTGACACAGTTCACAGTTACACGAGAAGCAATCTGAGCGGTCCGTCGACCGGAGACGTGTTTCCCAAGAGGTCGTTTAGCGAGTGAACAGCAGTGTGCGCGACTTTCAGGAGTGTGCCTGGAAAGTGCCAGAATCACCAGGAGCATCTGTGCAAAAGCTGCTGCCTCTGTGACCGCATTGAGGCACGTTCGCGTGTCTGCGAGTATATAGACGGCTCTTTCGCGTTCACTCCGAGGGAAACGGTCCGCTATTGCTTCTGTGCGCACAGACGCGATTCCCTTGTCTCTTGCGAACACAGGGAACTCTGTGCATCCAAATCTACAGGCTAAGGACGCGTCTGCATATGTTTTGGTGAACAATCGAGTGTGCGTGTTCTGACAGCTGCCTCTATGCAGACGTCTCCACAGAGCCACTTCTGAATGCCCCGCAGCCCAGGACTGAATGGATACACTAACAAGTGCACCGGTGTGAGCAACCACATATGCAGAAGGACGTCTTTCATCTCACAGAAGCGCGAACGTCTTGGCGTTCAAGCACATGGCAGAAACAAGGTGTGAACAGATGAGCTGCTGCTATTTTCTCCGTTCGGCATGCTTCGTTGTAGCTCTCTTGCCGGTCGCCGGCTTAGCGGCTTGCTTTGCGCGACTAGCTCTGGGGAGAGAAGGAGATAGCGCCGGAAACCTCGCCTTTTGCCTTCTTCGGCGCTGGAACCTGGTTGCTGCGCCTTCTCTTTGTCCATGTGCACACACACGATTCCTCAGCGAAAACCATGCAGAAACCTTTCCACGAGCACCCAGGGATGTGCACCCAGCACCACGTGCACGCACACGCAGCTAGAGAAAAGCACCTACCTTTTCACACACTGATGCCTAAGCAAACGCGTGGCCACACACACGCACACATCCGCAAGCGCGCCTACTCCCATCTATTGAGGGAAAGACGGACGAGCTCTTTGGTTGCTCTTCACAGGCTTGTCCCTGATCTATAGCTGAGGGCAAACACTTGTGTGCTTGTGGGAGAGCCTGTGTCTTTCCTGGAAGCGTTTGGGAGTTTTGCTCAGACGCGTGTTTCCTCAAGTTCAAGAATCAAGATCTAGGATACCTGCAGACAGGTGCCTGTTTGTGTGGAGACAGTCTGTTTGAAACTGTGTTCCTCAGCGCCCGCTCTTTCTCCCCGTCGCTCCACACGCCTGGGAGTCCCTTTCTTTCTCTCCACAAGCACGTGTGTTGACTTCGTCGCACATGTGCATCTGCACAAGCGTTGAGCTCAGCAGAGCGTGTCTCTTGACACTTGATGTGCGTTGGCTGTGTCTGCCTGCTCCAGTGAAGAGAGAAACGGGAAATCATCTTGGTAGAGGCAACAAAGCAAAAGCGAGGCAGGATTGACATCTGCTCAACAGAGACGGATTCCCTGCGCTGACACAGTTCACAGTTACACGAGAAGCAATCTGAGCGGTCCGTCGACCGGAGACGTGTTTCCCAAGAGGTCGTTTAGCGAGTGAACAGCAGTGTGCGCGACTTTCAGGAGTGTGCCTGGAAAGTGCCAGAATCACCAGGAGCATCTGTGCAAAAGCTGCTGCCTCTGTGACCGCATTGAGGCACGTTCGCGTGTCTGCGAGTATATAGACGGCTCTTTCGCGTTCACTCCGAGGGAAACGGTCCGCTATTGCTTCTGTGCGCACAGACGCGATTCCCTTGTCTCTTGCGAACACAGGGAACTCTGTGCATCCAAATCTACAGGCTAAGGACGCGTCTGCATATGTTTTGGTGAACAATCGAGTGTGCGTGTTCTGACAGCTGCCTCTATGCAGACGTCTCCACAGAGCCACTTCTGAATGCCCCGCAGCCCAGGACTGAATGGATACACTAACAAGTGCACCGGTGTGAGCAACCACATATGCAGAAGGACGTCTTTCATCTCACAGAAGCGCGAACGTCTTGGCGTTCAAGCACATGGCAGAAACAAGGTGTGAACAGATGAGCTGCTGCTATTTTCTCCGTTCGGCATGCTTCGTTGTAGCTCTCTTGCCGGTCGCCGGCTTAGCGGCTTGCTTTGCGCGACTAGCTCTGGGGAGAGAAGGAGATAGCGCCGGAAACCTCGCCTTTTGCCTTCTTCGGCGCTGGAACCTGGTTGCTGCGCCTTCTCTTTGTCCATGTGCACACACACGATTCCTCAGCGAAAACCATGCAGAAACCTTTCCACGAGCACCCAGGGATGTGCACCCAGCACCACGTGCACGCACACGCAGCTAGAGAAAAGCACCTACCTTTTCACACACTGATGCCTAAGCAAACGCGTGGCCACACACACGCACACATCCGCAAGCGCGCCTACTCCCATCTATTGAGGGAAAGACGGACGAGCTCTTTGGTTGCTCTTCACAGGCTTGTCCCTGATCTATAGCTGAGGGCAAACACTTGTGTGCTTGTGGGAGAGCCTGTGTCTTTCCTGGAAGCGTTTGGGAGTTTTGCTCAGACGCGTGTTTCCTCAAGTTCAAGAATCAAGATCTAGGATACCTGCAGACAGGTGCCTGTTTGTGTGGAGACAGTCTGTTTGAAACTGTGTTCCTCAGCGCCCGCTCTTTCTCCCCGTCGCTCCACACGCCTGGGAGTCCCTTTCTTTCTCTCCACAAGCACGTGTGTTGACTTCGTCGCACATGTGCATCTGCACAAGCGTTGAGCTCAGCAGAGCGTGTCTCTTGACACTTGATGTGCGTTGGCTGTGTCTGCCTGCTCCAGTGAAGAGAGAAACGGGAAATCATCTTGGTAGAGGCAACAAAGCAAAAGCGAGGCAGGATTGACATCTGCTCAACAGAGACGGATTCCCTGCGCTGACACAGTTCACAGTTACACGAGAAGCAATCTGAGCGGTCCGTCGACCGGAGACGTGTTTCCCAAGAGGTCGTTTAGCGAGTGAACAGCAGTGTGCGCGACTTTCAGGAGTGTGCCTGGAAAGTGCCAGAATCACCAGGAGCATCTGTGCAAAAGCTGCTGCCTCTGTGACCGCATTGAGGCACGTTCGCGTGTCTGCGAGTATATAGACGGCTCTTTCGCGTTCACTCCGAGGGAAACGGTCCGCTATTGCTTCTGTGCGTACAGACGCGATTCCCTTGTCTCTTGCGAACACAGGGAACTCTGTGCATCCAAATCTACAGGCTAAGGACGCGTCTGCATATGTTTTGGTGAACAATCGAGTGTGCGTGTTCTGACAGCTGCCTCTATGCAGACGTCTCCACAGAGCCACTTCTGAATGCCCCGCAGCCCAGGACTGAATGGATACACTAACAAGGGCACCGGTGTGAGCAACCACATATGCAGAAGGACGTCTTTCATCTCACAGAAGCGCGAACGTCTTGGCGTTCAAGCACATGGCAGAAACAAGGTGTGAACAGATGAGCTGCTGCTATTTTCTCCGTTCGGCATGCTTCGTTGTAGCTCTCTTGCCGGTCGCCGGCTTAGCGGCTTGCTTTGCGCGACTAGCTCTGGGGAGAGAAGGAGATAGCGCCGGAAACCTCGCCTTTTGCCTTCTTCGGCGCTGGAACCTGGTTGCTGCGCCTTCTCTTTGTCCATGTGCACACACACGATTCCTCAGCGAAAACCATGCAGAAACCTTTCCACGAGCACCCAGGGATGTGCACCCAGCACCACGTGCACGCACACGCAGCTAGAGAAAAGCACCTACCTTTTCACACACTGATGCCTAAGCAAACGCGTGGCCACACACACGCACACATCCGCAAGCGCGCCTACTCCCATCTATTGAGGGAAAGACGGACGAGCAACGTCCTGACAGGCTTGAGGGGAAAAACGTCCGTTGACGGTTGGCGTACTGCACGCCCGCCTACGGGGCTGCAGGGGAATCCACATTTGGAAGGTACCTGAAGATGTGTGCCTGTTCTTGGAGCTCCGCTAGTAGGGTAGCAAAGACACTCGTAGGCAGTACTGAATGCTGCTCCGTGCTACTTCTCCTCCGCTGGCAAATGCTTCACAGTCGCCCTAGGAAAGACGTTTAACAATCGATCTCCAAGAGGAACGAAACACATGATGCCATAAGGCGAAAGAATAGCAGGGCATCTCTTCACAGGCTTGTCCCTGATCTATAGCTGAGGGCAAACACTTGTGTGCTTGTGGGAGAGCCTGTGTCTTTCCTGGAAGCGTTTGGGAGTTTTGCTCAGACGCGTGTTTCCTCAAGTTCAAGAATCAAGATCTAGGATACCTGCAGACAGGTGCCTGTTTGTGTGGAGACAGTCTGTTTGAAACTGTGTTCCTCAGCGCCCGCTCTTTCTCCCCGTCGCTCCACACGCCTGGGAGTCCCTTTCTTTCTCTCCACAAGCACGTGTGTTGACTTCGTCGCACATGTGCATCTGCACAAGCGTTGAGCTCAGCAGAGCGTGTCTCTTGACACTTGATGTGCGTTGGCTGTGTCTGCCTGCTCCAGTGAAGAGAGAAACGGGAAATCATCTTGGTAGAGGCAACAAAGCAAAAGCGAGGCAGGATTGACATCTGCTCAACAGAGACGGATTCCCTGCGCTGACACAGTTCACAGTTACACGAGAAGCAATCTGAGCGGTCCGTCGACCGGAGACGTGTTTCCCAAGAGGTCGTTTAGCGAGTGAACAGCAGTGTGCGCGACTTTCAGGAGTGTGCCTGGAAAGTGCCAGAATCACCAGGAGCATCTGTGCAAAAGCTGCTGCCTCTGTGACCGCATTGAGGCACGTTCGCGTGTCTGCGAGTATATAGACGGCTCTTTCGCGTTCACTCCGAGGGAAACGGTCCGCTATTGCTTCTGTGCGCACAGACGCGATTCCCTTGTCTCTTGCGAACACAGGGAACTCTGTGCATCCAAATCTACAGGCTAAGGACGCGTCTGCATATGTTTTGGTGAACAATCGAGTGTGCGTGTTCTGACAGCTGCCTCTATGCAGACGTCTCCACAGAGCCACTTCTGAATGCCCCGCAGCCCAGGACTGAATGGATACACTAACAAGTGCACCGGTGTGAGCAACCACATATGCAGAAGGACGTCTTTCATCTCACAGAAGCGCGAACGTCTTGGCGTTCAAGCACATGGCAGAAACAAGGTGTGAACAGATGAGCTGCTGCTATTTTCTCCGTTCGGCATGCTTCGTTGTAGCTCTCTTGCCGGTCGCCGGCTTAGCGGCTTGCTTTGCGCGACTAGCTCTGGGGAGAGAAGGAGATAGCGCCGGAAACCTCGCCTTTTGCCTTCTTCGGCGCTGGAACCTGGTTGCTGCGCCTTCTCTTTGTCCATGTGCACACACACGATTCCTCAGCGAAAACCATGCAGAAACCTTTCCACGAGCACCCAGGGATGTGCACCCAGCACCACGTGCACGCACACGCAGCTAGAGAAAAGCACCTACCTTTTCACACACTGATGCCTAAGCAAACGCGTGGCCACACACACGCACACATCCGCAAGCGCGCCTACTCCCATCTATTGAGGGAAAGACGGACGAGCTCTTTGGTTGCTCTTCACAGGCTTGTCCCTGATCTATAGCTGAGGGCAAACACTTGTGTGCTTGTGGGAGAGCCTGTGTCTTTCCTGGAAGCGTTTGGGAGTTTTGCTCAGACGCGTGTTTCCTCAAGTTCAAGAATCAAGATCTAGGATACCTGCAGACAGGTGCCTGTTTGTGTGGAGACAGTCTGTTTGAAACTGTGTTCCTCAGCGCCCGCTCTTTCTCCCCGTCGCTCCACACGCCTGGGAGTCCCTTTCTTTCTCTCCACAAGCACGTGTGTTGACTTCGTCGCACATGTGCATCTGCACAAGCGTTGAGCTCAGCAGAGCGTGTCTCTTGACACTTGATGTGCGTTGGCTGTGTCTGCCTGCTCCAGTGAAGAGAGAAACGGGAAATCATCTTGGTAGAGGCAACAAAGCAAAAGCGAGGCAGGATTGACATCTGCTCAACAGAGACGGATTCCCTGCGCTGACACAGTTCACAGTTACACGAGAAGCAATCTGAGCGGTCCGTCGACCGGAGACGTGTTTCCCAAGAGGTCGTTTAGCGAGTGAACAGCAGTGTGCGCGACTTTCAGGAGTGTGCCTGGAAAGTGCCAGAATCACCAGGAGCATCTGTGCAAAAGCTGCTGCCTCTGTGACCGCATTGAGGCACGTTCCCGTGTCTGCGAGTATATAGACGGCTCTTTCGCGTTCACTCCGAGGGAAACGGTCCGCTATTGCTTCTGTGCGTACAGACGCGATTCCCTTGTCTCTTGCGAACACAGGGAACTCTGTGCATCCAAATCTACAGGCTAAGGACGCGTCTGCATATGTTTTGGTGAACAATCGAGTGTGCGTGTTCTGACAGCTGCCTCTATGCAGACGTCTCCACAGAGCCACTTCTGAATGCCCCGCAGCCCAGGACTGAATGGATACACTAACAAGGGCACCGGTGTGAGCAACCACATATGCAGAAGGACGTCTTTCATCTCACAGAAGCGCGAACGTCTTGGCGTTCAAGCACATGGCAGAAACAAGGTGTGAACAGATGAGCTGCTGCTATTTTCTCCGTTCGGCATGCTTCGTTGTAGCTCTCTTGCCGGTCGCCGGCTTAGCGGCTTGCTTTGCGCGACTAGCTCTGGGGAGAGAAGGAGATAGCGCCGGAAACCTCGCCTTTTGCCTTCTTCGGCGCTGGAACCTGGTTGCTGCGCCTTCTCTTTGTCCATGTGCACACACACGATTCCTCAGCGAAAACCATGCAGAAACCTTTCCACGAGCACCCAGGGATGTGCACCCAGCACCACGTGCACGCACACGCAGCTAGAGAAAAGCACCTACCTTTTCACACACTGATGCCTAAGCAAACGCGTGGCCACACACACGCACACATCCGCAAGCGCGCCTACTCCCATCTATTGAGGGAAAGACGGACGAGCAACGTCCTGACAGGCTTGAGGGGAAAAACGTCCGTTGACGGTTGGCGTACTGCACGCCCGCCTACGGGGCTGCAGGGGAATCCACATTTGGAAGGTACCTGAAGATGTGTGCCTGTTCTTGGAGCTCCGCTAGTAGGGTAGCAAAGACACTCGTAGGCAGTACTGAATGCTGCTCCGTGCTACTTCTCCTCCGCTGGCAAATGCTTCACAGTCGCCCGAGGAAAGACGTTTAACAATCGATCTCCAAGAGGAACGAAACACATGATGCCATAAGGCGAAAGAATAGCAGGGCATCTCTTCACAGGCTTGTCCCTGATCTATAGCTGAGGGCAAACACTTGTGTGCTTGTGGGAGAGCCTGTGTCTTTCCTGGAAGCGTTTGGGAGTTTTGCTCAGACGCGTGTTTCCTCAAGTTCAAGAATCAAGATCTAGGATACCTGCAGACAGGTGCCTGTTTGTGTGGAGACAGTCTGTTTGAAACTGTGTTCCTCAGCGCCCGCTCTTTCTCCCCGTCGCTCCACACGCCTGGGAGTCCCTTTCTTTCTCTCCACAAGCACGTGTGTTGACTTCGTCGCACATGTGCATCTGCACAAGCGTTGAGCTCAGCAGAGCGTGTCTCTTGACACTTGATGTGCGTTGGCTGTGTCTGCCTGCTCCAGTGAAGAGAGAAACGGGAAATCATCTTGGTAGAGGCAACAAAGCAAAAGCGAGGCAGGATTGACATCTGCTCAACAGAGACGGATTCCCTGCGCTGACACAGTTCACAGTTACACGAGAAGCAATCTGAGCGGTCCGTCGACCGGAGACGTGTTTCCCAAGAGGTCGTTTAGCGAGTGAACAGCAGTGTGCGCGACTTTCAGGAGTGTGCCTGGAAAGTGCCAGAATCACCAGGAGCATCTGTGCAAAAGCTGCTGCCTCTGTGACCGCATTGAGGCACGTTCGCGTGTCTGCGAGTATATAGACGGCTCTTTCGCGTTCACTCCGAGGGAAACGGTCCGCTATTGCTTCTGTGCGCACAGACGCGATTCCCTTGTCTCTTGCGAACACAGGGAACTCTGTGCATCCAAATCTACAGGCTAAGGACGCGTCTGCATATGTTTTGGTGAACAATCGAGTGTGCGTGTTCTGACAGCTGCCTCTATGCAGACGTCTCCACAGAGCCACTTCTGAATGCCCCGCAGCCCAGGACTGAATGGATACACTAACAAGTGCACCGGTGTGAGCAACCACATATGCAGAAGGACGTCTTTCATCTCACAGAAGCGCGAACGTCTTGGCGTTCAAGCACATGGCAGAAACAAGGTGTGAACAGATGAGCTGCTGCTATTTTCTCCGTTCGGCATGCTTCGTTGTAGCTCTCTTGCCGGTCGCCGGCTTAGCGGCTTGCTTTGCGCGACTAGCTCTGGGGAGAGAAGGAGATAGCGCCGGAAACCTCGCCTTTTGCCTTCTTCGGCGCTGGAACCTGGTTGCTGCGCCTTCTCTTTGTCCATGTGCACACACACGATTCCTCAGCGAAAACCATGCAGAAACCTTTCCACGAGCACCCAGGGATGTGCACCCAGCACCACGTGCACGCACACGCAGCTAGAGAAAAGCACCTACCTTTTCACACACTGATGCCTAAGCAAACGCGTGGCCACACACACGCACACATCCGCAAGCGCGCCTACTCCCATCTATTGAGGGAAAGACGGACGAGCTCTTTGGTTGCTCTTCACAGGCTTGTCCCTGATCTATAGCTGAGGGCAAACACTTGTGTGCTTGTGGGAGAGCCTGTGTCTTTCCTGGAAGCGTTTGGGAGTTTTGCTCAGACGCGTGTTTCCTCAAGTTCAAGAATCAAGATCTAGGATACCTGCAGACAGGTGCCTGTTTGTGTGGAGACAGTCTGTTTGAAACTGTGTTCCTCAGCGCCCGCTCTTTCTCCCCGTCGCTCCACACGCCTGGGAGTCCCTTTCTTTCTCTCCACAAGCACGTGTGTTGACTTCGTCGCACATGTGCATCTGCACAAGCGTTGAGCTCAGCAGAGCGTGTCTCTTGACACTTGATGTGCGTTGGCTGTGTCTGCCTGCTCCAGTGAAGAGAGAAACGGGAAATCATCTTGGTAGAGGCAACAAAGCAAAAGCGAGGCAGGATTGACATCTGCTCAACAGAGACGGATTCCCTGCGCTGACACAGTTCACAGTTACACGAGAAGCAATCTGAGCGGTCCGTCGACCGGAGACGTGTTTCCCAAGAGGTCGTTTAGCGAGTGAACAGCAGTGTGCGCGACTTTCAGGAGTGTGCCTGGAAAGTGCCAGAATCACCAGGAGCATCTGTGCAAAAGCTGCTGCCTCTGTGACCGCATTGAGGCACGTTCCCGTGTCTGCGAGTATATAGACGGCTCTTTCGCGTTCACTCCGAGGGAAACGGTCCGCTATTGCTTCTGTGCGTACAGACGCGATTCCCTTGTCTCTTGCGAACACAGGGAACTCTGTGCATCCAAATCTACAGGCTAAGGACGCGTCTGCATATGTTTTGGTGAACAATCGAGTGTGCGTGTTCTGACAGCTGCCTCTATGCAGACGTCTCCACAGAGCCACTTCTGAATGCCCCGCAGCCCAGGACTGAATGGATACACTAACAAGTGCACCGGTGTGAGCAACCACATATGCAGAAGGACGTCTTTCATCTCACAGAAGCGCGAACGTCTTGGCGTTCAAGCACATGGCAGAAACAAGGTGTGAACAGATGAGCTGCTGCTATTTTCTCCGTTCGGCATGCTTCGTTGTAGCTCTCTTGCCGGTCGCCGGCTTAGCGGCTTGCTTTGCGCGACTAGCTCTGGGGAGAGAAGGAGATAGCGCCGGAAACCTCGCCTTTTGCCTTCTTCGGCGCTGGAACCTGGTTGCTGCGCCTTCTCTTTGTCCATGTGCACACACACGATTCCTCAGCGAAAACCATGCAGAAACCTTTCCACGAGCACCCAGGGATGTGCACCCAGCACCACGTGCACGCACACGCAGCTAGAGAAAAGCACCTACCTTTTCACACACTGATGCCTAAGCAAACGCGTGGCCACACACACGCACACATCCGCAAGCGCGCCTACTCCCATCTATTGAGGGAAAGACGGACGAGCAACGTCCTGACAGGCTTGAGGGGAAAAACGTCCGTTGACGGTTGGCGTACTGCACGCCCGCCTACGGGGCTGCAGGGGAATCCACATTTGGAAGGTACCTGAAGATGTGTGCCTGTTCTTGGAGCTCCGCTAGTAGGGTAGCAAAGACACTCGTAGGCAGTACTGAATGCTGCTCCGTGCTACTTCTCCTCCGCTGGCAAATGCTTCACAGTCGCCCTAGGAAAGACGTTTAACAATCGATCTCCAAGAGGAACGAAACACATGATGCCATAAGGCGAAAGAATAGCAGGGCATCTCTTCACAGGCTTGTCCCTGATCTATAGCTGAGGGCAAACACTTGTGTGCTTGTGGGAGAGCCTGTGTCTTTCCTGGAAGCGTTTGGGAGTTTTGCTCAGACGCGTGTTTCCTCAAGTTCAAGAATCAAGATCTAGGATACCTGCAGACAGGTGCCTGTTTGTGTGGAGACAGTCTGTTTGAAACTGTGTTCCTCAGCGCCCGCTCTTTCTCCCCGTCGCTCCACACGCCTGGGAGTCCCTTTCTTTCTCTCCACAAGCACGTGTGTTGACTTCGTCGCACATGTGCATCTGCACAAGCGTTGAGCTCAGCAGAGCGTGTCTCTTGACACTTGATGTGCGTTGGCTGTGTCTGCGTGCTCCAGTGAAGAGAGAAACGGGAAATCATCTTGGTAGAGGCAACAAAGCAAAAGCGAGGCAGGATTGACATCTGCTCAACAGAGACGGATTCCCTGCGCTGACACAGTTCACAGTTACACGAGAAGCAATCTGAGCGGTCCGTCGACCGGAGACGTGTTTCCCAAGAGGTCCTTTAGCGAGTGAACAGCAGTGTGCGCGACTTTCAGGAGTGTGCCTGGAAAGTGCCAGAATCACCAGGAGCATCTGTGCAAAAGCTGCTGCCTCTGTGACCGCATTGAGGCACGTTCGCGTGTCTGCGAGTATATAGACGGCTCTTTCGCGTTCACTCCGAGGGAAACGGTCCGCTATTGCTTCTGTGCGCACAGACGCGATTCCCTTGTCTCTTGCGAACACAGGGAACTCTGTGCATCCAAATCTACAGGCTAAGGACGCGTCTGCATATGTTTTGGTGAACAATCGAGTGTGCGTGTTCTGACAGCTGCCTCTATGCAGACGTCTCCACAGAGCCACTTCTGAATGCCCCGCAGCCCAGGACTGAATGGATACACTAACAAGTGCACCGGTGTGAGCAACCACATATGCAGAAGGACGTCTTTCATCTCACAGAAGCGCGAACGTCTTGGCGTTCAAGCACATGGCAGAAACAAGGTGTGAACAGATGAGCTGCTGCTATTTTCTCCGTTCGGCATGCTTCGTTGTAGCTCTCTTGCCGGTCGCCGGCTTAGCGGCTTGCTTTGCGCGACTAGCTCTGGGGAGAGAAGGAGATAGCGCCGGAAACCTCGCCTTTTGCCTTCTTCGGCGCTGGAACCTGGTTGCTGCGCCTTCTCTTTGTCCATGTGCACACACACGATTCCTCAGCGAAAACCATGCAGAAACCTTTCCACGAGCACCCAGGGATGTGCACCCAGCACCACGTGCACGCACACGCAGCTAGAGAAAAGCACCTACCTTTTCACACACTGATGCCTAAGCAAACGCGTGGCCACACACACGCACACATCCGCAAGCGCGCCTACTCCCATCTATTGAGGGAAAGACGGACGAGCTCTTTGGTTGCTCTTCACAGGCTTGTCCCTGATCTATAGCTGAGGGCAAACACTTGTGTGCTTGTGGGAGAGCCTGTGTCTTTCCTGGAAGCGTTTGGGAGTTTTGCTCAGACGCGTGTTTCCTCAAGTTCAAGAATCAAGATCTAGGATACCTGCAGACAGGTGCCTGTTTGTGTGGAGACAGTCTGTTTGAAACTGTGTTCCTCAGCGCCCGCTCTTTCTCCCCGTCGCTCCACACGCCTGGGAGTCCCTTTCTTTCTCTCCACAAGCACGTGTGTTGACTTCGTCGCACATGTGCATCTGCACAAGCGTTGAGCTCAGCAGAGCGTGTCTCTTGACACTTGATGTGCGTTGGCTGTGTCTGCCTGCTCCAGTGAAGAGAGAAACGGGAAATCATCTTGGTAGAGGCAACAAAGCAAAAGCGAGGCAGGATTGACATCTGCTCAACAGAGACGGATTCCCTGCGCTGACACAGTTCACAGTTACACGAGAAGCAATCTGAGCGGTCCGTCGACCGGAGACGTGTTTCCCAAGAGGTCGTTTAGCGAGTGAACAGCAGTGTGCGCGACTTTCAGGAGTGTGCCTGGAAAGTGCCAGAATCACCAGGAGCATCTGTGCAAAAGCTGCTGCCTCTGTGACCGCATTGAGGCACGTTCCCGTGTCTGCGAGTATATAGACGGCTCTTTCGCGTTCACTCCGAGGGAAACGGTCCGCTATTGCTTCTGTGCGTACAGACGCGATTCCCTTGTCTCTTGCGAACACAGGGAACTCTGTGCATCCAAATCTACAGGCTAAGGACGCGTCTGCATATGTTTTGGTGAACAATCGAGTGTGCGTGTTCTGACAGCTGCCTCTATGCAGACGTCTCCACAGAGCCACTTCTGAATGCCCCGCAGCCCAGGACTGAATGGATACACTAACAAGGGCACCGGTGTGAGCAACCACATATGCAGAAGGACGTCTTTCATCTCACAGAAGCGCGAACGTCTTGGCGTTCAAGCACATGGCAGAAACAAGGTGTGAACAGATGAGCTGCTGCTATTTTCTCCGTTCGGCATGCTTCGTTGTAGCTCTCTTGCCGGTCGCCGGCTTAGCGGCTTGCTTTGCGCGACTAGCTCTGGGGAGAGAAGGAGATAGCGCCGGAAACCTCGCCTTTTGCCTTCTTCGGCGCTGGAACCTGGTTGCTGCGCCTTCTCTTTGTCCATGTGCACACACACGATTCCTCAGCGAAAACCATGCAGAAACCTTTCCACGAGCACCCAGGGATGTGCACCCAGCACCACGTGCACGCACACGCAGCTAGAGAAAAGCACCTACCTTTTCACACACTGATGCCTAAGCAAACGCGTGGCCACACACACGCACACATCCGCAAGCGCGCCTACTCCCATCTATTGAGGGAAAGACGGACGAGCAACGTCCTGACAGGCTTGAGGGGAAAAACGTCCGTTGACGGTTGGCGTACTGCACGCCCGCCTACGGGGCTGCAGGGGAATCCACATTTGGAAGGTACCTGAAGATGTGTGCCTGTTCTTGGAGCTCCGCTAGTAGGGTAGCAAAGACACTCGTAGGCAGTACTGAATGCTGCTCCGTGCTACTTCTCCTCCGCTGGCAAATGCTTCACAGTCGCCCTAGGAAAGACGTTTAACAATCGATCTCCAAGAGGAACGAAACACATGATGCCATAAGGCGAAAGAATAGCAGGGCATCTCTTCACAGGCTTGTCCCTGATCTATAGCTGAGGGCAAACACTTGTGTGCTTGTGGGAGAGCCTGTGTCTTTCCTGGAAGCGTTTGGGAGTTTTGCTCAGACGCGTGTTTCCTCAAGTTCAAGAATCAAGATCTAGGATACCTGCAGACAGGTGCCTGTTTGTGTGGAGACAGTCTGTTTGAAACTGTGTTCCTCAGCGCCCGCTCTTTCTCCCCGTCGCTCCACACGCCTGGGAGTCCCTTTCTTTCTCTCCACAAGCACGTGTGTTGACTTCGTCGCACATGTGCATCTGCACAAGCGTTGAGCTCAGCAGAGCGTGTCTCTTGACACTTGATGTGCGTTGGCTGTGTCTGCCTGCTCCAGTGAAGAGAGAAACGGGAAATCATCTTGGTAGAGGCAACAAAGCAAAAGCGAGGCAGGATTGACATCTGCTCAACAGAGACGGATTCCCTGCGCTGACACAGTTCACAGTTACACGAGAAGCAATCTGAGCGGTCCGTCGACCGGAGACGTGTTTCCCAAGAGGTCGTTTAGCGAGTGAACAGCAGTGTGCGCGACTTTCAGGAGTGTGCCTGGAAAGTGCCAGAATCACCAGGAGCATCTGTGCAAAAGCTGCTGCCTCTGTGACCGCATTGAGGCACGTTCGCGTGTCTGCGAGTATATAGACGGCTCTTTCGCGTTCACTCCGAGGGAAACGGTCCGCTATTGCTTCTGTGCGCACAGACGCGATTCCCTTGTCTCTTGCGAACACAGGGAACTCTGTGCATCCAAATCTACAGGCTAAGGACGCGTCTGCATATGTTTTGGTGAACAATCGAGTGTGCGTGTTCTGACAGCTGCCTCTATGCAGACGTCTCCACAGAGCCACTTCTGAATGCCCCGCAGCCCAGGACTGAATGGATACACTAACAAGTGCACCGGTGTGAGCAACCACATATGCAGAAGGACGTCTTTCATCTCACAGAAGCGCGAACGTCTTGGCGTTCAAGCACATGGCAGAAACAAGGTGTGAACAGATGAGCTGCTGCTATTTTCTCCGTTCGGCATGCTTCGTTGTAGCTCTCTTGCCGGTCGCCGGCTTAGCGGCTTGCTTTGCGCGACTAGCTCTGGGGAGAGAAGGAGATAGCGCCGGAAACCTCGCCTTTTGCCTTCTTCGGCGCTGGAACCTGGTTGCTGCGCCTTCTCTTTGTCCATGTGCACACACACGATTCCTCAGCGAAAACCATGCAGAAACCTTTCCACGAGCACCCAGGGATGTGCACCCAGCACCACGTGCACGCACACGCAGCTAGAGAAAAGCACCTACCTTTTCACACACTGATGCCTAAGCAAACGCGTGGCCACACACACGCACACATCCGCAAGCGCGCCTACTCCCATCTATTGAGGGAAAGACGGACGAGCTCTTTGGTTGCTCTTCACAGGCTTGTCCCTGATCTATAGCTGAGGGCAAACACTTGTGTGCTTGTGGGAGAGCCTGTGTCTTTCCTGGAAGCGTTTGGGAGTTTTGCTCAGACGCGTGTTTCCTCAAGTTCAAGAATCAAGATCTAGGATACCTGCAGACAGGTGCCTGTTTGTGTGGAGACAGTCTGTTTGAAACTGTGTTCCTCAGCGCCCGCTCTTTCTCCCCGTCGCTCCACACGCCTGGGAGTCCCTTTCTTTCTCTCCACAAGCACGTGTGTTGACTTCGTCGCACATGTGCATCTGCACAAGCGTTGAGCTCAGCAGAGCGTGTCTCTTGACACTTGATGTGCGTTGGCTGTGTCTGCCTGCTCCAGTGAAGAGAGAAACGGGAAATCATCTTGGTAGAGGCAACAAAGCAAAAGCGAGGCAGGATTGACATCTGCTCAACAGAGACGGATTCCCTGCGCTGACACAGTTCACAGTTACACGAGAAGCAATCTGAGCGGTCCGTCGACCGGAGACGTGTTTCCCAAGAGGTCGTTTAGCGAGTGAACAGCAGTGTGCGCGACTTTCAGGAGTGTGCCTGGAAAGTGCCAGAATCACCAGGAGCATCTGTGCAAAAGCTGCTGCCTCTGTGACCGCATTGAGGCACGTTCCCGTGTCTGCGAGTATATAGACGGCTCTTTCGCGTTCACTCCGAGGGAAACGGTCCGCTATTGCTTCTGTGCGTACAGACGCGATTCCCTTGTCTCTTGCGAACACAGGGAACTCTGTGCATCCAAATCTACAGGCTAAGGACGCGTCTGCATATGTTTTGGTGAACAATCGAGTGTGCGTGTTCTGACAGCTGCCTCTATGCAGACGTCTCCACAGAGCCACTTCTGAATGCCCCGCAGCCCAGGACTGAATGGATACACTAACAAGGGCACCGGTGTGAGCAACCACATATGCAGAAGGACGTCTTTCATCTCACAGAAGCGCGAACGTCTTGGCGTTCAAGCACATGGCAGAAACAAGGTGTGAACAGATGAGCTGCTGCTATTTTCTCCGTTCGGCATGCTTCGTTGTAGCTCTCTTGCCGGTCGCCGGCTTAGCGGCTTGCTTTGCGCGACTAGCTCTGGGGAGAGAAGGAGATAGCGCCGGAAACCTCGCCTTTTGCCTTCTTCGGCGCTGGAACCTGGTTGCTGCGCCTTCTCTTTGTCCATGTGCACACACACGATTCCTCAGCGAAAACCATGCAGAAACCTTTCCACGAGCACCCAGGGATGTGCACCCAGCACCACGTGCACGCACACGCAGCTAGAGAAAAGCACCTACCTTTTCACACACTGATGCCTAAGCAAACGCGTGGCCACACACACGCACACATCCGCAAGCGCGCCTACTCCCATCTATTGAGGGAAAGACGGACGAGCAACGTCCTGACAGGCTTGAGGGGAAAAACGTCCGTTGACGGTTGGCGTACTGCACGCCCGCCTACGGGGCTGCAGGGGAATCCACATTTGGAAGGTACCTGAAGATGTGTGCCTGTTCTTGGAGCTCCGCTAGTAGGGTAGCAAAGACACTCGTAGGCAGTACTGAATGCTGCTCCGTGCTACTTCTCCTCCGCTGGCAAATGCTTCACAGTCGCCCTAGGAAAGACGTTTAACAATCGATCTCCAAGAGGAACGAAACACATGATGCCATAAGGCGAAAGAATAGCAGGGCATCTCTTCACAGGCTTGTCCCTGATCTATAGCTGAGGGCAAACACTTGTGTGCTTGTGGGAGAGCCTGTGTCTTTCCTGGAAGCGTTTGGGAGTTTTGCTCAGACGCGTGTTTCCTCAAGTTCAAGAATCAAGATCTAGGATACCTGCAGACAGGTGCCTGTTTGTGTGGAGACAGTCTGTTTGAAACTGTGTTCCTCAGCGCCCGCTCTTTCTCCCCGTCGCTCCACACGCCTGGGAGTCCCTTTCTTTCTCTCCACAAGCACGTGTGTTGACTTCGTCGCACATGTGCATCTGCACAAGCGTTGAGCTCAGCAGAGCGTGTCTCTTGACACTTGATGTGCGTTGGCTGTGTCTGCCTGCTCCAGTGAAGAGAGAAACGGGAAATCATCTTGGTAGAGGCAACAAAGCAAAAGCGAGGCAGGATTGACATCTGCTCAACAGAGACGGATTCCCTGCGCTGACACAGTTCACAGTTACACGAGAAGCAATCTGAGCGGTCCGTCGACCGGAGACGTGTTTCCCAAGAGGTCATTTAGCGAGTGAACAGCAGTGTGCGCGACTTTCAGGAGTGTGCCTGGAAAGTGCCAGAATCACCAGGAGCATCTGTGCAAAAGCTGCTGCCTCTGTGACCGCATTGAGGCACGTTCGCGTGTCTGCGAGTATATAGACGGCTCTTTCGCGTTCACTCCGAGGGAAACGGTCCGCTATTGCTTCTGTGCGCACAGACGCGATTCCCTTGTCTCTTGCGAACACAGGGAACTCTGTGCATCCAAATCTACAGGCTAAGGACGCGTCTGCATATGTTTTGGTGAACAATCGAGTGTGCGTGTTCTGACAGCTGCCTCTATGCAGACGTCTCCACAGAGCCACTTCTGAATGCCCCGCAGCCCAGGACTGAATGGATACACTAACAAGTGCACCGGTGTGAGCAACCACATATGCAGAAGGACGTCTTTCATCTCACAGAAGCGCGAACGTCTTGGCGTTCAAGCACATGGCAGAAACAAGGTGTGAACAGATGAGCTGCTGCTATTTTCTCCGTTCGGCATGCTTCGTTGTAGCTCTCTTGCCGGTCGCCGGCTTAGCGGCTTGCTTTGCGCGACTAGCTCTGGGGAGAGAAGGAGATAGCGCCGGAAACCTCGCCTTTTGCCTTCTTCGGCGCTGGAACCTGGTTGCTGCGCCTTCTCTTTGTCCATGTGCACACACACGATTCCTCAGCGAAAACCATGCAGAAACCTTTCCACGAGCACCCAGGGATGTGCACCCAGCACCACGTGCACGCACACGCAGCTAGAGAAAAGCACCTACCTTTTCACACACTGATGCCTAAGCAAACGCGTGGCCACACACACGCACACATCCGCAAGCGCGCCTACTCCCATCTATTGAGGGAAAGACGGACGAGCTCTTTGGTTGCTCTTCACAGGCTTGTCCCTGATCTATAGCTGAGGGCAAACACTTGTGTGCTTGTGGGAGAGCCTGTGTCTTTCCTGGAAGCGTTTGGGAGTTTTGCTCAGACGCGTGTTTCCTCAAGTTCAAGAATCAAGATCTAGGATACCTGCAGACAGGTGCCTGTTTGTGTGGAGACAGTCTGTTTGAAACTGTGTTCCTCAGCGCCCGCTCTTTCTCCCCGTCGCTCCACACGCCTGGGAGTCCCTTTCTTTCTCTCCACAAGCACGTGTGTTGACTTCGTCGCACATGTGCATCTGCACAAGCGTTGAGCTCAGCAGAGCGTGTCTCTTGACACTTGATGTGCGTTGGCTGTGTCTGCCTGCTCCAGTGAAGAGAGAAACGGGAAATCATCTTGGTAGAGGCAACAAAGCAAAAGCGAGGCAGGATTGACATCTGCTCAACAGAGACGGATTCCCTGCGCTGACACAGTTCACAGTTACACGAGAAGCAATCTGAGCGGTCCGTCGACCGGAGACGTGTTTCCCAAGAGGTCGTTTAGCGAGTGAACAGCAGTGTGCGCGACTTTCAGGAGTGTGCCTGGAAAGTGCCAGAATCACCAGGAGCATCTGTGCAAAAGCTGCTGCCTCTGTGACCGCATTGAGGCACGTTCGCGTGTCTGCGAGTATATAGACGGCTCTTTCGCGTTCACTCCGAGGGAAACGGTCCGCTATTGCTTCTGTGCGTACAGACGCGATTCCCTTGTCTCTTGCGAACACAGGGAACTCTGTGCATCCAAATCTACAGGCTAAGGACGCGTCTGCATATGTTTTGGTGAACAATCGAGTGTGCGTGTTCTGACAGCTGCCTCTATGCAGACGTCTCCACAGAGCCACTTCTGAATGCCCCGCAGCCCAGGACTGAATGGATACACTAACAAGTGCACCGGTGTGAGCAACCACATATGCAGAAGGACGTCTTTCATCTCACAGAAGCGCGAACGTCTTGGCGTTCAAGCACATGGCAGAAACAAGGTGTGAACAGATGAGCTGCTGCTATTTTCTCCGTTCGGCATGCTTCGTTGTAGCTCTCTTGCCGGTCGCCGGCTTAGCGGCTTGCTTTGCGCGACTAGCTCTGGGGAGAGAAGGAGATAGCGCCGGAAACCTCGCCTTTTGCCTTCTTCGGCGCTGGAACCTGGTTGCTGCGCCTTCTCTTTGTCCATGTGCACACACACGATTCCTCAGCGAAAACCATGCAGAAACCTTTCCACGAGCACCCAGGGATGTGCACCCAGCACCACGTGCACGCACACGCAGCTAGAGAAAAGCACCTACCTTTTCACACACTGATGCCTAAGCAAACGCGTGGCCACACACACGCACACATCCGCAAGCGCGCCTACTCCCATCTATTGAGGGAAAGACGGACGAGCAACGTCCTGACAGGCTTGAGGGGAAAAACGTCCGTTGACGGTTGGCGTACTGCACGCCCGCCTACGGGGCTGCAGGGGAATCCACATTTGGAAGGTACCTGAAGATGTGTGCCTGTTCTTGGAGCTCCGCTAGTAGGGTAGCAAAGACACTCGTAGGCAGTACTGAATGCTGCTCCGTGCTACTTCTCCTCCGCTGGCAAATGCTTCACAGTCGCCCGAGGAAAGACGTTTAACAATCGATCTCCAAGAGGAACGAAACACATGATGCCATAAGGCGAAAGAATAGCAGGGCATCTCTTCACAGGCTTGTCCCTGATCTATAGCTGAGGGCAAACACTTGTGTGCTTGTGGGAGAGCCTGTGTCTTTCCTGGAAGCGTTTGGGAGTTTTGCTCAGACGCGTGTTTCCTCAAGTTCAAGAATCAAGATCTAGGATACCTGCAGACAGGTGCCTGTTTGTGTGGAGACAGTCTGTTTGAAACTGTGTTCCTCAGCGCCCGCTCTTTCTCCCCGTCGCTCCACACGCCTGGGAGTCCCTTTCTTTCTCTCCACAAGCACGTGTGTTGACTTCGTCGCACATGTGCATCTGCACAAGCGTTGAGCTCAGCAGAGCGTGTCTCTTGACACTTGATGTGCGTTGGCTGTGTCTGCCTGCTCCAGTGAAGAGAGAAACGGGAAATCATCTTGGTAGAGGCAACAAAGCAAAAGCGAGGCAGGATTGACATCTGCTCAACAGAGACGGATTCCCTGCGCTGACACAGTTCACAGTTACACGAGAAGCAATCTGAGCGGTCCGTCGACCGGAGACGTGTTTCCCAAGAGGTCGTTTAGCGAGTGAACAGCAGTGTGCGCGACTTTCAGGAGTGTGCCTGGAAAGTGCCAGAATCACCAGGAGCATCTGTGCAAAAGCTGCTGCCTCTGTGACCGCATTGAGGCACGTTCGCGTGTCTGCGAGTATATAGACGGCTCTTTCGCGTTCACTCCGAGGGAAACGGTCCGCTATTGCTTCTGTGCGCACAGACGCGATTCCCTTGTCTCTTGCGAACACAGGGAACTCTGTGCATCCAAATCTACAGGCTAAGGACGCGTCTGCATATGTTTTGGTGAACAATCGAGTGTGCGTGTTCTGACAGCTGCCTCTATGCAGACGTCTCCACAGAGCCACTTCTGAATGCCCCGCAGCCCAGGACTGAATGGATACACTAACAAGTGCACCGGTGTGAGCAACCACATATGCAGAAGGACGTCTTTCATCTCACAGAAGCGCGAACGTCTTGGCGTTCAAGCACATGGCAGAAACAAGGTGTGAACAGATGAGCTGCTGCTATTTTCTCCGTTCGGCATGCTTCGTTGTAGCTCTCTTGCCGGTCGCCGGCTTAGCGGCTTGCTTTGCGCGACTAGCTCTGGGGAGAGAAGGAGATAGCGCCGGAAACCTCGCCTTTTGCCTTCTTCGGCGCTGGAACCTGGTTGCTGCGCCTTCTCTTTGTCCATGTGCACACACACGATTCCTCAGCGAAAACCATGCAGAAACCTTTCCACGAGCACCCAGGGATGTGCACCCAGCACCACGTGCACGCACACGCAGCTAGAGAAAAGCACCTACCTTTTCACACACTGAAGCCTAAGCAAACGCGTGGCCACACACACGCACACATCCGCAAGCGCGCCTACTCCCATCTATTGAGGGAAAGACGGACGAGCAACGTCCTGACAGGCTTGAGGGGAAAAACGTCCGTTGACGGTTGGCGTACTGCACGCCCGCCTACGGGGCTGCAGGGGAATCCACATTTGGAAGGTACCTGAAGATGTGTGCCTGTTCTTGGAGCTCCGCTAGTAGGGTAGCAAAGACACTCGTAGGCAGTACTGAATGCTGCTCCGTGCTACTTCTCCTCCGCTGGCAAATGCTTCACAGTCGCCCTAGGAAAGACGTTTAACAATCGATCTCCAAGAGGAACGAAACACATGATGCCATAAGGCGAAAGAATAGCAGGGCATCTCTTCACAGGCTTGTCCCTGATCTATAGCTGAGGGCAAACACTTGTGTGCTTGTGGGAGAGCCTGTGTCTTTCCTGGAAGCGTTTGGGAGTTTTGCTCAGACGCGTGTTTCCTCAAGTTCAAGAATCAAGATCTAGGATACCTGCAGACAGGTGCCTGTTTGTGTGGAGACAGTCTGTTTGAAACTGTGTTCCTCAGCGCCCGCTCTTTCTCCCCGTCGCTCCACACGCCTGGGAGTCCCTTTCTTTCTCTCCACAAGCACGTGTGTTGACTTCGTCGCACATGTGCATCTGCACAAGCGTTGAGCTCAGCAGAGCGTGTCTCTTGACACTTGATGTGCGTTGGCTGTGTCTGCCTGCTCCAGTGAAGAGAGAAACGGGAAATCATCTTGGTAGAGGCAACAAAGCAAAAGCGAGGCAGGATTGACATCTGCTCAACAGAGACGGATTCCCTGCGCTGACACAGTTCACAGTTACACGAGAAGCAATCTGAGCGGTCCGTCGACCGGAGACGTGTTTCCCAAGAGGTCGTTTAGCGAGTGAACAGCAGTGTGCGCGACTTTCAGGAGTGTGCCTGGAAAGTGCCAGAATCACCAGGAGCATCTGTGCAAAAGCTGCTGCCTCTGTGACCGCATTGAGGCACGTTCGCGTGTCTGCGAGTATATAGACGGCTCTTTCGCGTTCACTCCGAGGGAAACGGTCCGCTATTGCTTCTGTGCGCACAGACGCGATTCCCTTGTCTCTTGCGAACACAGGGAACTCTGTGCATCCAAATCTACAGGCTAAGGACGCGTCTGCATATGTTTTGGTGAACAATCGAGTGTGCGTGTTCTGACAGCTGCCTCTATGCAGACGTCTCCACAGAGCCACTTCTGAATGCCCCGCAGCCCAGGACTGAATGGATACACTAACAAGTGCACCGGTGTGAGCAACCACATATGCAGAAGGACGTCTTTCATCTCACAGAAGCGCGAACGTCTTGGCGTTCAAGCACATGGCAGAAACAAGGTGTGAACAGATGAGCTGCTGCTATTTTCTCCGTTCGGCATGCTTCGTTGTAGCTCTCTTGCCGGTCGCCGGCTTAGCGGCTTGCTTTGCGCGACTAGCTCTGGGGAGAGAAGGAGATAGCGCCGGAAACCTCGCCTTTTGCCTTCTTCGGCGCTGGAACCTGGTTGCTGCGCCTTCTCTTTGTCCATGTGCACACACACGATTCCTCAGCGAAAACCATGCAGAAACCTTTCCACGAGCACCCAGGGATGTGCACCCAGCACCACGTGCACGCACACGCAGCTAGAGAAAAGCACCTACCTTTTCACACACTGAAGCCTAAGCAAACGCGTGGCCACACACACGCACACATCCGCAAGCGCGCCTACTCCCATCTATTGAGGGAAAGACGGACGAGCAACGTCCTGACAGGCTTGAGGGGAAAAACGTCCGTTGACGGTTGGCGTACTGCACGCCCGCCTACGGGGCTGCAGGGGAATCCACATTTGGAAGGTACCTGAAGATGTGTGCCTGTTCTTGGAGCTCCGCTAGTAGGGTAGCAAAGACACTCGTAGGCAGTACTGAATGCTGCTCCGTGCTACTTCTCCTCCGCTGGCAAATGCTTCACAGTCGCCCGAGGAAAGACGTTTAACAATCGATCTCCAAGAGGAACGAAACACATGATGCCATAAGGCGAAAGAATAGCAGGGCATCTCTTCACAGGCTTGTCCCTGATCTATAGCTGAGGGCAAACACTTGTGTGCTTGTGGGAGAGCCTGTGTCTTTCCTGGAAGCGTTTGGGAGTTTTGCTCAGACGCGTGTTTCCTCAAGTTCAAGAATCAAGATCTAGGATACCTGCAGACAGGTGCCTGTTTGTGTGGAGACAGTCTGTTTGAAACTGTGTTCCTCAGCGCCCGCTCTTTCTCCCCGTCGCTCCACACGCCTGGGAGTCCCTTTCTTTCTCTCCACAAGCACGTGTGTTGACTTCGTCGCACATGTGCATCTGCACAAGCGTTGAGCTCAGCAGAGCGTGTCTCTTGACACTTGATGTGCGTTGGCTGTGTCTGCCTGCTCCAGTGAAGAGAGAAACGGGAAATCATCTTGGTAGAGGCAACAAAGCAAAAGCGAGGCAGGATTGACATCTGCTCAACAGAGACGGATTCCCTGCGCTGACACAGTTCACAGTTACACGAGAAGCAATCTGAGCGGTCCGTCGACCGGAGACGTGTTTCCCAAGAGGTCGTTTAGCGAGTGAACAGCAGTGTGCGCGACTTTCAGGAGTGTGCCTGGAAAGTGCCAGAATCACCAGGAGCATCTGTGCAAAAGCTGCTGCCTCTGTGACCGCATTGAGGCACGTTCCCGTGTCTGCGAGTATATAGACGGCTCTTTCGCGTTCACTCCGAGGGAAACGGTCCGCTATTGCTTCTGTGCGTACAGACGCGATTCCCTTGTCTCTTGCGAACACAGGGAACTCTGTGCATCCAAATCTACAGGCTAAGGACGCGTCTGCATATGTTTTGGTGAACAATCGAGTGTGCGTGTTCTGACAGCTGCCTCTATGCAGACGTCTCCACAGAGCCACTTCTGAATGCCCCGCAGCCCAGGACTGAATGGATACACTAACAAGGGCACCGGTGTGAGCAACCACATATGCAGAAGGACGTCTTTCATCTCACAGAAGCGCGAACGTCTTGGCGTTCAAGCACATGGCAGAAACAAGGTGTGAACAGATGAGCTGCTGCTATTTTCTCCGTTCGGCATGCTTCGTTGTAGCTCTCTTGCCGGTCGCCGGCTTAGCGGCTTGCTTTGCGCGACTAGCTCTGGGGAGAGAAGGAGATAGCGCCGGAAACCTCGCCTTTTGCCTTCTTCGGCGCTGGAACCTGGTTGCTGCGCCTTCTCTTTGTCCATGTGCACACACACGATTCCTCAGCGAAAACCATGCAGAAACCTTTCCACGAGCACCCAGGGATGTGCACCCAGCACCACGTGCACGCACACGCAGCTAGAGAAAAGCACCTACCTTTTCACACACTGATGCCTAAGCAAACGCGTGGCCACACACACGCACACATCCGCAAGCGCGCCTACTCCCATCTATTGAGGGAAAGACGGACGAGCAACGTCCTGACAGGCTTGAGGGGAAAAACGTCCGTTGACGGTTGGCGTACTGCACGCCCGCCTACGGGGCTGCAGGGGAATCCACATTTGGAAGGTACCTGAAGATGTGTGCCTGTTCTTGGAGCTCCGCTAGTAGGGTAGCAAAGACACTCGTAGGCAGTACTGAATGCTGCTCCGTGCTACTTCTCCTCCGCTGGCAAATGCTTCACAGTCGCCCTAGGAAAGACGTTTAACAATCGATCTCCAAGAGGAACGAAACACATGATGCCATAAGGCGAAAGAATAGCAGGGCATCTCTTCACAGGCTTGTCCCTGATCTATAGCTGAGGGCAAACACTTGTGTGCTTGTGGGAGAGCCTGTGTCTTTCCTGGAAGCGTTTGGGAGTTTTGCTCAGACGCGTGTTTCCTCAAGTTCAAGAATCAAGATCTAGGATACCTGCAGACAGGTGCCTGTTTGTGTGGAGACAGTCTGTTTGAAACTGTGTTCCTCAGCGCCCGCTCTTTCTCCCCGTCGCTCCACACGCCTGGGAGTCCCTTTCTTTCTCTCCACAAGCACGTGTGTTGACTTCGTCGCACATGTGCATCTGCACAAGCGTTGAGCTCAGCAGAGCGTGTCTCTTGACACTTGATGTGCGTTGGCTGTGTCTGCCTGCTCCAGTGAAGAGAGAAACGGGAAATCATCTTGGTAGAGGCAACAAAGCAAAAGCGAGGCAGGATTGACATCTGCTCAACAGAGACGGATTCCCTGCGCTGACACAGTTCACAGTTACACGAGAAGCAATCTGAGCGGTCCGTCGACCGGAGACGTGTTTCCCAAGAGGTCGTTTAGCGAGTGAACAGCAGTGTGCGCGACTTTCAGGAGTGTGCCTGGAAAGTGCCAGAATCACCAGGAGCATCTGTGCAAAAGCTGCTGCCTCTGTGACCGCATTGAGGCACGTTCGCGTGTCTGCGAGTATATAGACGGCTCTTTCGCGTTCACTCCGAGGGAAACGGTCCGCTATTGCTTCTGTGCGCACAGACGCGATTCCCTTGTCTCTTGCGAACACAGGGAACTCTGTGCATCCAAATCTACAGGCTAAGGACGCGTCTGCATATGTTTTGGTGAACAATCGAGTGTGCGTGTTCTGACAGCTGCCTCTATGCAGACGTCTCCACAGAGCCACTTCTGAATGCCCCGCAGCCCAGGACTGAATGGATACACTAACAAGGGCACCGGTGTGAGCAACCACATATGCAGAAGGACGTCTTTCATCTCACAGAAGCGCGAACGTCTTGGCGTTCAAGCACATGGCAGAAACAAGGTGTGAACAGATGAGCTGCTGCTATTTTCTCCGTTCGGCATGCTTCGTTGTAGCTCTCTTGCCGGTCGCCGGCTTAGCGGCTTGCTTTGCGCGACTAGCTCTGGGGAGAGAAGGAGATAGCGCCGGAAACCTCGCCTTTTGCCTTCTTCGGCGCTGGAACCTGGTTGCTGCGCCTTCTCTTTGTCCATGTGCACACACACGATTCCTCAGCGAAAACCATGCAGAAACCTTTCCACGAGCACCCAGGGATGTGCACCCAGCACCACGTGCACGCACACGCAGCTAGAGAAAAGCACCTACCTTTTCACACACTGATGCCTAAGCAAACGCGTGGCCACACACACGCACACATCCGCAAGCGCGCCTACTCCCATCTATTGAGGGAAAGACGGACGAGCAACGTCCTGACAGGCTTGAGGGGAAAAACGTCCGTTGACGGTTGGCGTACTGCACGCCCGCCTACGGGGCTGCAGGGGAATCCACATTTGGAAGGTACCTGAAGATGTGTGCCTGTTCTTGGAGCTCCGCTAGTAGGGTAGCAAAGACACTCGTAGGCAGTACTGAATGCTGCTCCGTGCTACTTCTCCTCCGCTGGCAAATGCTTCACAGTCGCCCGAGGAAAGACGTTTAACAATCGATCTCCAAGAGGAACGAAACACATGATGCCATAAGGCGAAAGAATAGCAGGGCATCTCTTCACAGGCTTGTCCCTGATCTATAGCTGAGGGCAAACACTTGTGTGCTTGTGGGAGAGCCTGTGTCTTTCCTGGAAGCGTTTGGGAGTTTTGCTCAGACGCGTGTTTCCTCAAGTTCAAGAATCAAGATCTAGGATACCTGCAGACAGGTGCCTGTTTGTGTGGAGACAGTCTGTTTGAAACTGTGTTCCTCAGCGCCCGCTCTTTCTCCCCGTCGCTCCACACGCCTGGGAGTCCCTTTCTTTCTCTCCACAAGCACGTGTGTTGACTTCGTCGCACATGTGCATCTGCACAAGCGTTGAGCTCAGCAGAGCGTGTCTCTTGACACTTGATGTGCGTTGGCTGTGTCTGCCTGCTCCAGTGAAGAGAGAAACGGGAAATCATCTTGGTAGAGGCAACAAAGCAAAAGCGAGGCAGGATTGACATCTGCTCAACAGAGACGGATTCCCTGCGCTGACACAGTTCACAGTTACACGAGAAGCAATCTGAGCGGTCCGTCGACCGGAGACGTGTTTCCCAAGAGGTCGTTTAGCGAGTGAACAGCAGTGTGCGCGACTTTCAGGAGTGTGCCTGGAAAGTGCCAGAATCACCAGGAGCATCTGTGCAAAAGCTGCTGCCTCTGTGACCGCATTGAGGCACGTTCGCGTGTCTGCGAGTATATAGACGGCTCTTTCGCGTTCACTCCGAGGGAAACGGTCCGCTATTGCTTCTGTGCGCACAGACGCGATTCCCTTGTCTCTTGCGAACACAGGGAACTCTGTGCATCCAAATCTACAGGCTAAGGACGCGTCTGCATATGTTTTGGTGAACAATCGAGTGTGCGTGTTCTGACAGCTGCCTCTATGCAGACGTCTCCACAGAGCCACTTCTGAATGCCCCGCAGCCCAGGACTGAATGGATACACTAACAAGTGCACCGGTGTGAGCAACCACATATGCAGAAGGACGTCTTTCATCTCACAGAAGCGCGAACGTCTTGGCGTTCAAGCACATGGCAGAAACAAGGTGTGAACAGATGAGCTGCTGCTATTTTCTCCGTTCGGCATGCTTCGTTGTAGCTCTCTTGCCGGTCGCCGGCTTAGCGGCTTGCTTTGCGCGACTAGCTCTGGGGAGAGAAGGAGATAGCGCCGGAAACCTCGCCTTTTGCCTTCTTCGGCGCTGGAACCTGGTTGCTGCGCCTTCTCTTTGTCCATGTGCACACACACGATTCCTCAGCGAAAACCATGCAGAAACCTTTCCACGAGCACCCAGGGATGTGCACCCAGCACCACGTGCACGCACACGCAGCTAGAGAAAAGCACCTACCTTTTCACACACTGATGCCTAAGCAAACGCGTGGCCACACACACGCACACATCCGCAAGCGCGCCTACTCCCATCTATTGAGGGAAAGACGGACGAGCAACGTCCTGACAGGCTTGAGGGGAAAAACGTCCGTTGACGGTTGGCGTACTGCACGCCCGCCTACGGGGCTGCAGGGGAATCCACATTTGGAAGGTACCTGAAGATGTGTGCCTGTTCTTGGAGCTCCGCTAGTAGGGTAGCAAAGACACTCGTAGGCAGTACTGAATGCTGCTCCGTGCTACTTCTCCTCCGCTGGCAAATGCTTCACAGTCGCCCGAGGAAAGACGTTTAACAATCGATCTCCAAGAGGAACGAAACACATGATGCCATAAGGCGAAAGAATAGCAGGGCATCTCTTCACAGGCTTGTCCCTGATCTATAGCTGAGGGCAAACACTTGTGTGCTTGTGGGAGAGCCTGTGTCTTTCCTGGAAGCGTTTGGGAGTTTTGCTCAGACGCGTGTTTCCTCAAGTTCAAGAATCAAGATCTAGGATACCTGCAGACAGGTGCCTGTTTGTGTGGAGACAGTCTGTTTGAAACTGTGTTCCTCAGCGCCCGCTCTTTCTCCCCGTCGCTCCACACGCCTGGGAGTCCCTTTCTTTCTCTCCACAAGCACGTGTGTTGACTTCGTCGCACATGTGCATCTGCACAAGCGTTGAGCTCAGCAGAGCGTGTCTCTTGACACTTGATGTGCGTTGGCTGTGTCTGCCTGCTCCAGTGAAGAGAGAAACGGGAAATCATCTTGGTAGAGGCAACAAAGCAAAAGCGAGGCAGGATTGACATCTGCTCAACAGAGACGGATTCCCTGCGCTGACACAGTTCACAGTTACACGAGAAGCAATCTGAGCGGTCCGTCGACCGGAGACGTGTTTCCCAAGAGGTCGTTTAGCGAGTGAACAGCAGTGTGCGCGACTTTCAGGAGTGTGCCTGGAAAGTGCCAGAATCACCAGGAGCATCTGTGCAAAAGCTGCTGCCTCTGTGACCGCATTGAGGCACGTTCGCGTGTCTGCGAGTATATAGACGGCTCTTTCGCGTTCACTCCGAGGGAAACGGTCCGCTATTGCTTCTGTGCGCACAGACGCGATTCCCTTGTCTCTTGCGAACACAGGGAACTCTGTGCATCCAAATCTACAGGCTAAGGACGCGTCTGCATATGTTTTGGTGAACAATCGAGTGTGCGTGTTCTGACAGCTGCCTCTATGCAGACGTCTCCACAGAGCCACTTCTGAATGCCCCGCAGCCCAGGACTGAATGGATACACTAACAAGTGCACCGGTGTGAGCAACCACATATGCAGAAGGACGTCTTTCATCTCACAGAAGCGCGAACGTCTTGGCGTTCAAGCACATGGCAGAAACAAGGTGTGAACAGATGAGCTGCTGCTATTTTCTCCGTTCGGCATGCTTCGTTGTAGCTCTCTTGCCGGTCGCCGGCTTAGCGGCTTGCTTTGCGCGACTAGCTCTGGGGAGAGAAGGAGATAGCGCCGGAAACCTCGCCTTTTGCCTTCTTCGGCGCTGGAACCTGGTTGCTGCGCCTTCTCTTTGTCCATGTGCACACACACGATTCCTCAGCGAAAACCATGCAGAAACCTTTCCACGAGCACCCAGGGATGTGCACCCAGCACCACGTGCACGCACACGCAGCTAGAGAAAAGCACCTACCTTTTCACACACTGATGCCTAAGCAAACGCGTGGCCACACACACGCACACATCCGCAAGCGCGCCTACTCCCATCTATTGAGGGAAAGACGGACGAGCTCTTTGGTTGCTCTTCACAGGCTTGTCCCTGATCTATAGCTGAGGGCAAACACTTGTGTGCTTGTGGGAGAGCCTGTGTCTTTCCTGGAAGCGTTTGGGAGTTTTGCTCAGACGCGTGTTTCCTCAAGTTCAAGAATCAAGATCTAGGATACCTGCAGACAGGTGCCTGTTTGTGTGGAGACAGTCTGTTTGAAACTGTGTTCCTCAGCGCCCGCTCTTTCTCCCCGTCGCTCCACACGCCTGGGAGTCCCTTTCTTTCTCTCCACAAGCACGTGTGTTGACTTCGTCGCACATGTGCATCTGCACAAGCGTTGAGCTCAGCAGAGCGTGTCTCTTGACACTTGATGTGCGTTGGCTGTGTCTGCCTGCTCCAGTGAAGAGAGAAACGGGAAATCATCTTGGTAGAGGCAACAAAGCAAAAGCGAGGCAGGATTGACATCTGCTCAACAGAGACGGATTCCCTGCGCTGACACAGTTCACAGTTACACGAGAAGCAATCTGAGCGGTCTGTCGACCGGAGACGTGTTTCCCAAGAGGTCGTTTAGCGAGTGAACAGCAGTGTGCGCGACTTTCAGGAGTGTGCCTGGAAAGTGCCAGAATCACCAGGAGCATCTGTGCAAAAGCTGCTGCCTCTGTGACCGCATTGAGGCACGTTCGCGTGTCTGCGAGTATATAGACGACTCTTTCGCGTTCACTCCGAGGGAAACGGTCCGCTATTGCTTCTGTGCGCACAGACGCGATTCCCTTGTCTCTTGCGAACACAGGGAACTCTGTGCATCCAAATCTACAGGCTAAGGACGCGTCTGCATATGTTTTGGTGAACAATCGAGTGTGCGTGTTCTGACAGCTGCCTCTATGCAGACGTCTCCACAGAGCCACTTCTGAATGCCCCGCAGCCCAGGACTGAATGGATACACTAACAAGTGCACCGGTGTGAGCAACCACATATGCAGAAGGACGTCTTTCATCTCACAGAAGCGCGAACGTCTTGGCGTTCAAGCACATGGCAGAAACAAGGTGTGAACAGATGAGCTGCTGCTATTTTCTCCGTTCGGCATGCTTCGTTGTAGCTCTCTTGCCGGTCGCCGGCTTAGCGGCTTGCTTTGCGCGACTAGCTCTGGGGAGAGAAGGAGATAGCGCCGGAAACCTCGCCTTTTGCCTTCTTCGGCGCTGGAACCTGGTTGCTGCGCCTTCTCTTTGTCCATGTGCACACACACGATTCCTCAGCGAAAACCATGCAGAAACCTTTCCACGAGCACCCAGGGATGTGCACCCAGCACCACGTGCACGCACACGCAGCTAGAGAAAAGCACCTACCTTTTCACACACTGATGCCTAAGCAAACGCGTGGCCACACACACGCACACATCCGCAAGCGCGCCTACTCCCATCTATTGAGGGAAAGACGGACGAGCAACGTCCTGACAGGCTTGAGGGGAAAAACGTCCGTTGACGGTTGGCGTACTGCACGCCCGCCTACGGGGCTGCAGGGGAATCCACATTTGGAAGGTACCTGAAGATGTGTGCCTGTTCTTGGAGCTCCGCTAGTAGGGTAGCAAAGACACTCGTAGGCAGTACTGAATGCTGCTCCGTGCTACTTCTCCTCCGCTGGCAAATGCTTCACAGTCGCCCTAGGAAAGACGTTTAACAATCGATCTCCAAGAGGAACGAAACACATGATGCCATAAGGCGAAAGAATAGCAGGGCATCTCTTCACAGGCTTGTCCCTGATCTATAGCTGAGGGCAAACACTTGTGTGCTTGTGGGAGAGCCTGTGTCTTTCCTGGAAGCGTTTGGGAGTTTTGCTCAGACGCGTGTTTCCTCAAGTTCAAGAATCAAGATCTAGGATACCTGCAGACAGGTGCCTGTTTGTGTGGAGACAGTCTGTTTGAAACTGTGTTCCTCAGCGCCCGCTCTTTCTCCCCGTCGCTCCACACGCCTGGGAGTCCCTTTCTTTCTCTCCACAAGCACGTGTGTTGACTTCGTCGCACATGTGCATCTGCACAAGCGTTGAGCTCAGCAGAGCGTGTCTCTTGACACTTGATGTGCGTTGGCTGTGTCTGCCTGCTCCAGTGAAGAGAGAAACGGGAAATCATCTTGGTAGAGGCAACAAAGCAAAAGCGAGGCAGGATTGACATCTGCTCAACAGAGACGGATTCCCTGCGCTGACACAGTTCACAGTTACACGAGAAGCAATCTGAGCGGTCCGTCGACCGGAGACGTGTTTCCCAAGAGGTCGTTTAGCGAGTGAACAGCAGTGTGCGCGACTTTCAGGAGTGTGCCTGGAAAGTGCCAGAATCACCAGGAGCATCTGTGCAAAAGCTGCTGCCTCTGTGACCGCATTGAGGCACGTTCGCGTGTCTGCGAGTATATAGACGGCTCTTTCGCGTTCACTCCGAGGGAAACGGTCCGCTATTGCTTCTGTGCGCACAGACGCGATTCCCTTGTCTCTTGCGAACACAGGGAACTCTGTGCATCCAAATCTACAGGCTAAGGACGCGTCTGCATATGTTTTGGTGAACAATCGAGTGTGCGTGTTCTGACAGCTGCCTCTATGCAGACGTCTCCACAGAGCCACTTCTGAATGCCCCGCAGCCCAGGACTGAATGGATACACTAACAAGTGCACCGGTGTGAGCAACCACATATGCAGAAGGACGTCTTTCATCTCACAGAAGCGCGAACGTCTTGGCGTTCAAGCACATGGCAGAAACAAGGTGTGAACAGATGAGCTGCTGCTATTTTCTCCGTTCGGCATGCTTCGTTGTAGCTCTCTTGCCGGTCGCCGGCTTAGCGGCTTGCTTTGCGCGACTAGCTCTGGGGAGAGAAGGAGATAGCGCCGGAAACCTCGCCTTTTGCCTTCTTCGGCGCTGGAACCTGGTTGCTGCGCCTTCTCTTTGTCCATGTGCACACACACGATTCCTCAGCGAAAACCATGCAGAAACCTTTCCACGAGCACCCAGGGATGTGCACCCAGCACCACGTGCACGCACACGCAGCTAGAGAAAAGCACCTACCTTTTCACACACTGATGCCTAAGCAAACGCGTGGCCACACACACGCACACATCCGCAAGCGCGCCTACTCCCATCTATTGAGGGAAAGACGGACGAGCAACGTCCTGACAGGCTTGAGGGGAAAAACGTCCGTTGACGGTTGGCGTACTGCACGCCCGCCTACGGGGCTGCAGGGGAATCCACATTTGGAAGGTACCTGAAGATGTGTGCCTGTTCTTGGAGCTCCGCTAGTAGGGTAGCAAAGACACTCGTAGGCAGTACTGAATGCTGCTCCGTGCTACTTCTCCTCCGCTGGCAAATGCTTCACAGTCGCCCGAGGAAAGACGTTTAACAATCGATCTCCAAGAGGAACGAAACACATGATGCCATAAGGCGAAAGAATAGCAGGGCATCTCTTCACAGGCTTGTCCCTGATCTATAGCTGAGGGCAAACACTTGTGTGCTTGTGGGAGAGCCTGTGTCTTTCCTGGAAGCGTTTGGGAGTTTTGCTCAGACGCGTGTTTCCTCAAGTTCAAGAATCAAGATCTAGGATACCTGCAGACAGGTGCCTGTTTGTGTGGAGACAGTCTGTTTGAAACTGTGTTCCTCAGCGCCCGCTCTTTCTCCCCGTCGCTCCACACGCCTGGGAGTCCCTTTCTTTCTCTCCACAAGCACGTGTGTTGACTTCGTCGCACATGTGCATCTGCACAAGCGTTGAGCTCAGCAGAGCGTGTCTCTTGACACTTGATGTGCGTTGGCTGTGTCTGCGTGCTCCAGTGAAGAGAGAAACGGGAAATCATCTTGGTAGAGGCAACAAAGCAAAAGCGAGGCAGGATTGACATCTGCTCAACAGAGACGGATTCCCTGCGCTGACACAGTTCACAGTTACACGAGAAGCAATCTGAGCGGTCCGTCGACCGGAGACGTGTTTCCCAAGAGGTCGTTTAGCGAGTGAACAGCAGTGTGCGCGACTTTCAGGAGTGTGCCTGGAAAGTGCCAGAATCACCAGGAGCATCTGTGCAAAAGCTGCTGCCTCTGTGACCGCATTGAGGCACGTTCGCGTGTCTGCGAGTATATAGACGGCTCTTTCGCGTTCACTCCGAGGGAAACGGTCCGCTATTGCTTCTGTGCGCACAGACGCGATTCCCTTGTCTCTTGCGAACACAGGGAACTCTGTGCATCCAAATCTACAGGCTAAGGACGCGTCTGCATATGTTTTGGTGAACAATCGAGTGTGCGTGTTCTGACAGCTGCCTCTATGCAGACGTCTCCACAGAGCCACTTCTGAATGCCCCGCAGCCCAGGACTGAATGGATACACTAACAAGTGCACCGGTGTGAGCAACCACATATGCAGAAGGACGTCTTTCATCTCACAGAAGCGCGAACGTCTTGGCGTTCAAGCACATGGCAGAAACAAGGTGTGAACAGATGAGCTGCTGCTATTTTCTCCGTTCGGCATGCTTCGTTGTAGCTCTCTTGCCGGTCGCCGGCTTAGCGGCTTGCTTTGCGCGACTAGCTCTGGGGAGAGAAGGAGATAGCGCCGGAAACCTCGCCTTTTGCCTTCTTCGGCGCTGGAACCTGGTTGCTGCGCCTTCTCTTTGTCCATGTGCACACACACGATTCCTCAGCGAAAACCATGCAGAAACCTTTCCACGAGCACCCAGGGATGTGCACCCAGCACCACGTGCACGCACACGCAGCTAGAGAAAAGCACCTACCTTTTCACACACTGATGCCTAAGCAAACGCGTGGCCACACACACGCACACATCCGCAAGCGCGCCTACTCCCATCTATTGAGAGAAAGACGGACGAGCTCTTTGGTTGCTCTTCACAGGCTTGTCCCTGATCTATAGCTGAGGGCAAACACTTGTGTGCTTGTGGGAGAGCCTGTGTCTTTCCTGGAAGCGTTTGGGAGTTTTGCTCAGACGCGTGTTTCCTCAAGTTCAAGAATCAAGATCTAGGATACCTGCAGACAGGTGCCTGTTTGTGTGGAGACAGTCTGTTTGAAACTGTGTTCCTCAGCGCCCGCTCTTTCTCCCCGTCGCTCCACACGCCTGGGAGTCCCTTTCTTTCTCTCCACAAGCACGTGTGTTGACTTCGTCGCACATGTGCATCTGCACAAGCGTTGAGCTCAGCAGAGCGTGTCTCTTGACACTTGATGTGCGTTGGCTGTGTCTGCCTGCTCCAGTGAAGAGAGAAACGGGAAATCATCTTGGTAGAGGCAACAAAGCAAAAGCGAGGCAGGATTGACATCTGCTCAACAGAGACGGATTCCCTGCGCTGACACAGTTCACAGTTACACGAGAAGCAATCTGAGCGGTCCGTCGACCGGAGACGTGTTTCCCAAGAGGTCGTTTAGCGAGTGAACAGCAGTGTGCGCGACTTTCAGGAGTGTGCCTGGAAAGTGCCAGAATCACCAGGAGCATCTGTGCAAAAGCTGCTGCCTCTGTGACCGCATTGAGGCACGTTCGCGTGTCTGCGAGTATATAGACGGCTCTTTCGCGTTCACTCCGAGGGAAACGGTCCGCTATTGCTTCTGTGCGCACAGACGCGATTCCCTTGTCTCTTGCGAACACAGGGAACTCTGTGCATCCAAATCTACAGGCTAAGGACGCGTCTGCATATGTTTTGGTGAACAATCGAGTGTGCGTGTTCTGACAGCTGCCTCTATGCAGACGTCTCCACAGAGCCACTTCTGAATGCCCCGCAGCCCAGGACTGAATGGATACACTAACAAGTGCACCGGTGTGAGCAACCACATATGCAGAAGGACGTCTTTCATCTCACAGAAGCGCGAACGTCTTGGCGTTCAAGCACATGGCAGAAACAAGGTGTGAACAGATGAGCTGCTGCTATTTTCTCCGTTCGGCATGCTTCGTTGTAGCTCTCTTGCCGGTCGCCGGCTTAGCGGCTTGCTTTGCGCGACTAGCTCTGGGGAGAGAAGGAGATAGCGCCGGAAACCTCGCCTTTTGCCTTCTTCGGCGCTGGAACCTGGTTGCTGCGCCTTCTCTTTGTCCATGTGCACACACACGATTCCTCAGCGAAAACCATGCAGAAACCTTTCCACGAGCACCCAGGGATGTGCACCCAGCACCACGTGCACGCACACGCAGCTAGAGAAAAGCACCTACCTTTTCACACACTGATGCCTAAGCAAACGCGTGGCCACACACACGCACACATCCGCAAGCGCGCCTACTCCCATCTATTGAGGGAAAGACGGACGAGCTCTTTGGTTGCTCTTCACAGGCTTGTCCCTGATCTATAGCTGAGGGCAAACACTTGTGTGCTTGTGGGAGAGCCTGTGTCTTTCCTGGAAGCGTTTGGGAGTTTTGCTCAGACGCGTGTTTCCTCAAGTTCAAGAATCAAG